>NC_041386.1:451022578-451279359 GCF_002162155.2 Triticum dicoccoides
GCCGCTGCCGCTTGCACTCGCCGCCGCTGCCGCGCCTCACTTCCCGCGCCGCCGCCTCCGCTCGCCGTCGAAGCCGCCGCCCAAGAGCCGCTCGCCGTCGCCAGCTGTCTCACCGGAGCCGCCGTCTCGCTAGAGCCCCACTGTCGCCGCCAACCATCATCGCCGGTCATCGGTTTTTCGCGCCGAACCGCCGAACCGACCGAACCGGTATAACCCGAGTAAAACCACCCGGTTCGCTGGTTTTTCTTTTGGTTTAGTTTTCGTTTAAAACCGGTTTTGTTTTAATTATATAGAGAACGTCCACTGTTTAGCCCTTATAAGCGAACGTTCGCCTTTTAGTCTTTTTCTTTTTCTGTTATTTTCGGCCAGGGACCTAGATGTGAATACTTTATTTACAGAATAGTCCCTGATCTTCAAACAAGCACAACTTTTTGCTCGTTGATCCAAATCCAACGAAACCAACGCCCACTTCTTTGTTATGATCTGCTCTATCCAGTAATCCAACTCAAACATGTTTTTGAAAAGTTTAAAATTTTGAATTAGATCAGATTTGAATTCAAACTTCGTTTGATCATAACTTGAGTTCCGTAGATCTGTTTGAGTTGATTCTTTTTGCAAATCGAAGCTCTTGACCTACACTTTCTGATAAGGCCAAATTCACATAATTTTGGTACTGTTAGAAATTGTTTTATGTTGCAAGAGTATTTGCTTGGTTTTGGTGTTTTCCGATTCGTCTTCTTCGTTCTTTCTGATCCTTTGAGTGATTGCTTATGTGTGGTTACTATTTCTTGCTTACGATAGATTGACCGGAGTGTGACGAGTAGAGCTATCAAGAGTTTTGAGTGCGAATCATCTTCATCAACATTGCAGGCAAGTTCACACTTTGATCATATCCCCTTCCATACTCAGTTTTTATGCATTAGCTTCACCCTCAAACATTGCATGAGTAGGATTGATAACATGTGGGTATTGGGAAGTAGTTGATGAGGTAGGAATCTATTGCCCTGCATTCAAACCTTGGTAGTTACTTTTACGTTAAGCTTACATTACCATGCTATGCTCGTAGACGTGGATTGGGTTTGAGAGTATTTCATGACAGATGTGAGATTGTTAATTAATGGTTCAACTTAAGGTGGCAACTTTAATACACATCTGGGTGGATTGCTAGGGGCACCCTGGATATATACCAGTGGACTTGCCTGGACACCTGGGGATATACCAGTGTTGTCCTAGGAGATCCCGGGGATATACTGTGTGATCATCCTACGGTCCGCCACCTAGGCTCAAAGGGATCATAAGATTATTCATGCTAGAAACTTCCGTGTGCAGCCACAAGCTATTATGGGCTCTAGCATAGTTGATTAAGTCGTGTGAACTCTTACAGTGGTAGACTAGCAGATGTAGGGGTTGTAGGTGGTACGGTCTACCCATCGTAAGGTGCAAACGCTTCTGAAAGACTATGTCTCGGTCATCCGTTTCTCAAACACCATGTAGTGCGCGAAATCCAATGGAGGAGATCGAGTCTTGTGGGGAAAAGTGCGCAAACCTCTGCAGAGTGTATAAACTAATCATGGTTAGTCGTGTCCCCGGTTATGGACATCTTGAGTATCTAGTACCTGGATTATCCTGTTGATCTCATCACGTTACTTTAAATGAATATTGTTGGGTTTTAATGATGTTACTTAATTGGGATTGAGGATGCTGTCAACCATTCTCAATGTTCAACAACCACCTTGATAGTTAAATAAAATTTATTCCTTTGCAGTAGGGAAAAATCGGCTTTTCGCAAAAACTATAACCATAGAGCTTTTCCGCCAGCCAAATATGCATGCAGTGATAGCCTTTGTTCATAATTCTCTATGGTGTGAATTTGCCAGTACATTCAATGTACTGACCCTTTGTGGCTGCAACATCTCATGTTGCAGGAATCTTACGGCGAGTAAGTGATACGTTAGGGTTACGATTTCTACACTCAACTTTGTCGTTGGTGTTGATGGGAATCCACAACCTTGTTACTTACGCTATTTTGGATCGAGGTAATAGTATTTATGTTACTTTATACATGTGATTTACCTTTGTTATAAATCCTCGAGTACTGTGTGTGTCAGCATACCGATCCAGGGATGACACTTAAGCACAGAGACTTGATCCATTCGGGTCAGGTCGCTACATACCAATTCCTTTTGCAGTAGATTAATATACAAATTTCCTAGGTCATCCTAATTTTCAGAGTTTTTGGAATTACAGAAGTATTAAAAATATCCGGATTGCTATAGATTGTTCTATTTTTGACAGATTCTGTTTTCTTTGCATTGTGTGCTTTGTTTTGATGATTCTATGGTTTTCTTTGATGAGTTTTTGCCATATAAAAGTTGGAATACAGTACTATAATGCAAGAACAAAATATGAATTGGTTTACAACAACACTTATAGTAGTGATTTATTTTCTTATACTAACGGATCACACGAAAGCTTTTGTTGAGTTTTGTGTGATTGAAGTTTTCAAGTTTTGGGTTATCTTACGATGGATGAAGGAATAAGGAGCAAGAAGAGCCTAAGCTTGGGGATGCCCCGGCATCCCAAGGTATTATCCAAAAGAGAGCAAGCAACTAAGCTCGGGGCATCCCCTCTTTCTTCTAACGATCATCGGTATTTTACTCGAAGCTATATTTTTATTCGTCACATACTATGTGTTTTGCTTGGAGAGTCTTGTATGATATGAGTCTTTGCTTGTTTTATTTTGTGTTTTTAGTCTTGATCCCTTGCTGGACACACCTATTTGAGAGAGCCAAAATTATGCCATAATTTGTTAAAATTGCTCTCTATGCTTCACTTAAATTTTTATGAGCTATGGATTTTCTCTAGTGCTTCACTTATATCTTTTTTAGCATGGTGTGCTTTAGTATTTTTGAAGAAATGCTCTCTTGCTTCACTCAGGTTTATTTGAGAGTTAGTAAAATTTTCAAGAAATTCTCTCTTGCTTCACTTATATTAATTTGAGAGAAAGAAATATTTTGCTCATGATCTTCACTTATGTTTGTTTGAGCTTGTCAAAAGCAACACATGAAAGTTAGTCCCAAAGTGATAGATATCCAAGAAGGATATAATAAAAACTTTCATGAAGATCATTGGACAAAATAAACTTGATTCTTAGTAATAGTTTTGAGATATGATGATGTGATATGTGAGTCATCTTGTTGAGTAATTATGCTTTAGTAAGAATATTGGTGTTAAGGTTTGTGATTCCCTATGGAAGCACGAAACTCAATAGTTATGCAATGAAATTATATCCTACTTGTGGTGCATTATTCAATGTTAATTATGCTTAATGCTTGCTTATGAGATTATTCATTTCTTGGTTGGTCGCTTCTCAATCTTTTGCTAGCCTTCATTTTGCACTAAGTATGATCAATACTTGTGCATCCAAAATCCTTTAAACCAGTTTTGCCAAATGAGTCCACTATATCCACCTATATGCGGTATTCTTTTGCTATTCTAAGCAAATTTGTATGTGCCATCTCTAATATTCAAAATAAATTTCTCTTTTTGTGTGCTCGTGCCGCTCATGAGGCAGTGAGGGGTGGCTAATATTTCCCATGCTAGATGTGTTATTCTCACGATGAGTGTTTATTTACTTGTTACTGCACGAGAGTAAGGCAAATGTATTAGGGATGCCCAATCCCGAAATGAATAATGAATTTACTTTATGTTGTCAAATAATAAATTCCTTGGAAAGTGTTGGTATGGAAGGCACCCATGGATACGGTTAGCCATGGAAAGTGAAAGTATGGTGGAAAAAATAACAAACTTTAATTTCTGTTTGGGAACCGCCTATGATATATCTAGCATGGAAAGTGTTGGGAACTCTAATTTGTTTTCATTGGTGGGAAAAGTATGCCTCTCAAAATGTTTTTATCTCTCAATTTTCGCTTTGAGCTCTGGCACCTCTACAAATCCATACTTCCCTCCGTGAAGGGCCTTCTTTTTACTTTATGCAATTTTTATTTTTAAATTTGAGCCTCCATCTTCTTTTATAAAAGCACCAACTAGGAGGCACTATGATCGTACTTGAGCATTGGGTGTAGTAAATATGCGAGTGTGTTTCATGAATGGATCAATGATTGAGCATGATGGGCTAGGGATAGCTTATTTTAGCATTGATATTCTGAAAGACATGGTTGCTTGTTGATATGCTTGAGTATTTAAGTTATCATGTCAAAACTAGACTATTTCTTTGAACAATATAAAAGTCCAAATGTGCATGCTATAAAGAAAAGAATATGAGATGACATGTTAGGCAGAATTTTGAAGGAAATATGCCCTAGAGGCAATAATAAAGTTATTATTTATTTCCTTATATCATGATAAATGTTTATTATTCATGCTAGAATTGTATTAACCGGAAACTTAGTACATATGTGAATACATAGACAAATAGAGTGTCACTAGTATTCCTCTACTTGACTAGCTCGTTGATCAAAGATGGTTAAGTTTCCTAGCCATGGACAAAGAGTTGTCATTTGATGAACGGGATCACATCATTAGAGAATGATGTGATTGACTTGACCATCCGTTTGCTTAGCACGATGATCGTTTAGTTTGTTGCTATTGCTTTCTTCATAATTTATACATGTTCCTATGACTATGAGATTATGCAACTCCCAGATACCGGAGGAACACTTAGTGTGCTATCAAACATCACAACGTAACAGGGTGGCTATAAATATGCTCTACAGGTGTCTCCGATGGTGTTTGTTGAGTTGGCATAGACCGAGATTAGGATTTGTCACTCCATGTATCGGAGAGGTATCTCTGGGCCCTCTCGGTAATGCACATCACTATAACCCTTGCAAGCAATGTGAATAATGAGTTAGTTATGGGATGTTGCATTACGGAATGAGTAAAGGGACTTGTCGGTAATGAGATTGAACTAGGTATTGGGATACCGACAATCGAATCTCAGGCAAGTAACATAACGATTACAAAGGGAACAACGTATGCTGTTATGCGGTTTGACTGATAAAGATGTTCGTAGAATATGTAGGAGCCAATATGAGCATCCAGGTTCCGCTATTGGTTATTTACCGGAGATGAGTCTCGGTCATGTCTACATAGTTCTCGAACCCATAGGGTCCGCACGCTTAAGGTTTGGTGACGATCGGTATTCTGAGTTTATGTGATTTGATGCACCAAAGGTAGTTCCGAGTCCCGGATATGATCATGGACATGACGCGGAGTCTCTAAATGGTTGAGACATAAAGATTGATATATTGGACGGCTATATTCGGACACCAAAAGTGTTCCGGGTGATTTCGGAGAAAATCGGAGTGCCGGAGGGTTACCGGAACCCCCCGGGGAAAGTTGGGCCTTCATGGGCCATAGGGAAGAGGGGAGGCATCCCATGAGGGGCAGCCGCGCCCCTCCCTATAGGGAGTCCGAATTGGACTAGGGAGGGGGGCACGCCCCCCTTTCCTTCTCCTCTTCCTCTCCCTTCCTTCCTTCCCGTTCTCCTCCTAGTAGGACTAGGAAAGGAGGAATCCTACTCCTACATGCTGTCATCACGCCGTCATGCTGACGAAGCTCTCCCTCGACACTCTACTAGATCATGAGTTCATGGGACGTCACCGAGCCGAATGTGTGCAGACCGCGGAGGTGCCATACTTTCGGTACTAGGATCGGTCGATTGTGAACACGTACGACTACATCAACCGCGTTGTCATACCGCTTCCACTTACGGTCTATGAGGGTACATAGACAACACTCTCCCCTCTCATTGCTATGCATCACCATGATCTTGCGTGTGCGTAGGAATTTTTTTGAAATTACTGCGTTCCCCAATAGTGGTATCAGAGCCAGGTCTATGCGTAGATGTTATATGCACGAGTAGAACACAAAGGAGTTGTGGGCGTGGGTATATAGATATTGCTTGTCGTTACTAGTTGATTCTTGATTCAGCGGTATTGTTGGATGAAGCGGCCCAGACTGACATTACGTGTACACTTATGTGAGACTAGTTCTACCGATGTGCTTCGCACATAGGTGACTAGTGGGTATCTATTTCTCCAGCTTTAGTTGAATCGGATTCAATGAACAGGGTTCTTTCTGAAGATCAAAAAGCAATCACTATACCGCGTTGTGGTTTTTGATGCGTAGGTAAGAACAATTATTGCTTAGCCCGTAGTAGCAACGTAAAACTTGCAACAAACAAAGTAGAGGATGTCTAACTTGTTTTTGCAGGGCATGTTGTGATGTGATATGGTCAAGACATGATGCTAAATTTTATTGTATGCGATGATCATGTTTTGTAATGGAGTTATCGGCAACTGGCAGGAGCCATATGGTTGTCGCTTTATTGTATGAAATGCAATCGCCATGTAATTGCTTTACTTTATCACTAAGTGGTAGCAATAGTCGTAGAAGCAATAGTTGGTGAGACGACAACGATGCTTCAATGGAGATCAAGGTGTCAAGCCGGTGACGACGGTGATCGTGATGGTGCTTTGGAGATGGGGATCAAAGGCACAAGATGATGATGGCCATATCATATCACTTATATTGATTGCATGTGAAGTTTATCCTTTATGCATCTTATTTTGCTTAGTTCAACGGTAGCATTATAAGATGATCTCTCACTAAATTTCAAGGTACAAGTGTTCTCCCTGAGTATGCACCGTTGCTACAGTTCGTCGTGCCAAGTCACCACGTGATGATCGGGCGTGATAACCTCTACGTTTACATACAGCGGGTGCAAGCCAGTTTTGCACACGCTGAATACTTGGGTTAAACTTGACGAGCCTAGCATATGCAGATATGGCCTCGGAACACTGAGACCGAAAGGTCGAGCATGAAGCATATAGTAGATATGATCAACATAGTGATGTTCACCATTGAAAAGTGATCCATCTCACATGATGATCGGACGTGGTTTAGTTGATATGGATCATGTGATCACTTAGATGATTAGAGAGATGTCTAAGTGGGAGTTCTTAAGTAATTTGATTAATTGAACTTTAATTTATCATGAACTTAGTCCTGATAGTATTTGCATATCTATGTTGTAGATCAATTGCTCGCGTATAGCTTCCCCGTTTTGTTTATGATATGTTCCTAGAGAAAACTATGCTGAAAGATGTTAGTAGCAATGATGCGGACTAGCTCCGTGATCTGAGGATTATCCTCATTGCTGCACAGAAGAATTGTGTCCTTGATGCACCGCTAGGTGACGGACTTTTGAAGGAGCAGATGCAAACGTTATGAACGTTTAACAAGCTCGGTATGGTGATTACTTGATAGTTTAGTGCGCCATTCTTTATGGCTTAGAACCGGGACTTCAAAAATGTTTTGAACGCCACGGAGCATATGAGATGTTCCAAGAGCTGAAATTGGTATTTCAGACTCATGCTCGTGTTAAGAGGTATGAGACCTCTGACAAGAACTTTGCCTACAAGATGGAAGAGAATAGCTCAGCTAATGAGGATGTGCTTAGAATGTCTGAGTACTACAATCACTTGAATCAAGTGGGAGTTAATCTTCCAGATAAGATAGTGATTGAAAGAGTTTTCTAGTCACTATCACCAAGTTACTAGAACTTCGTGATGAACTATAATATGCAAGGGATAACGGAAACGATTTCCATGCTCTTCGCGATATTGAAATTGGCAAAGGTAGAAATCAAGAAAAAGCATCAAGTGTTGATGGTTGACAAGACCACTAGTTTCAAGTAAAAGGGCAAGGGAAAGAAAGGGAACTTCAAGAAGAATGGCAAGCAAGTTGCCACTCCCATGATGAAGCCCAAAGCTAGACCCAAGCCTGAAACTGAGTGCTTCTACTGCAAAGGAAATGGTCACTGGAAGTGGAACTGCCCTAGATACTCTGCGGATAAGAAGGATGGAGAAGTGAACAAAGGTATATTTGATATACATGTTATTGATGTGTACGTTACTAGTGTTTATAGCAACCTGTCAGTATTTGATACTGGTTCAGTTGCTAAGAGTAGTAACTCGAAACGGGAGTTGCAAAAATAAACAGAGACTAGTTAAGGGCGAGGTGATGATGTGAGTTGGAAGTGATTCCAGGGTTGATATGATCACCATCGCACACTCCCTTTACCCTCGGGATTAGTGTTAAACCTAAAATAAATGTTATTTGGTGTTTGCGATGAGCATAAATATGATTGGATCATGTTTATTGCAATACAGTTATTCATTTAAGTCAAAGAATAATTGTTGTTCTATTTACATGAATAAAACCTTCTACGGTCATACACTCAATATAAATGGTTTATTGAATCTCGATCATAGTGATACACATGTTCATAATATTGAAGCCAAAAGATGCAAAGTCAATAATGATAGTGCAACTTATATGTGGCACTGTCGTTTAGATCATATTGGTGTAAAGCGCATGAAGAAACTCCATGCTGATGGACTTTTGGAATCACTTGATTGTGAATCACTTGATGCTTGTGAACCACGCCTCAAGGGCGAGATGACTAAGACCCCGTTCTTCGGAACAATGGAGCAAGCAACAGACTTGTTGGAAATAATACATACTAATGTGTGCGGTCCAATGAGTGTTGAGGCTCGCGGCGGGTATCGTTATTTTCTTACCTTCACAGATGATTTGAGCATATATGGGTATATCTACTTGATGAAACATAAGTCTGAAACATTTGAAAAGTTCAAAGAATTTCATAGTGAAGTGGAAAATCATCGTAACAAGAAAATAAAGTTTCTATGATCTGATTGCGAAAACAAATATTTGAGTTACGAGTTTCGTCTTCATTTGAAACAATGTGGAATAGTTTCGCAACTCACACCACCTTGAACACCATAATGTAATGGTGTGTCCGAACGTCATAACCTTTTTTATTAGATATGGTGCAACCTATGATGTCTCTTACCGAATTACCACTATCGTTTTTGGGTTATGCATTAGAGACTGCTACATTCACGTTAAATAGGGCACCGTTTAAAATCCATTGAGACGACACCATATGAACTATGGTTTAGCAAGAAACTTAAGCTGTCGTTTCTTAAAGTTTGGGGTTGTGATGCTTATGTGAAAAAGTTTCAGCCTGATAAGCTCAAACCCAAATCGTTGAAGTGCGTCTTCATAAGATACCCAAAATAAACTGTTGGGTACACCTTATATCGCAAATCCAAAGGCAAGATCTTTGTTGCTAAGAATGGATCCTTTCTAGAGAAGGAGTTTTCTCTCAAAAGAAGTGAGTAGGAGGAAAGTAGAACTTGATGAAGAAATTGTACCTTCTCCCGAATTGGAAAGTAGTTCATCACAGAAATCAGTTCCAGTGATGCCTACACCAATTAGTGAGGAAGTTAATGATGATGATCATGAAACTTCAGATCAAGTTACTACTGAACCTCGTAGGTCAACCAGAGTACGTTCCGCACCAGAGTGGTACGGTAATCCTGCTCTGGAAGTCATGTTACTAGACCATGAGGAACCTACAAACTATGAGGAAGTAATGATGAGCCCAGATTCTGCGAAATCCCTTAAGGCCATGAAATCTGAGATGGGATCCATGTATGAGAACAAAGTATGGACTTTGATTGACTTGCCCGGTGATCGGTGAACCATTCAGAATAAATGTGTCTTCAAGAGGAAGACGGACGCTGATAGTAGTGTTACTATCTACAAAGCTCAAATTGTCGCAAAAAGGTTTTTGACAAGTTCAAGGTGTTGACTACGATGAGAATTTCTCACTCGTATCGATGCTTAAAAGTCTGTCTGAATCATGTTAGCTGTTGCTGCATTTTATGAAATCTAGAGAATGAATATCAAAACTACATTCCTTAATGGATTTATTAAAGAAGAGTTGTATATGATGCAACCAGAAGGTTTTGTCAATCCTAAAGGTGCTAACAAAGTGTGCAAGCTCCAGCGATCCATCTATGGACTTGTGCAAACATCTCGGAGTTGGAATATACGCTTTGATGAGTTGATCAAAGAATATAGTTTTATACAAACTTGTGGTGAAGCCTATATTTATAAGAAAGTGAGTGGGAGCACTACAACATTTCTGATAAGTATATGTGAATGACATATTGTTGATCGGAAATAATGTAGAACTTTATGGAAACCATAAAGGACTATTTGAAAGGAGTTTTTCAAAGAAAGACCTCGGTGAAGCTACTTACATATTGAGCATTATATAGAGATAGATCAAGATGCTTGATATATTTTTCAATGAGTACATACCTTCACAAGATTTTGAAGTAGTTCAAAATGGAACAGTCAAAGAAGGTGTTACGGAACGATTAAAGAGACTTGCTGGTAACGAGATTGAACTAGGTATTGAGATACCGACGATCGAATCTCGGGCAAGTAACATACCGATGACAAAGGGAACAACGTATGCTGTTATGCGGTTTGACCGATAAAGATCTTCATAGAATATGTAGGAGCCAATATGCACATCCAGGTTATGCTATTGGTTATTGACCGGAGATGAGTCTCAGTCATGTCTACATAGTTCTCGAACCCGTAGGGTCCGCACGCTTAACGTTCGGTGACGATCGGTATTCTGAGTTTATGTGTTTTGATGTACCGAAGGTAGTTCAGAGTTCCGGATATGATCACGGACATGACGAGGAGTCTCGAAATGGTCGAGACATAAAGATTGATATATTGGACGACTATATTCAAACACCGGAAAGTGTTCCGGGTGATTTTGGAGAAAACTGGAGTGCCGGAGGGTTACCGGAACCCCCACCCCCGGGGGGAAAGTTGGGCCTTCATGGGCCATAGGGAAGTGGGGAGGCAGCCCACAAGGGGCAGCCGCGCCCCCTCCCTATAGGGAGTCCTAATTGGACTAGGGAGGGGGGCGCCCCCCCTTTCCTTCTCCTCTTCCTCTCCCTTCCTTCCTTCCCCTTCTCCTCCTAGTAGGACTAGGAAAGGAGGAATCCTACTCCTACTAGGAGGAGGATTCCTCCTCCCTTGGCGCGCCACTAGGGCCAGCCAGCCTCCCCCCTTAATCCTTTATATACGGGGGCAGGGGGCACCCTAGGACACACAAGTTGATTGTTTCCAGCCGTGTGCGGTGCCCCCCTCCACCATAATCCACCTCGGTGATATCGTAGCGGTGCTTGGGTGAAGCCCTGTTCCGGTAGCATCATCCTGACCGTCATCACGCCGTCGTGTTGACTAAGCTCTCTCTCGACACTCTGCTGGATCGTGAGTTCATGGGACGTCACCGAGCCGAACGTGTGGAGATCGCGGAGGTGCCGTACTTTCGGTACTAGGATCGGTCGATCGTGAAGACGCGCAACTACATCCACCGCGTTGTCATAATGCTTCCGCCTATGGTCTACGAGGGTACGTAGACAATGCTCCCCCCTCTCGTTGCTATGCATCACCATGATCTTGCGTGTGCGTAGGAATTTTTTGAAATTACTGCGTTCCCCAACACATTCCACATCATAAATTCTGTTTTTTTATCATTTACCTACTCGAGGACGAGTAGGAATTAAGCTTGGGGATGCTGATATGTCTCCAACGTATCTATATTTTTTGATTGTTCCATGCTATTATATTATCAATCTTGGATGTTTTATAATCATTTTATAGTCATTTTATATCATTTTTGGTACTAACCTATTGTCATAGTGCCAAGTGCCAGTTGCTGTTTTTTGCATGTTTTTTACATCACATATAATCAATACCAAACGGAGTCCAAACGCAGCGAAACTTTTTGTGGATTTTTTTGGACCAAAAGACAACCAATGGGCCGAAGAAGCACCTGGGGGTTTCTCTGAGGTGAGCACAACCCACCAGGGCGTGCTTGGAGGCCCAGGCGCGCCCTGGTGGGTTGTGCCCACCTCGGGTGCCCCCCAGGACCGCCTCTTTACTCTATAAATACCCCAATATTCCAGAAACCCTAGGGGAGTCGAAGAAAATCAATTCCAGCCACCATAGAGTCCAGAACCACCAGATCCAATCTAGACACCATCACGGAGGGGTTCACCACTTCCATTGGTGCCTCTCCAATGATGCGTGAGTAGTTCTTTGTACACCTTCGGGTCCGTAGTTAGTAGCTAGATGGCTTCCTCTCTCTCATTTGTTTCTCAATACAGTGGTCTCTTGGAGATCCATATGATGTAACTCTTTTGCGGTGTGTTTGTTGGGATCCGATGAACTTTGAGTTTATGATCAGATCTATCTCTTTTTATCCATGAAAGTTATTTGAGTTTCTTTGATATCTTATATGCATGATTTCTTATAGCCTCGTTTCTCTTCTCCTATATTTGGTTTTTTTTGGCCAACTTGATCTATTTATCTTGCAATGGGAAGAGGTGCTTTGTAGTGGGTTCAATCTTACGGTGCTTGATCCCAGTGACAGAAGGGGAACCGACACGTATGTATCATTGCTACTAAGGATAAAACAATGGGGGTCTATTTCTACATAAGTAGATCTTGTCTACATCATGTCATCATTCTTATTGCATTACTCCGTTTCTCCATGAACTTAATACACTAGCTGCATGCTGGATAGCGGTTGATGTGTGGAGTAATAGTAGTAGATGCAGGCAGGAGTCGGTCTACTAATCTTGGGCGTGATGCCTACATAATGATCATTGCCTGGATATCATCATGATTATTTCAAGTTCTATCAATTGCCCAACAGTAATTTGTTTACCCACCGTTTGCTATTTTTCTCGAGAGAAGCCACTAGTGAAACCTACGGCTCTCGGGTCTCTTTCTCATATTATTTGCCTTTGCGATCTATTTGCCTTTGCTTTTATTTCCAAATCTATTAAACCCAAAAATACAAAAATACATTGTTGCAGTTTATTTTATTTGGCCTTCGATCTATCAATCTTCTACAATTTATTTACGTCCATTTGCCAATTTCTGGCACCGTTACCCCAAAGGGATTGACAACCCCTTTTACACGTCGGGTTGCGAGTATTTGTTATTTGTGTGCAGGTGTTGTTTACGTAGTGTTGCTTGGTTCTCCTACTGGTTTGATAACCTTGGTTTCATCACTAAGGGAAATACCTACCGTTGTTGTGTTGCATCATCCCTTCCTCTTTGGGGAAATACCTACGTAGCTTGAAGCCGCTATCACTCCCCAACCGGGAGGTAAAAACTATATTGCAGAAGACAGTGTAGAAATCCAGAAAAGACTGGGCAGGTAAATTAAATGAAACACTATGGGCATACCGGACCGCCTACAAGAATCCCATGGGGATGTCACCCTACAATATGGTGTATGGTAAGGCTTGTCATTTACCTTTATAGCTAGAGCATAAAGCTTTTTGGGTTATCAAGAGTATTAATTTTAATTTAAGTAGGCTGGAGAAAATTTTCTATGGGAAAAGTTGACGCTGCAACCAACAACACGATAGACGGCGTTCCAAATGACCGTAGGAGCCTGTTCGGGCGGTTGCATGGATGCAGACGAAAGAGGCGAAAATTCCAGAAGAAAAGATGGTGTTTCATGCAGACGCCACCGCCCATTTGAGCATTCGTTTTATTTGTCCTAAACGGAGGAGAAAATTACAGAACAAACACCGGCGTATCAAACGACCGCAAGCGCCTGTATGGACGCTTGCATGACCTTGCCATCACCACAGGTATAGATAGAGAGGGGGGATCTTGGCAGCAGTAGGCCAAATGACCGGCCATACGAGCACAAGCACATCTATGGAAGGTTTTCTTTTGGTTTGTTTTTTAGATCCCTTCCCGATTTTGTTATGATTTCTTTCTAACTAACTTTTTATCCTTTATCTCGTGATTACCTGTAAGCTTAGCCTTTATAAGGAGGGAAGGGGCACATCATTAATCCCTAAACCATTTGATCTCACATCTCTTTTGCTTCCCTTCTCCACGAAAAAGCTTTTAGTTACAGATCATGAATCTGGCCGCCACCATGAGCAACAAGGCCTCATCCACATGTGCTTGCATCATCCCCATCCCCGACTTGGATGATGTCATGTCCTCGGGATGGGAAAGCTTGAGGAAGCTAAGCCTCAAGGAGAGTCGCGTCCATATAAGGACCTTGATGAGAAGGTCGAGGTGGTGGAGATCAAAGAGGAAGAACAAGCAAAAGAAGGAGATGATGATACAACTCCAGATAAGTATCCTCCTAATCCCTATCAATTCAATATCCATGGATCTATTCCATTATTTCCTCTAGGGCCTCCTCAAGCTAAGTGTGGGAAGGAGCCGCCGACCCCGGAGGAGATGAAGGAAAAGATCAGGGAATTGGAGAAAGTTTCAAATTCTTGTGTTAATGTGATCAGAGTTGGAATTGATTCTTACTTGTTGATGAGTACAGACTTGGAAGCAAGGGTAGATGGTCTTCTTCATAAGGTCGGGCTTATGATTGAAGCCCTTAATAACAACACTGCACAACTTGAGTTTTTGAACCATGTTGTAGATGATCAGCAAGGCGTGATCGAGGGGATGAAGAAAAAACTCAAAAGCATCTGCGCTGCCTTCCAAGATTCTTAGGAGTGAGCATATAACGCTTAGTACCTGGATCGCCTGGCTTGATTGTAAGCTTGGGGGAGATTCACGTGCACTTTGTATCTTTACTTTTATGCATTTCCCTTCCGCAAGTCGAGATTAGGATTTATTTTCAATAAGGTTGAACTATCATTTTTCTCTTGAATAAGGGATGATCCTTTCCAATGATTATACGCATATCTTGATGCGCGAGACCATTATTACTAAATTGTGAACGTACTTGATGACTTTTGTGATCTAAAATTAGCCCATGATTACTTTCATAATAATTAAAAGTCCTCCGCACTGCAGTTGTTAAATTATTGAAGTAAGATGAAATAACTGCATATGCTAGTTCATTGAAGGTTTCAACTCACAAGAGGGCAAGCAAAGAAATTAATCCTCCTAAAAATTTAAAAGTGCTTTTGTAAAATAAGTCTTGCCGAGATTCGTGTTTGGCTTATATATCATACAAAATATGAGACGAGCCTACAGTTTGTCTCAAGGACAGGAGACTTAACTATATAAAGAATATAAAGTTCTGAAAAGAATAAGTGGAAAGGAATAACTGCTTGCCCGCTTGAAATAGCGATAAACTAGGATATACAGTTGTTACTGTTCACAATAAAATTGAGCGACAAAATGTGGATGTTTGCATGATCCTTATCATGATGAATATGAACTACCATTTGTTACAATCTCTCATCTCAAATCATTCGTTTAGAACAATGATGGACTCATGCTTCTACTGAAGGAAATATGCCCTAAAGGCAATAATAAAGTTTTTATTTATATTTCCTTATATCATGATAAATTTTTATTATTCATGCTAGAATTGTATTAACCGGAAACTTAGTACATGTGTGAATACATAGATAAAACAGAGTGTCCCTAGTATGCCTCTGCTTGACTAGCTCGTTAATCAAAGATAGTTAAGTTTCCTAACCATAGACATGTGTTGTCATTTGATGAACGGGATCACATCATTAGAGAATGCTCTGATGGACAAGACCCATCCGTTAGCTTAGCATAATGATTGTTAAGTTTTATTGCTATTGCTTTCTTCATGATTTATACATATTCCTCTGGTTATGAGATTATGCAACTCCCGAATACCAAGAAACACCATGTGTGCTATCAAACGTCACAACTTAATTGGGTGATTATAAAGATGCTCTACAGGTGTCTCCGAAGGTGTTTGTTGGGTTGGCATAGATCGAGATTAGGATTTGTCACTCCGAGTATCAAAGAGGTATCTCTGGGCCCTCTTGGTAATGCACATCACTACAAGCCTTGCAAGCAATGTGACTAATGAGTTAGTTGCAGGATGATGCATTACGGAACGAGTAAAGAGACTTGCTGGTAATGAGATTGAACTAGGTATGATGACACCAACGATTGAATCTCGGGAAAGTAACATACCGATGACAAAAGGGAATAATGTATGTTGTTATTGCGGTTTGACCGATAAAGATCTTCATAGAATATGTAGGAACCAGTATGAGCATCTAGGTTCCTCTATTGGTTATTGACCGGGAGATGTGTCTCGGTCATGTTGATGTCTACTACACAAATTTATTCTTGTAGACATGTGTTGGGCCTCCAAGCGCAGAGTTTGGTAGGACAGTAGCAATTTTCCGTCAAGTGGATGACCTAAGGTTTATCAATCCGTGAGAGGTGTAGGATGAAGATGGTCTCTCTCAAACGACCCTGCAACCAAATACAAGCAATCTCTTGTGTCCCCAACACACCCAATACAATGGCAAATTGTATAGGTGCACTAGTTCGGCGAAGAGATGGTGATAAAAGTGTAATATGGAGAGTAGATATTGGTTTTTGTAATCTGAAATTATAAAAATAGCAAGGTAACTAATAGTAAACATGCACAAAAACGGTGTTGCAAACTTGCAATGCTTAAAAACAAGGCCTAGGGTCCGTACTTTCGCTAGTGAAATTTCTCAACAGTGCTAACATAGTCAGATCATATGATTATCCCTCAAAGTGCAATAAAGAATCACTCCCGAGTTCCTATTAGCGGAGAACAAAAGATAGGAACTGTTTGTAGGGTACGAAACCACCTCAAAGCTATTCTTTCCGTTCAATCTATTCAAGAGTCCGTACTAAAATAACACAAAGCTATTTTTTCCGTTCGATCTATCTTAGAGTCCGTACTAAGATAACACCAAAGCAAATTCATATTCATAATACTCAATCCACATAAAGAACTATAAAGAGACCCCAAAGCTTCCGTCGGAGAAAAGATAATAAAAACATGCATCAACCCCTATGCATAGATTACCCCAATATCACCGCGGGAATCCGCGAGTTTAATGCCATAACATATATCAAGTGTATCAATATGATACCTCATTGTCACCTCAAGTATTCACACCGCAAGACATATATCATGTGTTCTCATATCTGAATATTCAATCAGACAAGACAAAACTTCAATGGGTAAAGATTCAATTCATCACAACAAGAGTATAGAGGGGAGAAACATCATATGATCCGACTATATTAACAAAGCCCATGATATGGATCACGAGAGAGAGATTAAACACATAGCTACTGGTACAAACCCTCAGCCCCGAGGGTGGACAACTCCCTCCTCATCATGGTGGCCGCCGGGATGATGAAGATGGCCACTGGAGATGATTCCCCCCTCCGGCAGGGTGCCGGTACATGTCTAGATTGGTTTTTGGTGGCTACGGAGCCCTGCGGCGGCGGAACTTTTGATCTAGGTTAACCCCGAGGGGTTTCGGAATATTTGGGAATTTATAGTGCAAAGAAGGGGTACGGGAGGCCACCAAGGTGGGCACAACCCACCTGGGCACGCCAGGGGGCCCTAGCACGCCCTGGTGGGTTATGCCCCCCTTGGGGCACCCCCCAGGTGCTGCTCTGGCCCATCGGGAGTCTTCTGGCCCATAAAAAATCCACAAAAAGTTTCGCGGTGTTTGGACTCCGTTTGATATTGATTTTCTACGATGTAAAAAACAAGCAAAAAACAGCAACTGGCACTGGGCCAATAGGTTAGTCCGAAAAAATGATATAAAGTTGCTATAAAATGATTGTAAAACATCCAAGAATGATAATATAACCGCATGAAAAGTTCATCAATTATAGATACGGTGGAGACGTATCACATGTCTATATAGTTCTCGAACCTGTAGGGTCCGCACGCTTAATATTTGATGACGATTTGTATTATGAGTTATGTGTTTTGGTGACCGAATTTGTTTGGAGTCCCGGATGAGATCACGGACATGACGAGGAGTCTCGAAATGGCCGAGAGGTAACCATTGATATATTGGAATATTATATACGGACACCGGAATGGTTCCAAAGAGGTTCGGGGATTTATCGGAGTATTAGGAGGTTACCGGAACCCCCCGGGAAAGTTAGTGGGCCTCATGGGCCATAGTGGAGAGGAGGAGGCAGGCCACAGGAGGTGCCCCCCAAGCTAATCCGAATTGGACAAGGGTTGGGGGCAAGGACCCCCTTTCCTTCTCCCTCTCCTCGTCTTTCCCCTTTCCCCCTCTCCGTTGGAAGGAAGGGGGAGCCGACTAGGACTAGGAGTCCTAGTGGGACTTCTCCCACTTGGCGCGCCCCTAGGGCCGGCCGGCCTCCCCTCCTTTATATATGGGGATGGGGGGCAACCCATAGGCACACCAATAGTTCTCTTAGCCGTGTGCGGTGCCCCCCTCCGTAGTTTACTCCTCCAGTCATAACGTCATAGTGCTTAGGCGAAGCCCTGCGCGCGGATCACATCACCATCACCGTCACCATGCCGTCGTGCTGACGAAAATCTCCCTCGACCCTCTGCCTGATCAAGAGTTCGAGGGACGTCATCGAGCTAAACATGTGCTGAACTCGAAGGTGTCGTACGTTCGGTACTAAGATCAGTTGGATCATGAATACGTTCGATTACATCAACTGCGTTAACCTAACGCTTCCGCTTTCGGTCTACAAGGGTATGTGGACGCACTCCTCCCCTCTCGGTGCTATGCATCTCCTAGATATATCTTGCGTGATCGTAGGATTATTTTTTGAAATTGCATGTTACGTTCCCCAACAGAGGCATCCGAGCCAGGTCTATGAATAGATGATATGCACGAGTAGAACACAAAGAGTTTTGGGCGATAATAGTCATACTGCTTACCACCAGCGTCTTATTTTGATTCGGCGGAATTGTTGGATGAAGTGGCCCAGACCAACATTCATGACCACGTTCATGAGACCAGTTCTACCGACGTGCTTTGCACACAGGTGGCTGGCGGGTGTCTGTTTCTCCAACTTTAGTTGAATCGAATTTGACTACGACCGGTCCTTGTTGAAGGTTAAAACAGCACACTTGACAAAAAATCATTGTGGTTTTTGATGCGTAGTTAAGAATGGTTCTTGCTAGAAGCCCGTAGCAGCCACATATAACTTGCAACAACAAAGTAGAGGACGTCAAACTTGTTTTTGCAGGGCATGTTGTGATGTGATATGGTCAAGACGTGATGAGATATAAACTATTGTATGAGATGATCGTGTTTTCTAAAAGTTATCGGCAACTGGCAGGAGCCTTATGGTTGTCGGTTTATTGTATGAAATGCAATCGCCATGTAATTGCTTTACTTTATCACTAAGCGGTAGTGATAGTTGTGGAAGCAATAGTTGGTGAGACGACAACGACGCTACGATGGAGATCAAGGTGTCAAGCCGGTGACGATGGATATCATGACGGTGCTTTCGAGATGGAGATCAAAGGCGCAAGATGATGATGGCCATATCATGTCACATATTTTGATTGCATGTGATGTTTATCCTTTATGCATCTTATCTTTCTTAGTACGGCGGTAGCATTATAAGGTGATCCCTCACTAAATTTCAAGGTACAAGTGTTCTCCCTGAGTATGCACCGTTGCTACAGTTTGTCGTGCCGAGACATCACGTGATGATCGGGTGTGATAATCTCTACGTTCATATACAACGGGTGCAAGCCAGTTTTGCACGTGCAGAATACTCGGGTTAAACTTGACGAGCCGAGCATATGCAGATATGGCCTCGGAACACTGAGACCGAAAGGTCGAACGTGAGTCATATAGTAGATATGATCAACATAGTGATGTTCACCATTGAAAACTACTCCATCTCACGTGATGATCGGACATGGTTTAGTTGATATGGATCACGTGATCATTTAGATGACTAGAGGGATGTCTATCTATGTGGGAGTTCTTAAGTAATATTTAATTGAGCTTTAATTTATCATGAACTCAGTCCTGATAGTTTTTGCATATCTATGTTGTTGTATATCAATGGCCCGTGCTACCGTTCCCTTGAACTTTAATGCATTCCTAGAGAAAGCTAAGTTGAAAGATGATGGTAGCAACTACACGGACTGGGTCCATAACGTGAGGATTATCCTCATTGCTGCATAGAAGAATTACGTCTAGAAGCACCGCTAGGTGCAAGACCCGCCGTAGGAGCAACTCCGGATGTTATGAACGTCTAGCAGACAAAAGCAGATGACTACTCGATAGTTCAGTGTGCCATGCTTTACGGCTTACAATCGGGACTTCAAAGACGTTCTAGGAGTTGAAGTTAATATTTCAAGCAAATGCCCGAGTTGAGAGATATGAAGTCTCCAACAAGTTCTATAGCTACAAGATGGAGGCGTTTAGTTCTGTTAGTGAACACATACTCAGAATGTCTGGGTGCCATAACCACTTGACTCAGCTGGGAGTTAATCTTCCTGATGATAGTGTCATTGACAGAGTTCTTCAATCACTGCCACCAAGCTATAAAGTCTTCATGATGAACTATAATATGCAAGGGATGGAAAAGACAATTCCCGAGCTCTTCGCGATGCTAAAAGCCGCGGAGGTAGAAATCAAGAAGGAGCATCAAGTTTTGATGGCTAACAAGACCACAAGTTTCAAGAAAAAACGCAAAGGGAAGAAGGGAAACTTCAACAAGAATAGCAAGCAAGTTGTTGCTCAAGGGAAGAAGCCCAAGTCCGGACCTAAGCCTGAGACTGAGTACTTCTACTACTAAGGGACTGGTCACTGGAAGCGGAACTGCCCCAAGTATTTGGTGGATAAGAAGGATGGCAAAGTGAAACGTATATTTAATATACATGTTATTGATGTGTACCTTACTAATGCTCATAGTAGCGCCTGGATATTTGATACTGGTTCTGTTGCTCATATTTGCAACTCAAAACAGGGGCTACAGATTAAACGAAGATTGGGTAAGGACAAGGTGACGATGCGCGTCCGAAATGGTTCCAAGGTCGATGTGATCGCCGTCGGCACGCTACCTCTACATCTACCTTTGGGATTAGTTTTAGACCTGAATAATTGTTATTTGGTGCCAGCGTTGAGCATGAACATTATATCTGGATCTTGTTTGATGCGAGGCGGTTATTCATTTAAATCAGAGAATAATGGTTGTTCTATTTATATGAGTAATATCTTTTACGGTCATGCACCCTTGATGAGTGGTCTATTTTTGTTGAATCTCGATCGTAGTGATACACATATTCATAATATTGAAGCCAAAAGATGCAAAGTTAATAATGATAGTGCAACTTATTTGTGGCACTGGCGTTTAGGTCATATTGGTGTAAAGCGCATGAAGAAACTCCATGCTGATGGGCTTTTGGAATCACTTGATTATGAATCACTTGATACTTGCAAACCATGCCTCATGGGCAAGATGACTAAGACTCCGTTCTCCGGAACAATGGAGTGAGCCACTAACTTATTGGAAATATTACATACTGATGTATGCGATCTGATGAGTGTAGAGGCTCGCGGCGGGTATCGTTATTTTCTGACCCTCACAGCTGATTTGAGCAGATATGGGTATATCTACTTAATGAAACATAAGTCTGAAACATTTGAAAAGTTCAAAGAATTTCAGAGTGAAGTGGAAAATCATCGTAACAAGAAAATAAAGTTTCTATGATCTGATCGTGGAGGTGAATATCTGAGTTACGAGTTTGGTCTTCATTTGAAACAACATGGAATATTTCGCAACTCACGCCACCTAGAACACCACAGCATAATGGTGTGTCTGAACGTCGTAATCGTCCTTTATTAGATATGGTGCGATCTATAATGTCTCTTATCGATTTCTTAAAGTTTGGGGGCTGCGATGCTTATGTGAAAAAGCTTCAACCTGATAAGCTTGAACCCAAATCGTAGAAATGTGTCTTCATAGGGTACCCAAAAGAAACTGTTGGGTACACCTTCTATCACAAATCCGAAGGCAAGATATTCGTTGCTAAGAATGGATCATTTCTTGAGAAGGAGTTTCTCTCAAAAGAAGTGAGTGGGAGGAAAATAGAACTTGATGAGGTAATTGTACCTTCTCCTGAATTGGAAAATAGTTCATCACAGAAATCAGTTCCAGTGATTCCTAGACCAATTAGTGAGGAAGTTAAAGATGATGACCATGAAACTTCCGATCAAGTTACTACCGAACCTCGTAGGTCAACCAGAGTACGTTCTGCAACAGAGTGGTACGGTAATCCTGTTCTGGAAGTCATGTTACTAGACCATGACGAACCTACGAACTATGATGAAGTGATGATGAGCCCAGATTCCGCGAAATGGCTTGAGGCCATGAAATCTGAGATGGGATCCATGTATCAGAAGAAAGTCTGGACTTTGGTTGACTTGCCCGATGATCGGCAAGCCATAGAGAATAAATGGATCTTCAAGAAGAAGACTGACACCGACGGTAATGTTACTGTCTACAAAGCTCGACTTGTTGTGAAAGGTTTTCGACAACTTCAAGGAGTTGACTACGATGAGACCTTCTCACCTGTAGCGATGCTTAAGTCTGTCTGAATCATGTTAGTAATTGCCGCATTTTATGATTATGAAATTTGGCAAATGGATGTGAAAACTTCATTCCTTAATGGATTTCTTAAAGAAGAGTTGTATATGATGGAACCAGAAGGTTTTGTCGATCCTCAAGGTGCTAACAAAGTGTGCAAGCTCCAGTGATCCAGTTATGGACTGGTGCAAGCATGTCGGAGTTGGAATATACGCTTTAATAGTGTGATCAAAGCATATGGTTCTATACAGACTTTTTGAGAAGCATGTATTTACAAGAAAGTGAGTGGGAGCTCTGTAGCATTTATAATATTATATGTGGATGACATATTGCTGATTGGAAATAATACAGAATTTCTGGATAGCATAAAAGGATACTTGAATAAGAATTTTTCAATGAAAGACTTCGGTGGAGCTGCTTATATATTGGGCATCAAGATCTATAGAGATAGATCAAGACGCTTAATTGGACTTTCATAGAGCACATACCTTAATAAAGTTTTGAAGAAGTTCAAAATGGATTAGTCAAAGAAAGAGTTCTTGCCTATGTTACAAGGTGTGAAGTTGAGTCAAACTTAATGCCCGACCACTGCAGAAGATAAAGATAAAATGAAAGTCATTCACTATGCCTCAGCCATAGGTTCTATCATGTATGCAATGTTGTGTACTAGACCTGATGTGTGGCTTGCTATAAGTTTAGCAGGGAGGTACCAGAGTAATCCAGGAGTGGATCACTGGACAGCGGTCAAGAACATCCTGAAATACCTGGTAATGACTAAGGATACGTTTCTCGTTTATGGAGGTGACAAAGAGCTTGTCGTAAATGGTTACGTCGATGCAAGCTTTGACAGTGATCCGCATGACTCAAAGTCGCAAACCGGATACATATCTATATTGAGTGGTGGAGCCGTAAGTTGGTGTAGTTCCAAGCAGAGTGTCATGGCGGGATCTACGTGTGAAGCGAAGTACATAGCTGCTTCGCAAACAGCAAATGAAGGAGTCTGGATGAAGGAGTTCATATCCGATCTATGTGTAATACCTAGTGCATCGGGTCCAATGAAAATCTTTTGTGACAATACTGGAGCAATTGCCTTGGTGAAGGAATCCAGATTTCACAAGAGAACCAAACACATCAAGAGACACTTCAACTCCATCCATGATCAAGTTAAGGAAGGAGACATAGAGATTTGCAAGATACATACGGATCTGAATGTTGCAGACCCGTTGACTAAACCTCTTCCACGAGTGTAACATCCTAGTTTTCAATTTGGATGTTATACATAGGTCATCATATGCATATCATAATTTATTTGCATTTTGGTTGTGATCCTAGAAATCTTAAGCAACTCAAGGACCCAAGGAGAGAATTGGGTATTTCACAAATTTTCATATTTCAATTTTCTCAAATTTGAAAAGAGGATCAATTTGGTTCTAATATTTTTTCTGTCCAATTATTTCCAATATTTAAATTAAAAGAGAGAAGATAATATGACTTCTACAAAAGAGAAGGAATATTGGAGAAGAAAATTTAAAATCAAATTTATATTTTATTTGAATTTTATTTGCTATTTTATTTGAATTTAGGAAAATATGCATTTTTGAAAATTGCATCTTAGGCCAGAAAATGTTAACTTCGTTCTAAATAATAGGTTTAGACGGTTAAAATTGTTTGTGGCATTTTTAGAAATTTTTAATATTTTATTAGGATTTTCTTCGGGCAAAATTTTATTTTAAAAAAACT
This sequence comes from Triticum dicoccoides, assembly GCF_002162155.2. NCBI lineage: Eukaryota > Viridiplantae > Streptophyta > Magnoliopsida > Poales > Poaceae > Triticum > Triticum dicoccoides. The sequence goes on from NC_041386.1 coordinate 451,046,627, forward strand.
TCCCGCCCGACTGGGCCGAAGGCCCAACCGAGCAGGCCGGCCCATGCCGCGCGAGGACTCCGCACCGCCGCCGCCGGAGCTCAGGAGAGTCTGAGCCGGACTCCTCCCGGCGCCCCCTTCTCCAAGCCGCCGCGCCCCCCCCCCTTGCCCCTTTATAAGGCGCCGACCCGCCGCCTCCTCCTCCCCACCTCGACCGGAGCCGCAGCCGCCGCCGCCCGTGCTTGCCGCCCGCCGCCGCTGCTGTGCACCGCTGCCGCCGCCCACCACCGCCGAAGCCCTTGCATCGCCCCGCCGCCGCGAGCTATCGCCGGAGCCCCGCCTTGCCGGACTCATCGGATCCCACAGCCGCCGACCTGCTGGTTTTTTTAAGAATAGGTAAAGACCGCTGAACCGTCGCCCCTTTTTTTGCTTTTTTGTTAGATCGATTTAGATCGTTTTTTTGGTTTCACTAATTAGCGAACGTTCACTCGAACGTCACTGTTAGCGAATGTTTTGGTTCGTTTGTCCCTGATAGCGAACGTTCGTTCGATAGGGTTTTTCTTTTATTTCTTTTTTTGGCCCGGGACCTATCCGCGATTATTTTTATCACAGATTAGCCCCTAAACTTCAAACCCTCGCAACTCTTTGCTCGCTTGACCAAATCCAGTGAAACCAACGCTAAAATATTCGTCTTGTCCCCCTCTTTCCAGATAATCAACTTGAACCTGGTTTTGACAATTTAAAATTTGGATTCAAGCAAATTTGATTTGGAACTTCTTTCGATCGTAGTTTGAGTTTCGTAGCTCCGATTTGATTGATTCTTTTTGCAAATCGAAGCTCTTTAGTTCAAATTTCTGTTTGGATCTTTTTATTTAAGTTTTTCCCTTGCATCTTGCTTGATTGCTTATGTATGTTATTGTTTGTTTACGATAGAGTTTCCGGAGTGCGAAGTGTGCTACTACGAGTCACTAGGATTTTCAGATCGTCAGCAAGGCAAGTAACACTTCGATCATACACCTTATTACCCAGTTTTTTATGCATTAGTTCAATCCTCAAACACTGTATGGTTATGACTTGAATACTTGTGGGTAATGGGAAGTAGTGATGAGGTAGTACCTATTGCCTTTATTTTAAACCCTGGGTGTTACTTCTACGTTATGCTTATACTGCTATGCTATGCTCGTAGACGTGGTTTGGTTTGAGTGATCCATGACAGATGTGAGAGTTTTAATTAATGGTTAAACTTCAGGTGGCTACTTTAATACACATCTGGGTGGATTTGTCGAGGCACCCTGGAGCACCAGTGGTTGTCTAGGCACCTGGAGCAATCCAGTGTTGTCCTAGGATATCCCGGAGTACCCGTGTGATCATCCTACGGTTTGCCACCCAGACTCAAAGGGATCATAAGATTAGTCATGCTAGAAACTTCCGTGTGCAGCCACAAGCCATTATGGGCTCTGGCATAGTTGAGTAACTTGTGTGACCTCTTTCAGTGGTAGGCTAGCAGATGTAGGGGATGTAGGTGATACTGTCTACCCAGAGTAAAGAGTTAATGCTTTTGAAAGACTATGTCTCGTCATCCATTTCTCAAACACCATGTAGTGCGAGAAATCCAACGGAGGAGATCGAGTCTTGTGGGGAAAAGTGCGCAAACCTTTGCAGAGTGTATAAACTAATCATGGTTAGCCGTGTCCCCGGTTATGAACATCTTGAGTATCTGGTATTTGAATTATTGATTTGATCTCATCACTCTATTTAATTAATTTGTTGGGTTGATGATTATTAAGTTGCGATTGAGTTGGAGGAACCTTCTCAATGTTTTCAACAAACTTTGTAGTGAAAGAAAAATTCATTCCATTGTTGTAGGGAAAAACTAGATTTCTGCAAAAATAACCATAGAGCCTCCACCAGCCATATATGCATGTAGTTATAGCTGTTACTTGTTCATTGCTTTATAGTGTTATCTTGCCACCATATTCCATGTGGTGACCTACACAGGCTGCAACGTATTATGTTGCAGAGTTTTCAGACAAAGAGTAAGGTGCGCTAGGTCGTTGTCATGCACTCAGCTATGCCATTGGAGTTGATGGACTCATTTTACCTTCGAAGCTTCCGTTGTTATCTTAGTTAGATGGCCATCGGCCACATTATTGTATTAAGTACTCTCTTTTGGGATATTCGATGTAATAAGTGTGTGATTACACTCTGTTATAAATCCTTGAGTACTATGTGTGTCAGCATTACCGATCCAGGGTTGACACTTATACATAGAAATTTGACCGTTTGAGGTCGGATCGCTACAAGATGGTATAGGACACTCTTCTCTACTCATTTCTGACTCTTCTCCACTTTCCACTCTATAGATGGCGGACCCAAGGAACAAGTTTGCTCAACCGGATGAAGACACCCCTTTTGGACGACACTTGAAGGAGGCCACTAGATATCTGAACATCAGAATACCAAGCTTCACCGGGACCTACGCCGCCACTCTACCAGAAGAAGAGCGTTGGACAATTCGAGTACATGTTCCAGGAAGGACATTCACACCAGTCACGGAGCCCATAGAGTTTTCCTTTGATGCACCAACCTGGTGTCGGAGTTATTGGCCATGGGTAGCCTCATCTACCCCCCATGGCATTTTAAGATATCGGGGCCGACTGCGCCCCTCGAGCATCGAAGATTGATCGCCGCCTTCTTATGGCCGGGTGGTCCAAGCAGCTGGCTGCCAGAAGGCGGCGGATCCCAGAAGACCGGCACGAATTGGGCCGCCTCCTAGCAGGCAGCCCCAAGCACCCTCAAAATCCGAGCCCCCATGAATACGATGAGACGAGGCATGGCTACAGAGAAGCCTGCCACCCTTGAATCTAGGGCGGGTCGTGGCCACAGTACACCGTACCAGCGGGTGATCTCCCGCATGACACGGCACTGTATCCCTTCCGCCCGTGACATCACCCAAGTCAGAGGGGACCCTTCTCCCACAACGGGTTGTCGGTACGGCCCACGGGCGGCGGGCCCTATCTGCCCGTGAGAAGCCAGAAGGTGGCAGGCTCGGCCAATCGGCTTAGGGGGAGGTCAGCTTCCAGCAGGCGACCCTTCCCTTTCCTAGGGGTTTGTGCGCCATCAACCAGAAGAGATGGGGGATGGCTACAGTGAATGACCGCTAGGCGGCGGAACTGTAGCCATGCCTTCCCCGGCAAAGCAAGCGTCATTAGGAGCACGGTCACAGTGCTTAGCATCCAGCAAGACCCGCAAGCGGCGGGCACGGCCTGTCGGCCAAGTACAAGATAGACGGTGGGGCCCACAAGTTGGCAGGCCCCAGCAGCCAGCAGAGGAGCCGGCAACCAGAGACACTGACGACCTGGGTCCACACCTGGCCAGTTTACCATTGTACCCCTGGGGGGTAGGCCTATATAAACCCCCAGGGTACCCATGCAAAGGGTTCAGATCTTTAGCAAAACACACACGTATAGAGATATGAGAGAGGTAGCTCTGCCCTTCTTCCTCCTCTAGGAAACAACTCAAGGAGCAACTTGTAGCTACTTGTTCACATAGTGATCATGCGGAGACCCTGCAGAGTAGGACTAGGGGTGTTATCTCCTAGGAGAGCCCCGAACCTGGGTAAGATCCGCCGGCATGCATGTCTTTGCCTCATTCCGTTTCCTCGCACCGGCGACGTCTTACTAGCCCCCCTGATGGTGTCGTAGACTAGGGGGTACTCACCACATCGTCTCCCGATCAGTTGGATTGGGCCGAGGACCCCCAAGGCCATTTACTCATGGGCCAGTTCGGCCAGCTGAAGACATATACGAGGAAGATTCCACAAGACTTGGTGATCAAGAAAAGGACTCCTCTCCACCGGCGTATTCGACTAGGACTCTTGTTATCCTAGGCCTCTATTGCATTATATAAGCCGAGGCCAGGCTAGTCGGTAGAGCATTATGTTATTCATCATACCCTTAGGTTTTAGACCACAACATATGATCTCGAGGTATATCAACTCTGTACTTGATACTACATCCATATAAACAAGAGCAGGACGTAGGGTTTTACCTCCATCTAGAGGGCCCGAACCTGGGTAAACATCGTGTCCCCTGTCTCCTGTTACCCATTAATCCATGATACACAGCTTGGGACCCCTACCCGAGATCTACCGGTTTTGACACCGACACCCCTCCATGATAAGCCATCCTTTGGCATATGTCGCACGACACCCCCGACATTTGGCGCCCACCATGGGGCTAGGTGCACCGTCGTCCGGAGATCTGTTCTGTACGGGAACCCTCTTCCTCCCCAACGAGTGTAGCCAGCCTGGCATGCCAAACGGTGTTTGCGCCGACGCGCTGCATGGCGCGGAGGTCGCCTGCGCGGTGAGCTGCCTCGCCGACCTTGTTGGCGAGATCTGCCTCTCCGACAAGCCCGCATCCGACATAGGCACAGATGGCCCCGAGAGCCGCCTCGTCAACCTCCTCCATCAGCTTCACATCGCCAACGAGCTGGCCTTCGACTTGGAGTCGATCGGCTCCACCGACCCGATGCTTGTCGACTCCGACACGACATCCCTCGACGCTTTCCCCACCAACGTGGTGGTCACCGATGACCCGCTTCCTCGCGCGGAGAGCGGCGGCAGCACCGTCATGGAGGTGCTTGTTATCAGCCACAATGGGGGTTCTGGAGGAGCTGGCCAGGACCCATTGTAGGCGGCAATGCGGGATCTGTCCACGCCCATTGCTGCGGATGCGGATGCTGAGACGCTGGAGGCCTACCGCGTCTCACTTGTGGAGAATGCCAAGAAATTGGCTACCATGAGACACCTCTCCGAAGCCTTCCAGCGTGAGGTTGATCGCGCTGTCGGTGGCACGCCGACTGCTGCTGGGCCCAGCCGAGCAGGCACGGTTAGGCAACGAGGTGGAGCCGTCGCCAGCATGTTTGGAGTGGACCGACCAGTCTATGCCACACCCATGGAGAACATACGTGCTGCCCAGGCGGCAACAGATGCGTTGGACCACTTGGAGGGCGACGAGTGTCGCTACATGATGAAGCGCGTTCAACAGGTTATCGATGCGGCTGCTGCGCATCAAGAAGCCAGCTGTGGCGCCGATGAGCTTAACCAGCGGGTTGAGAACCCGCCCCCTCACCAAGAGCATGGTGCGACCTCCCGGACGCCGATTGGCGGCGCCCGTGACAGACGAGACAAAGAGCCGGCTGCCAGCTGCAGCCGGACTCGCATCACCATCGAGCATGACCAAGACAGCCACCCTTGAGCAGTCGAACGATGGGGCGATGATCCGCTGCTGCCGCCTCCTCGAAGGGAGAGGCGCGCTTCCCCGCCGCCTATTGATCATCCGACTCTTGGCGACCGGCTGGGCCGCCGAGAAGGAGTCGGTGAGAATGACGCACGCCACCGGATCGACCGGCTGGCTCGGTCCCTGGCGCTAGAAGAAGAAGACGCAATGGGCCCGCCTTGTTTTGGCCCCCGCATTCGTGACGATCCCTTCCCCAAGGGGTTCTTTCTCCCAAGGGACACGTCCAAGTACAATGGCTCCGTGAAGCCGGATGATTGGCTGGTGGAGACATGGTGCTCAGGGTCCCAGGGCTCCTTCAAGCCATCCTAAGAAACAAAGAAGATTCCCTTGGACCCTGAGCACCCGGAGAGGTACGCTGTCATAGGTACCAACCTTGACAGCAAATAGGAAAGCCAACTCGTCGATTTCCTCCATGAGAATTGGGACATCTTTGCATGGTTTCCCAAAGACATGCCGGGTGTTCCGACGGATTTCGCCGAGCACAAGCTACATGTAAGAGCAGATGCCAAACTAGTCAGACAGCCCCTCCGCCTACTGTTGGAGGAGAGGACAAGAATTGTTAGAGAAGAGATCACCCGCTTGTTGGCAGCCGGCTTCATCATGGAAGTTTTCTTCCCGGAATGGCTTGCCAACCCAGTCCTTGTGCTGAAGAAGAACAACAAGTGGCGCATGTGTATTGATTACACTAGTCTCAACAAAGCCTGCCCCAAGGATCCGTTTGCCTTGCCATGGATTGACCAAGTGATAGACTCCACAGATGGATGTGAGCTGTTGAGTTTCTTGGATGCCTACTCAGGTTATCACCAGATCAAGTTGAATCCATCAGACCGCCTGAAGACCGCCTTCATCACACCATTCAGAGCCTTCTGTTACCTACCGATGATGTTCGGCTTGATGAATGTCGGTGCCATGTTTTAGCGTTGCATGCAGAAGTGCCTCCTCAAGCAACTCGACAGGAGCGCCCACGTCTTTGTGGACGATATTGTAGTGAAGATGGAGAAGCACGGTACCCTACCGAAAGATCTCAAGGAGACCTTTGAAAATCTGCACCGGTTTTAGATCAAGCTCAACCCAAAGAAGTGCGTGTTCGGAGTACCAGCCGGCCAGCTCCTTGGTTTCCTGGTCTCAGAGCACGGCATTGAGTGCAACCCTGTTAAGATCAAAGCCATCGAGAGGATGAAAGTACCCACCCGACTGCGAGATGTCCAAAAATTCACCGACTGCTTGGCATCCATCACCCGCTTCATCAGTCGGCTGGGCAAGAAGGCCCTCCCCCTGTACCAACTCCTAAATAAAACCACTCACTTCGAGTGGAATGACAAGGCTATATCTTCGATCTGGCCATAACCAGTAGTCAGCGCCGCCTCCGTCTCAGCCCAATCCGAATGCTCAGTCTCAAACTCGGCCAGGAGACGGGCTTCGTTGTCCTCCGCCTGCTTCAGGGCCGCCTTGTGAAGTTTTGCCTGGTCCGCTAATTCCTTGACCGTGCTCCTGGGCCGCCCTGTTGCACTCGTCCGCCTTGGCGCGCAGTGCGGTGTTGGCTTCACCCAGTTGCTGCTGCAAGCCGGCATTGGTTTCTGAAAGAACAAGAGAGGAAGGATATCAACAATCAAGAAGAAAGAGAAGTATTTACCGGGAGATCCGTCCTGACTGCTCAGCAGTCGGCCCGCATCTCGGGGACTACAGCCTGCGGGTGCGCTGACGTGCCCCTGCAGAGAGAAGAAGATGGAGTGATTACTCCGGCTTCCGTCAAGTCGGCGGTCCGTCGGTCTAGCTCCCGGACATGGGCATTGAAGTTGGCCGCGCGGATGTTGTGGTAGTCCGGCAACAAGGCAACAGAAAGAGATGTAAGTCAGAAGTTCAGACCCACTATGAAGTTCCAGGCCGCCTGCTCAGCAGCCAGCCTAGAACTCAGGGACTACACCTAGTGGGTGCGCTGGCGCGCCCCCACCAAAGATTACAGGAAACAAAAACAAGAAGCAAGTCACGTACCCGAACGGCAGCCCGCGTGTTTACAAACGCCTTCATGCATTGCGAAAGAGCGGCGGCTTCGACTCTGAAATCGGCCTGGACATCCTGCGCCGCCTTACTCAAGGCGCACGTCCCGCCCTCGTGCACCCACTCTGCCGGCACAGCGCTGGTGGCTTCGGCTTCAGGAGCCGATGAACTGGCGCTCCCAACCTCCATCGGCCTCAGTGCCGATGCCGCTTTCTCCACACGACGGTGCACTGGAGTGTGGGCCGAGGGAGCCTACCCCAACACCAGCTCGCCTCCGGCTGGCGGCTACAATGGGGTAGCCGGCTGGCTGCCCTGCGCATCTACGGTCGGCGGTTGCGGAGGCGCTTCCATCTCCGGCAATATGGCGTCACCGCCATCCCTCTCCATGAACGGCTGCTCGTTGCCGGCTCCTCCAGCCGGCGTCGGGATCTCTGGTGCTAGCGGTGCAGAGCGCAGGGGGATGATGAGCTGTGAGGTCTGACGATGCGCCGCATCCTCTTCCCGCTTCTTCGTCGTGGCGTCGGCTTGGGCCTTGGCCACGGTGTTTGCGTCCGCTTGCGCCGCTTTGGCTGCGGCTGCCTTGTCGGCCTCCGCCTTCTTGGTGGCGGCTTCTTCCTCCTCCCGCACCTCCCGTGCGTTCCTTTCCCGCACCTCCCGGGGATCGACGGCCGGGTCTATACGACGGGTATTGGTGGAGCCCTCCGCCGCCCTGATGACGGAGGCTGAGGTCGGCCGCTGAAGAGAGAGTGGGACCCTGCTCAAAAGAAAAGGTAAATAGGAAATTCAGAAGGAATCGACAAGATAAAAGAATAATAGAAGACACAAGGAAGGTTGACAGCTTATGTCGACACCATCGGAGGCTGCTTGGGGGCTTTCTAGAACTTGGCCACCTTCGCGGTGGCCTCACGCCGCTTAGTCGCGACGGCCGTGTTCTTGGCCACGGCGACCGAGTGCTTGGGTTTCTTGGGGTCGCTGCTGAATAGCAGCATGCCTCGACACTTAGGCCCACCGCCTGGTGCAGTCGGTGCGGTTGAGGAGCTTGGACCCGCCTTGTCGGAAGGCGGCGGACGACGCGGCACCTCCTCCTCATCATCATCATCATCATCATCATCATCTGACCAGTCCTCTACGTCGCCTCCTCCTACTGAGTTGCCTACCCCGCCACCACTGCCTGTGGTGTCGTCCTCCAGGGCGGCCGCCCCCAAGTCGGGGTCCGCCACATCGCTCACATCCCAGTCCGGCAGGTAGTCGATGTTGGCCTCCGGATGGGAGGGGAGGATATGCATCATGGTCAGACTGGTCAGTCGGCAAAACAGAAGCCGACAAGAGGGGGAGAAAAGAATCAAGAGCTTATCACAGGCGGCGGATTGGCGCGGGAGTATGGCCGCTTGCTGAATCGCCACTCCTCATCCTCGAGCTTGCAGTCCGCGATCTCATTCACCAGGAGGGCCACCTCTATAGTCGGCATCTCCTTGGTGCACATCCGGCACGGATCACGATGCCCGCTCATCTGGCTTATCATATGAGGCCGGCCTTGAAGCGGGAGGATCCGCCGCACCACGAAGGCGACTAGCAAGTCGGACGCCTTGAGGCCCTCCGACTCCGTCATCACCTTAAGGCGGGCGATGGCGGCGGAGGCGTCATCCGACAGTGGCTTCGGCTTGAAGCCCCAATTGGTGCGGGGCACGGCAGGCAGACCAGCCACATAAGGCGGCAAGTTGAGGAAGTCGATCGCCGGGTTGACGTTCTTCACATAGAAATACGACTTCTACCATAGCTTGACCGACTGTATCAACTAGATGGCTGGAAAGGCGTTTCCAGCACCCGACGCCGCACCGCAATGAAGGCTCCGCTCTGGGCCGCCTCTTCCTTGGTGGCGGTGCCAAGCTTGGTGTAGAAAAAGGCCCCTAGAGCTCGATGGTGGGGAGAATGCCAAGATAACCCTCGCATAGGGTGACGAAAGCCGACAGCAGCACCACCGTGTTCGGTGTGAGGTGGTGCGGCTGGAGTCGGTAGAAGGTCAAGAAAGAGTGGAGGAAGTTGCTCACTGGCAGGCCGAAGCCATGGAGGAAGTGCGAGCGGAAGATGACGCGCTCGCCTTCCTCCGACGCCGGTGAGATCTCGTTGGCGGGCGGCACGCGCACCTTGACGTGGTCCGCGCCGGGTAGCCGCCGCATGTTGCGGATGAACGTGAGGTGGTCTTCATGGAAGTTTGAGCCGTCCCAGTCGCCAGAGCGCTCCATGACGGCTCGAGCTCAATGAAGACGAAGGGCGGTGACAAGCGCGTGGGCCCATGGCGGAGCGAAGAGAGGGCTTGGGAAGAAGAAGCTTGATGACAACAGCGAGCCGCGGCAGCACTTCGGCGGAGCATGGAGTGCGGCGGCGGCGAAGAAGAAGAAAGGGCAAGAAGAGGCAGGGGAGAGAAGTGCGCATGTGCTTCTGCCACTCTCCTCCTCCCCCTACTTATAGCCCCCTGGTTGTGAAGCCGAGGGGGCGGGGCATGGGATCGTAGGATTAACTGCGCCCACGACCCCGCACTTACCGTGCAGTAATGACGCATGGTAAAAGCGCGCGAGATCCCAACCACCTGCCTCGGCCCGATAGTGGCGGGTCCGGCCTGCAGCGACGTCCCGTCGCGCGTGGGCTGGCAGGCCGGCCCGGCCAGCTGATGCTGTGTGGCGCACGTGCGATGGGCGGCAAGCCTAGACGCCTAGCTAGCGCGCCGCATGGCTCCCGCGTGACAGTTCAAATTTCACCAGTTGGCTTGCCTGGCCAGGGCCGACTCCTGGCAGTCGGCGTCCTAGAGGACGAACAAGACAGGCAACCAGGACTACATGGAGTAGGAAGCTGCCGGGGCACCCCGCTTTGTCAGCCGCCGCGACCCACCAACTTTGGGGACTACTGTCGGAGTTATTGGCCATGGGTAGCCTCATCTGCCCCCATGGCATTTCAAGATATCGGGGCCGACTGTGCCCCTCGAGCATCGAAGATTGATCGCCGCCTTCTTGCGGCCGGATGGTCCAAGCAGCCGGCTGCCAGAAGGCGGCGGGCCCCATAAGACGGCCACGAATTGGGCCGCCTCCTAGTAGGCGGCCTCCAGAGGGGCCGGCTCCTAGCAGGCGGCCCCAAGCACTCTCAAAATCCGAGCCCCCATGAATATGATGAGATGAGGCATGGCTACAGAGAAGCCTGCCACCCTTGAATCCAGGGCGGGTCGTGGCCACAGTACACCGTACCAGCCGGTGATCTCCCACATGGCGCAGCATTGTTGCCCTTCCGCCCGTGACATCACCCAAGTCAAAGGCGACCCTGCTCCCACGACGGGCTATCGGTACGGTCCGCGAGCGGCGGGCCCTACCTGCCCGTGAGAAGCCAGAAGGCGGCAGGCTCGGCCAGTCGGCTTAGGGGGAGGTCGGGTTCCCGCAGGCGGCCCTTCCCTTTCATAGGAGTTTGTGCGCCATGAACCAGAAGAGATGGGGGATGGCTACAGTGAATGACCGCTAGGCGGCGGAACTGTAGCCACGCCTTCCCCGACAAAGCAGGCGTCATTAGGAGCACGGCCACAGTGCTTAGCAGCTGGCAAGACCCGCAAGCGGCGGGCACGGCTTGTCGGACAAATACAAGACAGCCGGTGGGGCCCACCAGTCGGCGGCCCCCAACAGCCAGCAGAGGAGCCGACAACCAGAGACACTGACAATTTGGGGCCACACCTGGCTAGTTTAATTACCATTGTACCCCTGGGGGTTGGCCTATATAAACCCCCAGGACACCCATGCAAAGGGTTCAGATCTTTAGCAACACACACACACACACATAGAGAGAGAGAGGAGAGAGCTAGCCCTGCCCTTCTTCCTCCTCTAGGAAACGACTCAAGGAGCAACTTGTAGCTACTTGTTGAGATAGTGATCATGCGGAAACCCCGCAGAGCAGGACTAGGGGTGTTATCTCCTAGGAGAGCCCTGAACCTGGGTAAGATCTGCCGGCGGGCATGTCTTCGCCTCATTCCGTTTCCTGGCACCTGCGAAGTCTTACTATCCCCCTCCATGATAAGCCATCCTTTGGCATATGTCGCACGACACCCCCGACACTTGGAGTCTAGGAAAGAGCATGGCAACTCACATTGCCATGGGACGCATCGATGAAGTTTACCACAAGGATCTTAAGGATACCGTCTACCAGATATGTGGACGCCGAGATGAGCAATGGGAGATGATTTGCACCAGGAGGGACAAGTCTTGCAGCCTCCAGGAGTTGAACCAACACATTCGTCGTTAGGAGAACCAGATGTGCGCCAACATGATAGACCTGAAGAAGGTGATGACCAGGAATATGGAGTTAGAAGAGGAACTCAAGTCTACACGCGATGGATATGAAGAGGAAATTGCAGTACTACTGGAGAAGAATGAAGACCTGAAGAAGAATCTAGGAATATTCATGGGAGACCCTGCGCTAGGAGGTGACGACCATCCCGAATACTACATCATCATCGACGACACCGACTCCGACCCTGACAGTGATGATGATTATGAAGACAAAACTGGAGCAGATATCATGGAATCTTCTTCCAATCAAAATTTCTAGTTGACCACCATATTATCAGTAGTATTCCCCCATGTATATAGTAGTAGTCCGAGTATTTTGTAACGGTAGATTATATCGATTGTATGCCCTTGTTTGAATTGAGTGGTGTGATATGAATGTGTTTGTCTCATGTGCATATGGGTAGTGATTTTCTCCTTAGACTCCACTCTATTCTAATATCTCCCCTCTAAAACTATCAGATGCCTCTGAGACGTGACCCTGTATTTATCTTCCCGCCGGAGCTCACTCAGTTGATCCAACAGCATAATTCCTTGATGCAACTACTAGTCCAGAACCAAGGCAACAACAACAACAAAAATCCACCGCCACCACCTCCAGTTGAAAACTTAGCCCGTTTTCTGAGGTTGAATCCGCCGGTGTTTTCCAGTAGCACCGAGCTGATTGTTGCTGATGACTGGCTCCGCAAGATTGGAAGGGAGCTGACCACCACAGGTTGCACAGATGCTGAGAAGGTGCGCTTTGTTGCACATCAATTGGATGGACCCGCAGCCTCATGGTGGGAGAATTACACAACCACTTTTCCCATAGCCAATGTCACATGGGATCAGTTTTAGGAAGCTTTTCGCACAGCCCATATCTCAACTAGAGCAATGAGTATGAAGAAGCATGAGTTTCACAACTTACGCCAGGGGAAATCATACTGTGGGGCGGTACGTGGATGAGTTTAGTAAGTTAGCTCGCTATGCCCCAGATGATGTGGCCACAGATATCGCGAAGCAGGAGAAGTTTATGGAAGGGTTGAATGATGAGCTGAGTATGAAGTTGATGGTGGCAACATTCAATAACTAACAGAATTTGGTAGATAGGGCCCTCATGATTGAAGGCAAGCAGCAACAGATAGAGAGCCGCAAAAGGAAGTATGGACAAGGGAAGTACAATTCTGGAGCTCAGCAGAAGCCTCGTTTTACCCCAAACTCGGGAGGACACACTCATAACCATGGAGGCCATACTCATAATGGAGGGAGTTCGCATAACCACAATGGCCCCAAGAATGCGAATGGGAATGGAGGAAGCAACAGACAGAACCGTTCCAACCCAGCAACAACCGCCAGGAAGGATTTAAGTCACATTACTTGTTTCAAGTGTGGGAAGACTGGACACTACGCCACTGAATGTCTCGAAGCAAAGAATGGAAATGGTAATGGAAGCTCAGGGAAGAAGCCAAACCCTTTAACCAGAGGTCAGGTGAACCACATCAACATGGAGGAGGTTGAAGAACAGCCTGACGCAGTGATCGGTAAGTTTTTCATTAAGTCATTTACTTCACTCGTTCTTTTTGACACTGGTGCATCGCATTCATACATATCAAGGGGATTTGTGGACAAGTTTAAGTTGCCAACCTTAGCCCTTAGGTCACCCATGTTAGTAAGCTCGCCGGGAGCAGAGTTTATGGCCAGCCGATGGTGTGATCGGTTACCCCTAACCATTGGTAGCCACATTTTCCCCTCAGACCTAGTGATTTGGAGTCACGAGCATTGGATATAATTCTAGGCATGGATTGGTTATCGAAGTATGGAGGAAACATCGACTGTACTAGTAAGTCAATTTTACTCACCACCCCAGAGGGAAAGAGGATCAAGTATGTGTCCAGGCATGCGCCAATGAGGACCCAAGTAAATTCTCTCTCGGGAGTTGTTCAGGAGGAAGTGCCTGTTGTGAAGGATGTATTTCCAGGGGAATTACCAGGCATGCCACCAGATCGAGACATTGAGTTTTTGATAGAGCTGTTGCTAGGCACCAGAACAATATCGAAGAGACCGTATCGGATGCCCGCAAATGATCTGGAGGAAATTAAGAAGCAGATTAAGGAGTTATTGGAGAAAGGATATATCTGACTAAGTTCATCACCGTGGGGAGCCCCAGTGCTCTTAGTTGAGAAGAATGATGGATCTTTGAGAATGGTTGTTGATTATCGGGCGTTGAATGAAGTGACGATCAAAAACAAGTACCCACTACCGATGATCAATGATCTATTTGACTAGTTGCAAGGAGCTAAAGTATTCTCTAAGATCGATCTTCGATCAGGATACCACCAGTTGAAGATCCGATAAGAGGACATACCTAAGACAGCTTTTACCACAAGGTATGGGCTATATGAGTACACGGTCATGTCATTTGGATTGACTAATTCCCCTGCCTATTTTATGATTATGATGAACAAGGTATTCATGGAGTTTTTGGATAAGTTTGTTGTGGTATTCATTGATGATATTTTGGTGTACTCGAAGAATGAAGAGGAACACAAGGAACACTTGCGCTTAGTTCTCAAGAGGCTCAGGGAACACCAGTTGTATGCCAAGTTTAGCAAGTGTGAGTTTTGGTTGACGGAAGTTGGATTCCTTGGACATGTTATATCAGGAGAAGGTATAGTCGTAGACCCTACCAAGGTTCAGTCTATCACTAAGTGGTTGGCACCCACCTCATTAGGAGAGATCCGTAGTTTTCTAGGACTCACAGGAAATTACAGGAGGTTCATTGAGAATTTCTCCAAGATTGCAAAACCCATGACAGAGTTGTTGAAGAAGGACACCAAGTTCAAATGGACCGAAGATTGTGAGGCCAGTTTTCAGGAGTTGAATAAACGTTTGGTTACAGCCCCAGTGCCGATTCTTCCGGATATACGCAAGGATTTCCAAGTGTATTGTGACGCTTCTCGCTTAGGACTTGGAGGTGTACTTATGCAAGATGGAAGAGTTGTTTCATATGCCTCACGGCAGCTTCGACCTCACGAGTTGAATTATGCCACCCATGATTTGGAATTAGCAGCTGTAGTGCATGCGCTCAAGACCTGGAGACATTTTCTCATTGGAAATAGATGTGATGTGTACACGGATCACAAGAGTTTGAAGTACATTTTCACGCAGAAGGAGTTGAATCTCAGGTAGAGGAGATGGTTGGATCTCATAAAGGATTACGATATGAAGTTGCATTATCATCCAGGAAAGGCCAATGTCATAGCAGACGCTTTGAGCCGCAAGAGTTATGCCAATACCCTCGTAAGTGGAGGATTACCGCAGGAATTAGTTGACGATCTCAAGGAACTTCATTTGGAGATAGTTCCAAGAGGTTTTGTTGCAACAATGGAGGTTCAGTCTACATTATTGGGAAAGATTCGAGAAGCTCAAAAGGATGATAAGTAAATTGCTGAGATTGAGGAGAAAATGAGCAAAGGAAAAGCCAAAGGTTTTCGTGAGGATGAGCATGAGACTTTATGGTTTGAGCATCGTGTATACGTGCCCAATAATGCAGAGATCAGGAAGTTAATACTTCAGGAAGCTCATAACTCGCCACACTCGATTCACCCCAGAAACACCAAGATGTATTTGGATAGGAACGTTTCTGGTGGACAGGAATGAAGAAGGATATTGCTGAGTATGTAGCAGTATGTGATGTACGCCAAAGAGTGAAGGCAGAACACCAGAAGCCAGCCGGATTATTACAGCCTATGCCGGTACCCGATTGGAAGTCGGATAATCTTGGCATGGATTTCATCACCGGATTACCCTGGACCCGATCGGGATATGATTCTATCTAGGTAGTAGTTGATTGCTTGACCAAGGTAGCTCACTTTATTCCAGTGAAAACCACCTATACAAGCTCGAAGTTGGCCAAGATATATATGACCAGGATCGTATGTGTGCATGGAGTTTCGAGTACCATCATATCAGATAGAGGGACACGGTTTACCTCAAAGTTTTGGAATCAGCTGCATCAGACTTTGGGTACTAGGCTGGAGTTCAGTATAGCCTTTCATCCATAGACAGATGGATAGACCAAGAGAGTCATCAGATTCTAGAGGACATGTTGAGAGCGTGTGCACTAGATTATGGATCTAGTTGGGATGACAATTTACCTTAAGCAGAGTTCTCATACAACAATAGTTATCAGGCTAGTTTCAAGATGGCCCCTTTTGAAGCCTTGTATGGAAGGAGATGCAGGACACCGTTAATGTGGGATGAAGTTGGAGACCGTCCGTTGTTTGGACCAGATTTGATCAAAGAGTTCGAAGAGAAAGTTAAGTTGATTCGAGATAGACTGAAGATAACTCAGTCCAGATAGAAGAGTTATGCCGATACAAAATGCAAGGAGGTAGTCTATGAAATTGGAGGCAGAGCATATCTTCGTGTGTCACCATTGCGAGGAGTTAAACGATTTGGAGTTAAAGGAAAGTTAGCCCCGAGATTTGTAGGACCATATCGAGTTCTGGGACGTATGGGAGAAGTTGCCTACAAGTTGGAGTTACCCGAAGGATTGTCAGGAGTTCATGATGCGTTTCATGTTTCCCTATTGAAGAAGTACCATGCCGAGATGGCCGATATCCCTCCGAGAGATACAGTACCCCTGGAAGCAATTCGGTTGGAAAGTGATCTGACCTACGAGGAGAAACCCGTCAAGATTATTGAGTTTGCCAGCCGAGTTAGCCGCAACAAGGTTATCAAGTTTTGCAAAGTTCAGTGGAGCCACCATACCGAGTATGAAGCCACCTGGGAGCAAGAAGACCTAAGGAAAGACCACCCACACCTATTTTCTAGCCAACCTGAATCTCGAGGGCGAGATTCATCTTAAGGGGGTAGGTTTGTAACAACCCAATTTTCAATTTGGATGTTATACATAGGTCATCTTATGCATATCATAATTTATTTGCATTTTGGTTGTGATCCTAGAAATCTTAAGTAACTCAAGGACCAAAGGAGACAGTTGGGGATTTCACAAATTTTCATATTTGAATTTTCTCAAATTTGAAAAGAGGATCAATTTGGTTTTAATATTTTTTTCTCTCCAATTATTTCCAATACTTAAATTAAAAGAGAGAAGATAATATGACTTCTTCAAAAAGAGAAGGAATTGGAGAAGAAAATTTAAAATCAAATTTATATTTTATTTGCTATTTTATTTGAATTTAGGAAAATATGCATTTTTGAAAATTGCATTTTTAGGCCAGAAAAATGTTCACTTTGTTATAAATAATAGGTTTAGACGGTGAAAATTGTTTCTGGCATTTTTAGAATTTTTTCATATTTTATTAGGATTTTCTTCGTGCAAACATTTTATTTTAAAAAAAACTTCCCGCCCGACTGGGCCGAAGGCCCAGCCGAGCAGGCCGGCCCGTGCCGCGCGGGGACTCTGCGCCGCCACCGCCGGAGCTCAGGAGAGTCCTAGCCGGACTCCTCCCGGTGCCCCCTTCTCCAAGCCGTCGCGCCCCCTGGCCCCTTTATAGGGCGCTGACCCCGTCGCGTCCTCCTCCCCACCTCGACCGGAGCCGCTGCTGCGCGCCACCACCTGCGCCGCCGCCGCCCACCACCGCCGAAGCCCTTGCCTCGCCCTGCCGCCGCGAGCCGTCGCCGGAGCCCCGCCTCGCCGGACTCACCAGATCCTGCAACCGCCGCCCCGCCGGTTTTTTAACAACCGGTAAAGACCGTCGAACCGTCGCCCCATTTTTTTGGTTTTTGTTAGATCATTTCTTTTTTGGTTTCGCTAATTAGCGAACATTCACTCGAACATCACTGCTAGCGAATGTTTTCGTTCGTTTGTCCCTGATAGTGAACGTTCGTTCGATGGGGTTTTTTCTTTTATTTCGTTTTTTGGCCAGGGACCTATCCGCGATTATTTTATCGCAGATTAGCCCATGTACTTCAAACCCTCACAACTTTTTGCTCGCTTGACCCAATCCAGTGAAACCAACGCCAAAATCTTCATCTTGTTCCCCTATTTCTAGATAATCAACTTGAACATGGTTTTGACAATTTAAAATTTGGATTCAAGCAGATTTGATTTGGAACTTATTTTGATCGTAGTTTGAGTTTCGTAGCTCTGATTTGATTGATTCTTTTTGCAAATCGAAGCTCTTCAGTTGAACTTTCAGTTTGGATCTTTTTATTTGAGTTTTACCCTTGAATCTTGCTTGATTGCTTATGTATGCTATAGTTTGTTTACGATAGAGTTTCCGAAGTGCGAAGCATGCTACTACAAGTCACTAGGATTTTCATATCGTCATCAAGGCAAGTAACACTTTGATCATACCCCTTATTACCTAGTTTTTTATGCATTAATTCAATCCTCAAACACTACATGGTTAGGACTTTAATACTTGTGGGTACTGGGAAGTAGTGATGAGGTAGTACCTATTGCCTTTATTTTCAAACCCTAGGAGTTACTTCTACGTTATGCTTAAACTGCTATGCTATGCTCGTGACGTGGTTTGGTTTGAGTGATCCATGACAGATGTGAGAGTTTTAATTAATGGTTAAACTTAAGGTGGCTACTTTAATACACATCTTGGTGGATTGGTTGAGGCACCCTGGAGCACCCAGTGGTTGTCTGGGCACCTGGAGCAATCCAGTGTTGTCCTGGGATATCCTAGAGTACCCATGTGATCATCTTACGGTTTTCCACCCAGGCTCAAAGGGATCATAAGATTATTCATGCTGGAAACTTCCGTGTGCAGCCACAAGCCATTATGAGCTCTGGCATAGTCGAGTAAGTTGTGTGACATCTTTCAGTGGTAGGCTAGCAGATGTAGGGGATGTAGGTGGTACTGTCTACCCAGAGTAAAGAGTTAATGCTTCTGAAAGACTATGTCTCGGTCATCCGTTTCTCAAACACCATGTTGTGTGAGAAATCCAATGGAGGAGATCGATTCTTGTGGGGAAAAGTGCGCAAACCTCTACAGAGTGTATAAACTAATCATGGTTAGTCATGTCCCCGGTTATGGACATCTTGAGTATCTGGTATTTGAATTATTGATTTGATCTCATCACTCTATTTAATTAATTTGTTGGGTTGATGATTATTAATTTGGGATTGAGTTGGAGGAACCTTCTCAATGTTTTCAACATACTTTGTAGTTAAATAAAAATATATTCCTTTGTTGTAGGGAAAAACTAGCTTTCTGCAAAAATAACCATAGAGCCTCCACCAGCCATATATGCATGCAGTTATAGATGTTACTTGTTCATTGCTTTATAGTGTTATCTTGCCAGCATATTCCATGTGCTGACCTTCATAGGCTGCAACGTATTATGTTGCAGAGTTTTCGGATGAAGAGTAAGGTGCGCTAGGTCGTTGTTATGCACTCAGCTATGCCGTTGGAGTTGATGGACTCATTTTACCTTCGAAGCTCCCGCTGTTATCTTAGTTAGATGGCCATCAGCCACATTATTGTATTAAGTACTCTCTTTTGAGATATTCGATGTAATAAGTGTGTGATTGAACTCTGCTATAAATCCTCGAGTACTGTGTGTATTAGCATTACCGATCCAGGGATGGCACTTATATACAGAGATTTGACCATCTGAGGTCGGATCGCTACAACGAGCAAAACATGATGAGCACCAAGACTCCACGGGTGTTAGAATCATTACTATGTAATCTAGATTATTGACTCTAGTGCAAGTGGGAGACTGAAGGAAATATGCCCTAGAGGGAATAATAAAGTTGTTATTTATATTTCCTTATATCATGATAAATGTTTATTATTAATGCTTGAATTGTGTTAACCGGAAACTTAGTACATGTGTGAATACATAGACAAAACAGAGTGTCCCTAGTATGCCTCTATTTGACAAGATCGTTAATCAAAGATGGTTAAGTTTCCTAACCATAAACATGTGTTGTCATTTTATGAAAGGGATCACATCATTATAGAATGATGTGATGGACAAGACCCATCCGTTAGCTTAGCATAATGATCGTTAAGTTTTATTGCTATTGCTTTCTTCATGTCTTATACATATTCCTCTCACTATGATATTACGCAACTCCCGGATACCGGAGGAACACCTTGTGTGCTATCAAATATCACAACATAACTGGGTGATTATAAAGATGCTCTACATGTGTCTTCGAAGGTGTTTGTTGGGTTGGCATAGATCGATATTAGGATTTGTCACTCCGAGTATTGGAGAGGTATCTCTGGGCCCTCTCGGTAATGCACATCACTATAAGCCTTGCAAGCAATGTGACTAATGAGTTAGTTGCGGGATGATGCACTACGGAATGAGTAAAGGGACTTTCGGTAAGGAGATTGAACTAGGTATGATGATACCGACGATCGAATCTCGGGCAAGTAACATATCGATGACAAAGGGAATAACGCATGTTGTTATTGCTATTTGACCGATAAAGATCTTCGTAGAATATGTAGGAACCAATATGAGCATCCAGGTTCCGCTATTGGTTATTGACCGGACATGTGTCTTGGTCATGTCTACATACTTCGCGAACCCGTAGTGTCCGCACGCTTAACGTTTGATGACGATTTGTATTATGAGTTATGTGTTTTGGTGACCAAAGTTTGTTCGGAGTCCCGGATGAGATCACGGACATGACGAGGAGTCTCAAAATGGTCGAAAGGTAAAGATTGATATATTGGAAGGTTCTATATGGACACTGGAATGGTTCCAAAGAGGTTCGGGGATTTATCGGAGTACCGGCAGGTTACCGGAACCCCCCAAGCCAATCCGAATTGGACAAGGGGCGGGGGCGCGGCCCCCCTTTCCTTCTCCCTCTCCACCTCTTTCTCCTTTCCCCCTCTCCGTTGGAAGGAATGGGGAGCCGACTAGGACTAAGAGTCCTAGTGGTACTTCCCCCACTTGGCGCACCCCTAGGGCCGACCGGCCTCCCCTCCCCTTGTTTATATATGGGGGCGGGGGCACCCCATAGGCACACCAATAGTTCTCTTAGCCGTGTGCAGTGCCCCCCTCCACTGTTTACTCCTCCAATCATAGCGTTGTAGTGCTTAGGCGAAGCCCTACGCGCGGATCACATCACCATCACCGTCACCACACCGTTGTGCTTACGGAACTCTCCCTCGACCCTCTTCTGGATCACGAGTTCGAGGGACGTCATCGAGCTGAGCATGTGCTGAACTCGGAGTTGTCGTACGTTCGGTACTAAGATCAATTGGATCGTGAAGACGTTCGACTACATCAACCGCGTTAACCTAATGCTTCTGCTTTTGGTCTACGAGGGTACGTGGACACACTCTCCCCCTCTCGTTGCTATGCATCTCTGAGATAGATCTTGCGTGACTGTAGGAATTTTTTTGAAATTGCATGCTATGTTCCCCAACATCTACATATATGCAACTCATAAACACAAGGCTAACCTAGTTTTTACAAGCCACGATACTTGCTCGGGGACGAGCAAGACTTCAGCTTGGGGGAGTTGATGATTCCAATTTATGTGATGTTTCTACTAAGTATTTTGTGCCTACATAGTAGGCTTTGTGGAATTTTACTGCGTTCGTGCACTTCTTTTTGTTGATAATCCCTTAGGTAACATCTTTTGGATCAGTTATCACTTAATGAAGAAATCCTCAGAGATGGTGGTGGAATCACGTATTTAAGGTGATTGATACGTCTCCAACGTATCTATAATTTTTGATTGTTTCATGTAATTATATTATCTGTTTTGGATGTTTAATGGGCTTTAATATGCTCTTTTATATTATTTTTTGGGACTAACCTATTAACCGGAGGCCTAGTGCCAGTTTCTGTTTTTTTGCCTATTTTAGAGTTTCGCAGAAAAGGAATACCAAACGAAATCCAAACGAAATGAAACCTTTGCGATGACCTTTCTTGGACCGAAAGCAAACTAAAAGACTTGGAGTTGAAGTCTTGAATTCCACGAGGCAGGAGGGCGCACCCAGGTGAGTTAGGCACGCCCCCACCCTCGTGGGCGCCTCGTAGCTCCACCGACGTACTTCTTTCGCCTATATATACTTTTATACCCTAGATCGATCGTAGAGAGCCACGGAACCACTTTTCCACCACCGCAACCTTCTATACCCATGAGATCCCATCTTGGGGCCTTTTTCGGCGATCTGCCAGAGGGGGAATCGATCACAGAGGGCTTCTACATCAACACCATAGCCTCTCCGATGAAGCGTGGGTAGTTTACCACAGACCTTCGGGTCCATAGTTATTAGCTAGATGGCTTCTGCTCTCTCTTTGATTCTCAATACAAAGTTCTCCTCGATGTTCTTGGAGATCTATTTGATGTAATACTCTTTTGCGGTGTATTTGCCGAGATCCGATGAATTGGGGGTTTATGAACAAGATTATCCAGGAATATTATTTGGTTCTTCTCTGAATTATTATATGCATGATTTGATATCTTTGCAAGTCTCTTCGAATTATCGGTTTAGTTTGGCCTACTAGATTGATCTTTCTTGCAATGGGAGAAGTGCTTAGCTTTGGGTTCAATCTTGCGGTGTCCTTTCCTAGTGACAGTAGGGGCTGCAAGGCACGTATTGTATTGTTGCCATCGAGGATTAAAAGATGGGGTATATATCATATTGTTTGAGTTTATCCCTCTACATCATGTCATCTTGCTTAATGCGTTATTGTGTTCTTATGAACTTAATACTCTAGATGCATGCTGGATAGCGGTCGATGTGTGGAGTAATAGTAGTAGATGCAGAATCATTTCGATCTACTTGACACGGACGTGATACCTATATTCATGATCATTGCCTTAGATATTCTCATAAATATGCACTTCTCTATCAATTGCTCGGCAGTAATTTGTTCACCCACCGTAATACACGCTATCTTGAGAGAAGCCACTAGTGAAACCTAAGGCCCCCGGGTCTCTTTCCTATTATATTGCATCTCTTTTATTTACATCGCATCTTGTTTACTATCTTGCAATCTTTACTCTCCAATCTATACAACAAAAATACCAAAAATATTTACTTTACTATCATATCTCACTTTTGCGAGTGACCGTGAAGGGATTGACAACCCCTTTAACGCGTTGGTTGCAAGGTTCTTGATTGTTTGTGCAGGTACTAGGTGACTTGTGCGTTGTCTCCTACTGGATTGATACCTTGGTTCTCAAAAACTGAGGGAAATACTTACGCTACTTTGCTGCATCACCCTTTCCTTTTCAAGGGAAAACCAACGCATGCTCAAGAGGTAGCAGTGATGGACACTTTCCATAAAAGAATCAAGCAAAGAGGCCAAAGGATCAGATGTCGTCGCACCTCCAACACGAAAGATGGTGTTTCATGTGACCGGAAGCGCCGAATGAGGAGTCGTATGGCACGCTGATGACCCACAAGTATAGGGGATCTATCGTAGTCCTTTTGATAAGTAAGAGTGTCAAACCCAACGAGGATCAGAAGGAAATGATAAGCAGTTTTCAGTAAGGTATTCTCTGCAAGCACTAAAATTATCGGTAACAGATAGTTTTGTGATAAGGTAATTTGCAACGGGTAACAGGTAATAAAAGTAAATAAGGTGCAGCAAGATGACCCAATCCTTTTTGTAGCAAAGGACAAGCCTAGACAAACTCTTATATAAAGGAAAGCCCTCCCGAGGACACATGGGAATTATCATCAAGCTAGTTTTCATCACGTTCATATGATTCATGTTCGGTACTTTGATAATTTGATATGTGGGTGGACCGGTGCTTGGGTGCTACCCTTCCTTGGAAAAGCATCCCACTTACGATTAACCCCTCTTGCAAGCATCCGCAACTACAAAAGAAGTATTAAGGTAAACCTAACCATAGCATGGAACATATGGATCCAAATCAGCCCCTTTCGAAGCAACTCATAACTAGGGTTTAAGATTCTGTCACTCTAGCAACCCATCATCTACTTATTACTCCCCAATGCCTTCCTCTAGGCCCAAACAATGGTGAAGTGTCATGTAGTCGACGTTCACATGACACCACTAGAGGAAAGACAACATACATCTCATCAAAATATCAAGCGAATACCAAATTCACATGACTACTTGTAGCAAGATTTCTCCCATGTCCTCAGGAACAAACATAACTACTCACAAATCATATTCATGTCCATAATCATAGGGGTATTAATATGCATAAAGGATCTGAACATATGATCTTCCATCGAATAAACCAACTAGCATCAACTACAAGGAGTAATCAACACTACTAGCAACCCACAGGTACCAATCTGAGGTTTGAGACAAAGATTGGATACAAGAGATGAACTAGGGTTTGAGATGAGATGGTGCTGGTGAAGATGTTGATGGATATTGACCCCCTCCCGATGAGAGGATCGATGGTGATGACGATGGTGATGATTTCCCCCTCCCAGAGGGAAGTTTCCCCAGCAGAACAGCTCCGCCAGAGCCCTAGATTGGTTCAGCCAAGGTTCCGCCTTGTGGCGGCGGAGTTTCATCCCGTGAGCTTGCTTATGATTTTTTCCTGGACGAAAGATCTCATATAGCAGAAGATGGGCATCAGAGGGCTGCCAGAGGGCCCACGAGGCAGGGGGCATGCCCCCCACCCTCGTGGATGGTGGGTGGCCCCCCTCTAGTACTTCCTTCGCCCAATATTTTATATATATTCTGAAACATGCTCCTGTGAAGTTTCAGGACTTTTAGAGTTGTGTAGAATAGGTCTCTAATATTTGCTCCTTTTCCAGTCCAGAATTCCAGCTGCCGGCATTCTCCCTCTTCATGTAAACCTTGTAAAATAAGAGAGAATAGGCATAATGTTGTAGAGCAAAACCCTAGAGGGGATCTTTTCACACTTGGAGGGGGGAAGAGGAAGAACACTCAAGAACACAAGGCACAAAACACTCAAACAAACCCAAATATCACATCCACTAGAGTAGCACACATGAGATCCACAAGATTACATGAACAATTCAAGGAAAATAGCAGTAGGTAAGTTCTTCCCTTTAGGTGAGGTCTTGATCTTGATCTTATCCAAGAGGAGGGCTTGATAATCCAAAGGATTCTTCCCAAAAGGGGTCTAGATCTCCAAGAGGAGGGGATAAAAGGAGCAAAGCTCACAAATGTCTTCCATATACTTTGCTAATCCTAAACATGGTTCTAGGTACGACTTATATAGCCTTGGAGTCGAAGGAGATGAAGAGGAGGGCGAGGTGTAGTCTCAGCCGGCCATCCTGGGAGGCCTGTGCGCACAGGGTAAGTTGGGCCCGTGCGCACGGGGTCCCGTGGGCACAGTACACGCCCGTGCGCATGGGGTGCTCCAGCGCCAACTTCCTGGGCAGTCCATGGGCACGGGGTCTCGGGGGCCCGTGCGCACGGGGTCACCTGGGACTTCCAGAGTTGCTGTTGTTGTGCTCCGTCTTGGTTCGCGTGGCGTTGGGGTGGTCCTCCTTCTCCTTGGTGATGCTCCTGAGCTTCATGGTAGTGTTCCTCTTCGTACCTAATGAGAAATAGCATATTTTGGTGAGGTAGCAACCAAGTCCCATTCGTATCCGTATGCAAGTCAAGTAGGAAGGAGTTCACCTCGGTTTCCAAAGCACGTGCTCTCGCTCTTGTCACAGGTCCACGTGGGGCTTGATGTGTTGGTATAGAGTCCATGGGGATGGAGGAAGGATGCTCCGCATCATCTCCCCCCCCCTTGGGAGAGATCCGACCACGTATCGTGATTGTCATCACCATGGTACTTGGCCAAGTCTTTGACGTTGAAGATGTCGCTCACATAGTACTTGTCTCGTGGGAGGTCAACCTTGTAGGCGTTGTCGTTGTAGCTTGCGAGCACCTTGAAGGGCCCGTCGGCTCTCGGGAGTAGCTTGGACTTTCTTTCCTTGGGGAAACGGTCCTTGCGTAGATGTAGCCATACTTGATCACCCGGTTGGAACACCATTGGAGACTTGTGGTTTTTGAGCTTGGAGGCGAGTTGTTGTACGTGTCGCTCGATCGTAGAACGTGTTTCTTCATGCATCTTCTTGAGGTAGGTGGCTCTTGAACTAGCGTCCATGTTTTCTTGTTCTTGAAGCGGTAGAGGAAGGATGTCCAATGGCGACAAAGGGTTGAAGCCGTAGACAACCTTGAAGGGGGACTTGCCGGTTGTAGAGTGTCTTGCACGGTTGTAGGCGTACTCGGTGATAGGTAGGCACTCCTCCCACTCCTTGATATTCCTCTTGATCAACACGCGTAGGAGAGTGGCAAGCGTCTGGTTGGTGACTTCTGTGAGGATGATATGCGGTGGAGAAGAGGAGCTTGATTCCGAGCTTGGCGCAAAGTGTCTTCCAAAAGTAGCTTAAGAACTTGACGTCCCGATCCGACACAATTGTCTTTGGCACGCCGTGCAACCTCAAGATGTCCCTACATAAGAGATTGGCAACATGTGAAGCATCGTCTATCTTATTGCATGGGATAAAATGAGCCATCTTAGAGAAGCGATCTACGACAACAAATATTGAATCCTTGCCATTTTGAGTTCTAGGTAAGCCAAGTATGAAATCCATGCTAATATCTTCCCAAGGTTGATGTGGAATAGGTAAGGGCATATGTAAACCATGGGATTGAGATTGTGACTTAGCTTTGCAACATGTGGAGCATCTTGTGGTGAAATGTGCAACATCACGATACATGTGAAGCCAAAAATAGTTCTTGGAGAGCGAGGCAAAAGTCTTGTCGCGTCCAAAATGTCACATGAGTCCACCTCCATGAGCTGCTTGCAAAAGTAACAAATGAAGAGAAGACTCGGGAATGCATAGTTTGTTAGCTTTCATAAGGTAACCATCTTTGATATAGTATTGTTCCCAAGAAGTATGCATCACACACTTAGCATAAGGAATAACAAAAGTCACATCATGCTCATACAAATGTTTGATATGGTCAAATCCAACAACATTCAATTCAAGTTGAGTATGTAACATGCATTTGCGAGAAAGGGCATCCGCCACAACATTCTCTTTGCCCTTAATGTAGTTGATCACATAGGGGAAAGATTCAATAAATTCACTCCATTTAGCATGTCGTTTATTCAACTTGGTTTGGCCTTTAAGGTACTTTAGAGTCTCATGATCGGTATGTATGACAAACTCATGCGGTCTAAGGTAATGCTCCCAAACATGTAACACACGCACTAGCATACAATTCTTTGTCATAGATGGGATACTTAAGTTGAGCACCGGGGAGTTTTTCACTAAAATATGCAATAGCGCGCTTTTCTTGCATTAAAACTCCTCCAATTCCGTCACCACTTGCATCACAATGGACCTCAAAAGTTTTGTCAAAGTTAGGCAAAGCAAGAATCGGAGCATGAGTAAGCAAGGATTTGAGTTCGTCAAAAGTGGTTGATTGCAAAGGTCCCCAAACAAAGGGTGCATTCTTCTTACTCAAAGCATGTAACGGTGCGACGATAGAACTAAAATCCTTCACAAAGCAACGATAGAAACCCGTAAGACCAGGAAAACTACGCACTTGTTGCAAATTAGTAGGTTGTGGCCAAGTTTTAATTGCTTCAATTTTAGACTCATTAACATGGACACCCTTGGAAGAAACAACAAAACCCAAGAAAAACAAGCTTGTCAACTCCAAAAGTGCACTTTGTCATGTTTGCAAAAAGACGTTCCTTGCGAAGAGTTTGCAACACGGTCCTAACATGCGTCACATGATCTTTGATGGATTTGCTAAAAACAAGATGTCATCAAAGTAGACCACAACAAACACTCCAATGTAAGGACAAAGCACAAAATGCATAAGTCGCATGAAAGTACCGGGAGCTTCCGACAACCCCATAGGCATAACTAACCACTCATACATGCCAAATTTAGTTTTGAAAGTAGTTTTCCTTCGTCACCTTCTTGTATGCGTATTTGATAATAGCCACTTTTGAGATCAATTTTGGAGAAAATGGTCGCGTCGCTAAGTTCATCTAACATATCATCTAGGCGAGGTATGGGATGCCTATAACGAACGGTGATAGCATTGATGGGTCTACAATCGGAGCACATGCGAAAACTACCATCTTGCTTGGGCACAAGTATAACTAGAACGACACAAGGGCTCAAGCTTTCACGTACATGACCATTGTTGATGAGTTGTTGTACTTGCTGTTGGATCTCCTTAGTTTCTTCGGGATTGACGTGGTAGGGAGCCTTGTTCGGAAGAGGTGCACCGAGGATGAGGTCGATCCTATGTTCAATGCCATGTAGGGGAGGGAGACCGGGAGGTAGCTCATCGGGGAAGACATCTTTGAATTCCTGCAACAAGTTAGAAAACACTAGAGGTAGAGGATTAGGATTGTTAGTTTCTGCCACCTCACCTGTGCATATGAGGACAAAGTGGATGACACTCGATGGGTTCTCACATATGTCTCTCATCTCTCTTTTTGTGGCTAGGAGGACTAAGTTTTTCTCTCTTGGCGAAGAGGCGCTCAATTTTGGCTTGTGGCTCTCACTTTGCTTTTGGTGGTTCACTCTCTCACTAGGCTCTTCTCAGTGGGTGGAAGCTTGCTTGTCAGCGATTACTTGGCTGGGTGACATAGGTCGAAGCACATACTCCTTGCCTTTCATCTTGAAGCTATAGTGGTTTATTCTTCCATTTGGGTGACTCCACGGTCAAATTGCCAAGGTCGACCCAAGAGAAGATGGCACACGGACATAGGTACGACATCACACTCCAAGGTGTCCTTGTAGGCGCCGATCTTGAATGAAACTTGTACTGTATGCTCCACTTGAATAGTGACGGAGTCGCTTAGCCATTGCACCTTGTAGGGATGAGGGTGCTTCTTCTTGACCAATTGCAGCTTGGAACATAGCTCGTCGCTTGCCAAGTTGTGACAACTTCCTCCGTCGATTATGACCTTGACGGAACGCCCATTGATGTCGGCCTTGGTGTGGAAAATGTGGCATCGTTGGTCTTCATCTTGATGGTGTTGGAGCATCAAGACCTTGGAGACCACGAGAGAGGGACTTGAGTCATTGTCACAAAACACTTGATCATCTTCATCTTCGTTCAGGTGGCGGTGCATTGTGACGTGCTCAAGGGCTTCCCTTTCTTCGTCGCTCATCGAGTCGTATGTGCCATCATTGTTGAAAATCATTGTCCGCTTGTTGGTGCTTTCAAAGGACTTGTGTCCTCGGCCTCCACATGTGAAGCACTTGAAAGAACTTGTCTTGACGGGGTCGTTTGGGGGCGCCGAAGATGATGGAGTTTTGGACTTCCAGTTGCTTGCCGGAGAGTGAGTCGAGGAAGACGTAGCTTGCTTGGAACTTGACTTGTCGCCGGTACTTGGTGATGTTCTAGTTGAGGTAGGAATGGCCGAAGTTGCGGGAGCTTGAGAGTAGGAGCCGAAAGTCTTGGATGAGTACTTGTCCTATTTGAAGTCATCTTGCACTTGTCGCTCGGCCTTGGTCACTTGGTGAACTAGCTTGAGAAGGTTTGAGTATGGTTGGAAGTCGGCAATCCGCTTGATGGGGTGGTTGAGGCCGTTCAAGAAGCAGGCCATTGTTTGCTCATCGTCTTCCTTGACATTGGCTCGTATCATGGTGATCTCCATCTCTTGGTAGTATGCTTCCACCATCTTCGTGCCTTGCTTGAGGAGTTGCAACTTCTTGAAGAGATCACGGGTGTAGTGTGTAGGCACGAAGCGAGCTCGCACGACATCCTTCATTTCTGTCCAAGTTGTTATTGGTGGTTCGCCACGTGCTTGTTTTCGGTCGATCACTTGTTCCCACCAAATGAGGATGTAGTCTTGGAACTCGAGGGAGGCCATGGCGATCTTCTTTTGCTCGTCGTAGTTGTGAGGATGGAATATCTTGTCCACCTTCAAGGCCCATGAGAGATACTCTTTGGGATCGTTGCTTCCGGAGAACTTGGGCATGGTGAACTTGAGCTTTCCGTAGCATAGTTCTTCATCATAGTGACAGTTGTGATGTATCCCTTGTCGTGGAGGGAGGTCCTCGAATGCTCGTTCGTCATGTTGTCACTCTTGGCACGGAGGAGGGTCGTGAAGCACTTGTTCCACTTGGTGTCGCTCTTGTCGTGGAGGAGGACGAAGAATACGCGCTTGGTTTCGCCTTTCTTGTTGTTCTTCATGTTGCGCAACTTCATCTTGGATCTCCCGACGGAGAGCTTCCTCTTGTTCTCGCACTTGGCGGTTGTGCTCCGCAACGGCTCGAGTGGACTCGCGGAGTGCACATTGTGCCTCGAGTGCTTGTGCTTGATGGATGGCGTCATCATCTTGAGTCTCTTGACGAGGTACTTGTGGAGGTACTTGCTCTTTCTCCTTTGGTTCTTGCACTTGTTGTCGAGACCCTTCACGAGTTCGGATTCGGTCTTGTAAGCCATTGCCATGGAATGGATTTTCTGGAGGTTGGCGATATTTAGGATCTTCATGACGAGGGACTCGAGCTCGGGGAGGACTTGTTTCATAGGAGGAGTAGTCCGAAGATTGCCGACTTGATCAGTGGCTTGAGTGGAGCCGTCTTGATGACGAGGATGAGGAAGACGGGCGTCGCATGATTAGGTTGCGGAGTTCCTCCATTTGTGTATTGAACTTTTCGTCGATGTAGTCGCGGTTCCATGTTTCCGATTGACGAAGGTCGGAGGCGAGTTGCTCCAAGCATTCACCCAACGCTTCGCTCTCTTGATTTAGGGCACGTTGCACGATGAAGAAGTGGTTCTTGGTGATGTACCCGTGATCATCTTCTTGCTCCTCGAGAAGCGGGTTTGCCGACGAAGTTGGCCTATCCATCATATCCAAGTGGGGTGAGTAGGAAAATGAGAGAACAATACCGAAGTTACCTTTTCCGAGGATTGAGGATGTAACAAGTGTCACTCAATGTAATGCCACAATAATAGAATTGGAACTGGGTTTGTTTCTCACACCTACAGGTAGAAGGCTTATATATGGAGGAGCTCGGTTAGGAGGGTGGTAAAAAAATTCAAGCAAATGTTAGACAAGATATCAATAACGTTGAGAAGGTTCACAAAGATGCAAGTAAAGCAAATAGATCAAACCCAAGGATATGACTAGGAACACACACACGGAAGATAGATGGGATCCGCACAACCAAGGGGTGAGCTCAAATGTGCAACCACGGAAAATGCTCTTGTTCTGCGAATACTAGAGAGATGCTAGCTAGATTGCTCAAATGGGCAAGATACGCTTGTGCACCAACCTATGAGAGAAACGTGTCGTCTTCAATCTGAACTATGCTATGTATGTGGTTACCAAGATGATGTGACTATGCAACAAGGCTCAATGCTATTGCGTACAAGCTCTACGTGTCTCCTCTTTTGCTTAAAAGCTTTTTTTCTATGCTTGATGCTCGAACCAAGGACGATATGAGACAAGTATTGTAAGATATGCACGGGAGAGACTTAATGCACAATGATGATAACACGATCACTATGGTGAACAAAAGCATGGCCCGGCAATACTCAACTTGCTAGTCTCGATGGGTAAGTGACGCAATAGGCTCGGGTTATCAATGCAAACGCAAAGGTGAGTGTCGTCGAGTTTAGCGTCCTTGCCTACGGTTGGGATGGAGTTGAATTTGTCGAAGCCGGTGTGGAGTCCGAGTCGATGGTCGAGAAGCAGTGACGATGATGTCCAAATGCGCCTAAGTAGCTGAAACACCTTAGGACACACGAGAAACCGCAGCCCGAAACTCAAACAACCACGAGAAATAGTGCGGAAGAACACAAGTCGTGGTTTGGAAACAAAATGATGCAAAACAGGGATGGCCGAAAGTTTCTGGAGGGTCCGTGCACATGGGGTAAGTGAGGCCCGTGTGCACGGGGTGCTCTGCGAGCGGGTGAACTGCACCACATCCGAGAGAAACTCCAAATTTGTGGCCAATTTTGAAGGAAAGGGAGGTGGGGAAGTAGGAAGCTGGGTAGACCCACTTGCCAAATACCAAATTTGTGGACTAAAACAACCAAATCTCACAAGATACAACAAATTGCAAAAAATATGGGGGGGGGCTACTTTTGGTGGAGATTTTTGAATTTGGACGAAAAACAACAAAATCAAGCTAGCAAGTGGGGGGATGGGACTCCAAGATGTGAATCAACCTTGCTTTGATACCAAGATGTTGTAGGGCAAAACCCTAAAGGGGATCTTTTCACACTTGGAGGGGGGAAAGAGGAAGAACACTCAAGAACACAAGGCACAAAACACTCAAACAAACCCAAATATCACGTCCACTAGGGTAGCACACATGAGATCCACAAGATTACATGAACAATTCAAGGAAAATAGCACTAGGTAAGTTCTTCCCACTAGGTGAGGTCTTGATCTTGATCTTCTCCAAGAAGAGGGCTTGATAATCCAAAGGATTCTTCCCAAAAGGGGTCTAGATCTCCAAGAGGAGGGGATACAAGGAGCAAAGCTCACAAATGTCTTACATATACTTTGCTAACCCTAAACATGGTTCGAGGTATGACTTATATAGCCTTGGGGTCGAAGGAGATGAAGAGGAGGGTGAGGTGCAATCTCAGCCGGCCATCCTGGGAGGCCCTTGCACACGGGGTAAGTTGGGCCCGTGCGCGCGGGGGTCTCGTGGGCACGGTACACGCTCGTGCACACGGGGTGCTCCAGCGCCAACTTCCTGGGCAGTCCGTGTGCACGGGGTCACCTGGGACTTCCAGAGTTGCTGCTGTTGCGCTCCTTCTTGGCTCGCGTGGCCTTGGGGTGGTCCTCCTTCTCCTTGGTGACGCTCCTAAGCTTCATGGTAGTGTTCCTCTTTGTACCTAATGAGACATAGCATATTTTGATGAGGTAGCAACCAAGTCCCATTCATATCCGTATGCAAGTCAAGTAG
Source organism: Triticum dicoccoides (assembly GCF_002162155.2). Taxonomy (NCBI): domain Eukaryota; kingdom Viridiplantae; phylum Streptophyta; class Magnoliopsida; order Poales; family Poaceae; genus Triticum; species Triticum dicoccoides. Next base: position 451,079,024 of record NC_041386.1, read on the forward strand.
GAAGGAGTTCACCTCGGTTTCCAAAGCACGTGCTCTCTCTCTTGTGATAGGTCCACGTGGGGCTTGATGTGTTGGTGTAGAGTCCATGGGGGTGGAGTAAGGATGCTCTGCATCACATAAGTATTATGACATAATGTGTAATAACAGTCCATAATGGAATAAATATCAATATAAAAGCATGATGCAAAATGGATGTATCAACTCCCCCAAGTTTAGACCTCGCTTGTACTCAAGTGAAAGCAAATATAGAAAAATATTTCCACATGTTTAGAGACAGAGGTGTAGATAAAATAAAATACGGACATGAGGACATCATGATCATTCTTATAACAACAACATATATATATATATAGTGCTACTATTCATCACCCAGGGTGCAGAATAAGTTATTCTTCACCCGAGGTAATCTTACGATCATTTCATAATTAAATTACGTTTGGAATTCAAATAGTTACATTCCTATTGATTCACTACGTAAAATTTTACATAAGAAAATAAAAATATAGGTCATAAGACAAGAAAATTTGCAGTTTATGTGTATTTTAGACTATGTTTTTACGTTTGTAATTTTACATAACATAAAATATTTTTTGCGGCGATTATATATTTTCTTACGGTCTCTTTTTGCGTCGGAAATAAGACAAAACTTACGGAACGTAAAATTATGATGCATTGATGATAAAATAGAGGGGGGGTGAAGAATAACTATTCCTCACCCAGGGTGACGAATAGCGCGACCCTATATATATATATATATATATATATATATATATATATATATATATATATATATATATATATATATATATATATATATATTGTCATACGATTTTTATGCTAGAGTAACAATTCATTCACAATTTCAAGTATGAATCAAAAACTTCATTGAAAACTAACAAACTATAATCTCAGTCATTGAAGCAATTGCAATTTATCATAATATAGGAAAGAGTCAATATAAGAGCTTTTCAGCAAGTCCACATATTCAACTACTCCCTCCGTAAACTAATATAAGAGCGTTTAGAATACTAAAATAGTGATCTAAACGCTCTTATATTAGTTTACAGAGGGAGTATCATTTAGTCTTTCACAATTGCTAACACTCAGGCAATATTTATGGTTATGAAGTTTTAGTCGAACACAGAGAAAGATAGGGGCTTATAGGTTTGCCTCCCAACCTTTTACCTCAAGGGTAATGTCAACAATAATAGTTCATGAAAACTTACATCCAATTAGCTATATATATCAGGATCTTTCCAACACATTGTGCTTGCCAAAGGATAAAATGTAAAAAGGAATGGTGAAGATCACCATGACTCTTGTATGAAGTATAAGACAAGAATAAAAGATAGGCCCTTCGCAGAGGGAAGCAGAGGTTGTCATGTGCTTTTATGGTTGGATGCACGAAGTCTTAATGCAAAAGAACGTCACTTTATATTGCCACTTTTGATATGGACCTTTATTATGCACTCTGTCGCTTTTATTTCTTCCACATACAAGATCATATAAAGCTTATTTTCTCCACACTAATAAATCGTACATATTTAGAGAGCAATTTTTATGGCTTGCAACAATGACAACTTACTTGAAGGATCTTACTCAATCCATAGGTAGATATGGTGGACTCTCATGGCAAAACTAGGTTTCAAGATATTTGGAAGCACAAGTAGTATCTCTACTTGGTGCAAAGAATTTGGCTAGCATGAGAGGGAAAGGCAAGCTCAACATGTTCGATGATCCATGACAATATAATTAATTTCGGATGTAAGAAAACATAACCCATTAAGTTGTCTTCCTTGTACAACATTGATACGTCTCCATCGTATCTATAATTTTTTATTGTTCCATGCCAATATTCTACAACTTTCATATACTTTTGGCAACTTTTTATACTATTTTTGAGGACTAACATATTGATCCAGTGCCCAGTGCCAGTTCATGTTTGTTGCATGTTTTTTGTTATGCAGAAAATCCATATCAAACGGAGTCCAAACGGGATAAAAGCGGACGGAGATTATTTTTGGAATATATGTGAGATATGGGAATAAAATCAACGCGAGACGGTGCCCGAGGGAGGCACGAGGCAGGGGGCGCGCCCCTGACCCTCGTGGGCCCCCTGTAAGGCGGTTAATGCTCTTCTTCGGCCGCACGAAAGCTAATTTTCGGGAAAATCGGAGCGAAGGTTTCAATCCAATTGGAGTTACGGATCTCCATATATATACGAAACGGTGAAAGGGAAGAATACCAGAACATAGAAACAGAGAGACAGATCCAATCTCGGAGGGGCTCTCGCCCCTCCCACGCCATGAAGACCATGCACCAGAGGGGAAACCCTTCTCCCACCCAGGGAGAAGGTCAAGGAAGAAGAAGAAGGATGGATCTCTCCCCCTTGCTTCCGGTGGCGCCGGAACGCCGCCGGGGGCCATCATCATCACCGCGATCTTCACCAACACCTCCGCCATCTTCACCAACATCTCCATTACCTTCCCCCATCTATCTACAGCGGTCCACTCTCCCGCAACCCGATGTACCCTCTACTTGAACATGGTGCTTTATGCTTCATATTATTATCCAATGATGTGTTGCCATCCTATGATGTCTGAGAAGATTTTCGTTGTCCTATCGGTGGTTTGTCAATTGCTATGATTGGTTTAATTTGCTTGTGGTTATGTTGTTGTCCTTTGGTTCCCATAATATGAGCGTGCACGTGGATCACACCATAGGGTTAGTTGTATGTTGATAGGACTATGTATTGGAGGGTAGGAGTGACAGAAACTTTAGCCTAGCATAGAAATTGATGCATATGGGATTGAAGGGGACCAATATATCTTAATGCTATGGTTGGGTTTTACCTTAATGAATGTTATTAGTTGCGGATGCTTGCTAATAGTTCCAATCATAAGTGCATAGAATTCCAAGTCAGGGATGACATGCTAGCAGTGGCCTCTCCCACATAAAACTTGCTATCGGTCTAGTAACGTAGTCAATTGCTTGGGGACAATTTCGCAACTCCTACCACCACTTTTCCACACTCGCTATACTAAATTTATTGTTTCTTTATCTAAACAGCCCCTACTTTTTATTTACGCACTCTTTATTATCTTGCAAACCTATCCAAAAACACCTACAAAGTACTTCTAGTTTCATACTTGTTCTAGGTAAAGCGAATTTTAAGCGTGCATAGAGTTGTATCGGTGGTTGATAGAACTTGAGAGAATATTTGTTCTACCTTTAGCTCCTCGTTGGGTTTGACACTCTTACTTATCGAAGGAGGCTACAATTGGTCCCCTATACTTGTGGGTTATCAAGACCTTTTTCTGGCACCGTTGTCGGGGAGCAATAGCGTGGGGTGAATATTCTCGTGTGTGCTTGTTTGCTTTATCACTAAGTAATTTTTATTTGCTGTTCTAAGTTGTTCTCTATCTTTAGTTATGGATATGGAACACGAAATACCAAAAAAAATTAGGTTTACTTGCTACTCATGGAGATGGGGAACCTCCTAAAACCCTCGATACTCATTATGTGAAAGATATCATGTACTACTTTCATAATCCTAATAAAACCCCATTCAACTATATAATGGGAGACACGTTGGATCAACATGAATACTTTAGGGATTATCGCTTGACACAAAAAGGGAAACTATTATGGGATCAAATTCATATGTTGCATTGGTATGCTCGGCAACTTTGCTTGAGATATGACTATACTTGTTGCTCTAGGATGAAGGCTCCACACCTTCCCTTTTCTTGCAAATTTAATGATGATAAAACCTTGGCTTCTTATGCTAATGGTATATATTATTACTATGATGTGGAACAAATAGAAGGATTTGTTGCTTTTATGGGTGCTTATGAAATTGAATCTTTGTTTAAAGAGTGAAAATTTTGATGATTCAGTTTATAGACCTGAAAATTTAGCTATCCTTAAATATTGCTATTGGAATTATGAATTCAATGCCGATATTTATGCGTTTATTGAGAAAGTCTCCGCTGTCCAAGAAGAGACTAATATTTTGCAGGAGTCTATGGAAGAAGAAATTGATGAAACTCTGAGCTCATTGGATGAAAAAGATGATGAGGAGAGCGAAGAACAAAAGGAGGAAGAGCAGATTAGCTACCCATGCCCACCTTCTAATGAGAGTAACTCTTCAACTCATACATTGTTTAATTTCCCTTCGTGCTTACCGAAGGATGATTGCTATGATGATTGTTATGATCCCGTTGATTCTCTTGAAATATCCCTTTTTGATGATGCTTGCTATGCTTGTGGCCAAGATGCCAATATAAATTATGCTCATAGAGATGAACTTGCTATAGTTCCTTATGTTAAACATGAAATTGTTTCTATTGCACCCACGCATGATAGTCCTATTATCTTTTTGAATTCTCCCGACTACACTATATTGGAGAAGTTTGCACTTATTAAGGGTTATATTGATGGGTTGCGTTTTACTATTACACATGATGATTTTTATGAATATAATATGCATGTGCTTGCTCCTCCTAATTGCAATTATTATGAGAGAGGAACTATATCTCCACCTCTCTATGTTTCCAATACGATAAAATTGCAAGAAACTGTTTATACTATGCATTGGCCTTTACTATGTGTTCATGAATTGTTCTTTTATGACATGCCAATGCATAGGAAGAGAGTTAGAATTCATTGTTGCATGATATATTTTACTTTGTTCTCACTAATAAATTACAAATCATTGTTAATTAAAATTGGCTTTGATATACCTTGGGATCCGGGTGGATTCATTACTTGAGCACTATATGCCTAGCTTAATGGCTTTAAAGAAAGCGCTGTCGGGGAGACAACCCGGAAGTTTTAGAGAGTCATTTATTTCTGATGTGTGCTATTATGTAGTTTAAAAACAAAAAAAATAAAGAGGGGAACCCAAAACTTTTCAAAAAGAAAAGTGAAAGTGAGGTAGACAAGCATTGTGAAAGTGGGGGCATCCTTGAACTTTGTTCATGCCCATGGAAACTTTGTGAATCTTAATTACAGAAACTTTTCAACAAAAATAATTATCCCCTTGCACAATTCCATTGTATTATAAAAATAATGTGCCAAGGTTTGCCTTTAGGATGTTTACTTTGCTTGTTGGTTTGTACGGTGCAGGACAGAAACTTTGGCTGTAGTGCGCGATTTTACATTTTTTACTGGAACGTCAAACGGTTCTGAAACTTTTTGCACTGTATTTCTATACAAATTGTTTATTTTCTTAATTTTGGTAGAGTTTTTGCAGTATCAGAGGTATGGTGAATGTTCAGATTATTACAGACTGTTCTGTTTTTGACAGATTCTGTTTTTGATGCATAGTTTGCTTGTTTTGATGAAACTATCGAATTATATCAATGGATTAAGCCATGGAAAAGTTATAATACAGTAGCTATAATGCAAAACCAAAATATGAATTGGTTTGCAACAGTACTTAGAGTATTGATTTGCTTTATTATACTAACGGATCTTACCGAGTTTTCTGTTGATGTTTTGTGTGGATGAAGTGTTCGATGATCGAGAAGGTCTCGATATGAGAAGAAGGAAGAGAGGCAAGAGCTCAAGCTTGGGGATACCCTAGGCACCCCAAGTAAATATTCAAGGAGACTCAAGCATCTAAGCTTGGGGATGCCCCGGAAGGCATCCCATCTTTCTTCAACAAGTATCGGTATGTTTTCGGATTCGTTTCGTTCATGCGATATGTGCAAATATTGGAGCGTCTTTTGCATTTAGTTTTCATTTTTATTTTATGCACCATGCTGGTATGAGATAGTCCTTAGTTGATTTATAGAATGCTCTATGCACTTCACTTAAATCTTTTGAGTATGGCTTTATAGAATGCTTCATGTGCTTCACTTATATCATTTGAAGTTTGGACTGCCTGTTTCTCTTCACATAGAAAACCGCCATTTGTAGAATGCTCTTTTGCTTCACTTATATTTGTTAGAGCATGGGCATATCTTTTGTAGAAAGAATTAAACTCTTTTGCTTCACTTATATCTATTTAGAGAGATGACAGGAACTGGTCATTCACATGGTTAGTCATAAAATCCTACATAAAACTTGTAGATCACTGAATATGATATGTTTGATTCCTTGCAATAGTTTTGCGATATAAAGATGGTGATATTAGAGTCATTATAGTGGGTAGTTGTGGATTGTAGAAATAGTTATGTTGAAGTTTGTGATTCCCGTAGCATGCACGTATGGTGAACCGTTATGTGATGAAGTCGGGGCATGATTTATTTATTGATTGTCTTCCTTATGAGTGGCGGTCGGGTACGAGCGATGGTCTTTTACTACCAATCTATCCCCCTAGGAGCATGCGTGCAGTACTTTGTTTTGATGACTAATAGATTTTTGCAATAAGTACGTGAGTTCTTTATGACTAATGTTGAGTCCATGGATTATACGCACTCTCACCCATCCATCATTGCCAGCCTCTTCGGTATCGTGCATTGCCCTTTATCACCTCGAGAGTTGGTGCAAACTTTGCCGGTGCATCCAAACCCCGTGATACGATACGCTCTATCACACATAAGCCTCCTTATATCTTCCTCAAAACAGCCACCATACCTACCTATCATTGCATTTCCATAGCCACTCCGAGATATATTGCCATGCAACTTCCATCATCGTCATATACATGACTTGAGCATTCATTGTCATATTGCTTTGCATGATTGTAAGATAGCTAGCATGATGTTTTCATGGCTTGTCCGTTTTTTGATGTCATTGCTATGCTAGATCATTGCACACCCCGGTACACCGCCGGAGGCATTCATATAGAGTCATATCTTTGTTCTAGTATCGAGTTGTAATATTGAGTTGTAAGTAAATAAAAGTGTGATGATCATCATTATTAGAGCATTGTCCCATGTGAGGAAAGGATGATGGAAGCTATGATTCCCTCACATTGGGATGAGTCTCCGGACTTTACAAAAAAAAAGAGGCCAAAGAAGCCCACAAAAAAAAAGAGGACAAAGAAGCCCACCAAAAAAGAGAAAAAAATAAAAAAAGAGAGAAAAGAGAGAAGGGACAATGTTACTATCCTTTTACCACACTTGTGCTTCAGAATAGCACCATGTTCTTCATATAGAGAGTCTCTTGAGTTATCACTTTCATATACTAGTGGGAGTTTTCATTATAGAACTTGGCTTGTATATTCCGATGATGTGCTTCCTCAAATGCCCGAGGTCTTCATGAGCAAGCAAGTTGGATGCACACCCACTTAGTTTCTAGTTTGATATTTCATACACTTATAGCTCTTAGTGCATCTGTTGCATGGCAATCCCTACTCCTCACATTGACATCAATTGATGGGCATCTCCATAGCCCGTTGATTAGCCGCGTTGATGTGAGACTTTCTCCCTTTTTGTCTTCTCCACACAACCTCCACCATCATATTCTATTCCACCTATAGTGTTATATCCATGGCTCACGCTCATGTATTGCGTGAAAGTTGAAAAGGTTTGAGAACATCAAAAGTATGAAACAATTGCTTGGCTTGTCATCGGGGTTGTGCATGATTTGAATATTTTGTGTGGTGAAGATGGAGCATAGCCAGACTATATGATTTTGTAGGGATAACTTTCTTTGGCCATGTTATTTTGAAAATACATGATTGCTTTATTAGTATGCTTGAAGTATTATTGTCTTAATGTCAAATTATAGACTATTGCTTTGAATCACTCGTATCTTAATATTCATGCCATGATTAGATATGTGATCAAGATTATGCTCGGTAGCATTCCACATCAAAAATTATCTTTTTATCATTTACCTACTCGAGGATGAGCAGGAATTAAGCTTGGGGATGCTGATATGTCTCCGTCGTATCTATACTTTTTTATTGATCCATGCCAATATTCTACAACTTTCATATACTTTTGTCAACTTTTTATACTATTTTTGGGGACTAACATATTGATCCAGTGCCTAGTGCTAGTTCTTGTTTGTTGCATGTTTTTTGTTTCGCAAAAAGTCCATATCAAACGGAGTCCAAACGGGATAAAAACGGACGGAGATTATTTTTGGAATATATGTGAGATATGGGAAGAAAATCAACGTGAGATGGTGCCCAAGGGAGGCACGAGGCAGGGGGCGCACCCCTGACCCTCGTGGGGCCCCCATAAGGCAGTTAATGCTCTTCTTCGGCCGCAAGAAAGCTAATTTTCGTAAAAAAAATCAGAGCGAAGGTTTCAATCCAATTGGAGTTACGGATCTCCATATATATACGAAACGATGAAAGCGCAGAATACCAGAACACAGAAACAGAGAGACATATCCAATCTCGGAAGGGCTCTCGCCCCTCCCACGCCATGGAGACCATGGACCAGAGGGGAAACCCTTCTCCCACCTAGGGAGAAGGTCAAGGAAGAAGAAGAAGGAGGGCTCTCTCCCCCTCGCTTTCGGTGGCGCCGGAACGCTGCCGAGGGCCATCATCATCACCGCGATCTTCACCAACACCTCCGCCATCTTCACCAACATCTCCATCACCTTCCCCCATCTATCTACAGCGGTCCACTCTCCCGCAACCCGCTGTACCCTCTACTTGAACATGGTGCTTTATGCTTCATATTATTATCCAATGATGTGTTGGCATCCTATGATGTCTGAGTAGATTTTCGTTGTCCTATCGGTGGTTGATGAACTGCTATGACTGATTTAATTTGCTTGTGGTTATGTTGTTGTCCTTTGGTGCCCATAATATGAGCGCGTGCGTGGATCACACCATAGGGTTAGTTGTATGTTGATAGGACTATGTATTGGAGGGCAAGACAGACAGAAACTTCAGCCTAGCATAGAAATTGATGCATACTGGATTGAAGGGGGACCAATATATCTTAATGCTATGGTTGGGTTTTACCTTAATGAACGTTATTAGTTGTGGATGCTTGCTAATAGTTCCAATCATAAGTGCATAGAATTCCAAGTCAGGGATGACATGCTAGCAGTGGCCTCTCCCACATAGAACTTGCTATCGGTCTAGTAACGTAGTCAATTGCTTAGGGACAATTTCGCAACTCCTACCACCACTTTTCCACACTCGCTATACTAACTTTATTGTTTCTTTATCTAAACATCCCCTACATTTTATTTACGCGCTCTTTATTATCTTGCAAACCTATCCAAAAACACCTACAAAGTACTTCTAGTTTCATACTTGTTCTAGGTAAAGCGAACGTTAAGCGTGCGTAGAGTTGTATCGGTGGTCGATAGAACTTGAGGGAATATTTGTTCTACCTTTAGCTCCTCGTTGGGTTCAACACTCTTACTTATCGAAAGAGGCTACAATTGATCCCCTATACTTGTGGGTTATCAAACATCAACTCTTTAGCATGTCATATTTTAATGAGTGCTCACAATCATAAAAGATGTCCAAGATAGTATATTTATATGTGAAAACATCTCTTTCTTTATTACTTCTTATTAATTGCAATGATGACCAAAACTATGTTTGTCAACTCCCAACAACTTTTATTCATCATACTCTTTATATGTGAAGTCATTACTCTCCATAAGATCCATATGATCTCTTTAAGTCTTTTTATTCTTTTTTTTCTCTTTGCTTTATTCCCTCAAGATCATAGCAAGATAATCAAGCCCTTGACTCAACACTAATCTTTATTATATATAGCTCACGGACTCGATTACATAGAAGGATCATAAAGCAAAACTCAAAATTAGATCATACTAAAACTTTATTCTACTAGATCAAGATATTAGCAAAAGGGTCAAACTAAGAAAAATGGTAAAGCTAAAAGTGTGATGGTGATACGATACCGGGGCACTCCTCCAAGCTTGGCAGTTGCCAAGGGAAGTGCACATTGGAGGTGGTGATGATGGGGTTGTTGATGATGTAGGCTTGTCGTCCATCTTCCAAGGCATAGGCTCACCATTATAGAAGGATGATCGAGTCTCTGAGATCCTCAAATCTGCAGCCGAACTCATCCTCTTGAATCTATATTCATACTCACAGTTTTGGTTTTGCAGGTCATGGGCTTGGAGGCATTCAATTTTCTCGTGAAGCTTGAAGATGGCCTCCCCAGTGTTCTTGTCATCCAGCTTGTGGTTGTTGGTTAACTCCATGATCATTATATGATTGGTGTCGTGTCCACGTTCCACCATCTCCTGGCACTTGAAACTTGTTGCTCCATTGCCTCGAGCCTTGTCTCCACGCTTCCGGTCCTCCTTGGTCCCTCAGCATCGCGGATGTGCAGCAACCCCTCACGCATCTCAATGGTTTGAGGGTGTTGGAACACCTCCGTGAGGTAGGGGTTGATGACCTTCTCGAAGAACTTGTCCTTGGGGGAGCTTGAAGACGTCATGGCGATCTAGATCTGTCAGAAACACTACTCGAAACAAGGACATAAGATATTTGTGTGATACAATGGTCAAAACTTTCGAGAGATTATATAATGAATTTTTACCGACCGAAAGAAGTATCGTGCAAGAAAACAAGTCTGGAGGGCACACGAGGTGGCCACGAGGCAGGGGGCGCGCCCAGGGGGGTAGGGCGCGCCCTTCACCCTCGTGGATGCCTCGTGTCCTTCCCGGGCTACTTCTTATTTTCTTATTTTTTTATATTCCAAAACAGAGAAAAATTGCAATTAGAACTGTTTGGAGTCGGTTTACTTACCGTACCACATAACTCTTCCTTTTCGGAGTCTGAAACGTTCTGGAAAGTGTCCCTTATGTATTCCTCCGGGGTTACATTTTCAATAACATTTTTCTCAACATTTATAGGATTACCTGAGATATAATGTTTGATTCTTTGACCGTTCACCACCCTCGGATTCGTGCCTTTGAAGTTGTTGATTTTTATAGCAACGGAACAATAGACCTCCTCAATGACGTAAGGACCTTCCCATTTAGAGAGGAGTTCTCCTGCAAAAAATCTTAAACGAGAGTTATATAACAATACATAATCACCTACATTAAACTCACGTTTTTGTATCCTTTTGTCATGCCATCTTTTAACTTTTTTTTAATTAGTTTGGCATTCTCATAAGCCTGGGTTCTCCATTCATCAAGTGAGATAATGTCAAATAACCTCTTCTCACCGACAAGTTTGAAATCATAATTGAGCTCTTTAATGGCCCAATATGCCTAATGTTCTAGTTCGAGAGGTAAGAGACATGATTTTCCATAAACCATTTTATATGGAGACATAACCATAGGATTTTTATATGCAGTTTTATAAGTCCATAATGCATCATCAAGTTTCTTGGACCAATTCTTTCTAGATCTATTAACAGTCTTTTGCAAAATTAATTTAAGCTCTCTATTACTCAGTTCTACTTGACCACTAGAGTGTGGATGATATGGAGATGCAATTCTATGACTAACATCATACTTAGCAAGCATTTTACGAAAAGCACCATGAATAAAATGTGAACAACCATTAGTCATTAAATATCTAGGGACTCCAAACCTCGTAAAAATAACTTCTTTAAGCATCTTAATAGAGGTATTATGATCAACAATACTAGTGGGAATAGCTTCTACCCACTTAGTAACGTAATCAACAGCAACTAAAATATGTGTATACCCATTAGAGGAAGGAAACAGTCCCATATAATCAAAGCCCCAAACATCAAATGGTTCAATAACAAGTGAATAATTCATAGGCATTTCTTGACATCTACTAATATTACCAATTCTTTGACATTCATCACAAGACAAGACAAACTTATGGGCATCTTTGAAGAGAGTAGGCCAATAAAAACGGGATTGCAATACCTTATGTGTAGTTCTATATCCAGCATGGTGTCCTCCATAAGCCTCGGAGTCACACTTGCGTAGGATCTGTTCATGTTCATGCTCAGGTACACAACGTCTAATAACCCCATCTACTCCTTCTTTATAAAGGTGTGGTCATCCCAGAAGTAGTATCTTAAATCATAGAAAAACTTTTTCTTTTGTTGGTATGTGAAACTAGGTGGTATAAATTTAGCAACTATGTCATTAGCATAATCAGCATACCATGCAGCAGTACGAGAAGCATTTATGACAGCTAGTTGCTCATCATGAAAGCTATCATCAATAGGTAGTGGGTCATCAAGAACATTCTCTAACCTAGACAAGTTGTCTGCAATGGGGTTCTCAGCTTGTTTTCTATCAACAATATGCAAATCAAATTATTGTAGCAAGAGAGCCCATCTAATAAGTCTAGGTTTAGCATCTTTCTTTTCCAGAAGATATTTAATAGTAGCATGATTAGTGTGAACAGTTACTATAGAATCAACAATATAAGGTCTGAACTTATCGCAAGAAAATACAACTGCTAAAAATTCCTTTTCAGTAGTAGCATAATTTCTTTGGGCACTGTCTAGAGTTTTACTAGCATATTGGATAACATTTAATTTCTTATCAACTCTTTGTCCTACAACAGCCCATACAGCATAATCACTAGCATCACACATAATTTCAAATGGTAAATTCCAATCACGAGGCTGAACAATAGGTGCAGAAATCAAAGATTTCTTAGGTATTTCAAATGCTTCTACACAATCATCATCAAAGACAAAAGGAACATCTTTTTGTAAGAGATTAGTCAGAGGCCTAGACATTTTCGAGAAGTCCTTAATGAACCTCCTATAAAAACCGGCATGACCAAGGAAACTTCTTATACCTTTAATGTCCTTAGGACACGGCATCTTTTCAATAGCATCAACCTTAGCTTTATCAACTTCAATACCTCTTTCAGAAATTTTATGCCCCAAGATAATACCTTCATTAACCATAAAATGGCACTTCTCCCAATTCAAGACAAGATTATTTTCTTCACATCTCCGCAAAACTCGATCAAGGTTGCTTAAGCAATCATCAAAAGAAGTTCCATATATGGAAAAATCATCCATGAATACCTCAACAATCTTTTCACAAAAGTAAGAGAATATAGCAGTCGTACATCTTTGAAAGGTAGCAGGTGCATTGCATAAACCAAAAGGCATATGTCTATAAGCAAAGGTACCAAAAAGGCAAGTGAAAGTTGTCTTTTCTTGATCCTCTTTTGACACAGGTATTTGAGAGAAACCAGAATAACCATCTAGAAAGCAAAAATGTGTATGTTTGGATAATCTTTCTAGCATTTGATCAATAAAAGGTAAAGGGTAATGATCCTTTTTAGTAGCTTTATTCAATATGCGGAAATCAATTACCATTCTATAACATGTGATAATTCTTTATGGGATCAATTCATCTTTATCATTAGGAACTATAGTAATACCTCCCTTCTTAGGGACACAATGGACAGGACTTACCCACTGACTATCAGCAATGGGATAAATTATACCTGCCTCCAGAAGCTTTAGTATTTCTTTTCTTACCACTTCTTTCATCTTAGGATTTAACCGTCGTTGGTGATCAACAACCGGTTTCGCGTGTTTCTCCAATTTTATTTTGTGCTGGCATAGAGTGGGACTAATGCCCTTAAGATCATCAAGAGTATATCCAATAGCAGCATGGTGCTTCTTCAGAGTATTCAATAGTTTCTTTTCTTCATGCTCTGAAAGGTTAGCACTAATAATAACAGGATATATCTCTTTCTCATCAAGATAAGCATATTTAAGAGTATCAGGTAAAGGTTTAAGCTCAAACACGGGATCACCCTTGGGTGGAGGAGGATCCCCTAGAATTTCAACAGGCAAGTTGTGTTTCAAATAGGTCCCTGTTTAAAGAATACTTCATCTATTTCCCTTCTTTCATTCATAAACATATCATTTTCATGGTCGAGCAAATATTGTTCTAAAGGATCATTAGGAGGCACGGCAATAGAAGCAAGACCAATAATTTCATCTTTACTAGGCAATTCTTTATCATGGGGTTGTCTACGAAATTTAGCAAAATTAAACTCATGAGACATATCCCCCAAACCAATAGTAACAACATCCTTTTTGCAGTCTATCTTAGCATTAACAATATTCAAGAGGGGTCTACCAAATATAATGGGACAAATTTATCTTTCCCACACAAGACTTCAACATCTCTAACAATCCCAACTAGTGAAATAGTGTCTCTATTGGCAAGCTTAATTGTAACATCAATTTCCTCTATCTCAGCAGGTGCAATATCATGCATAATTTCTTTATATAAGGAATGAGGTATTGCACTTGCACTAGCACCCATATCACATAAGCCATGATAGCAATGATCTCCTATTTTAACAGAAATAACAGGCATGCCTACAACAGGTCTATGTTTATTTTTAGTATCGGGTCTAGCAATTCTAGCAGCTTCATCACAGAAGTAAATAACATGCCCATCAATATTATCGGCCAAGAGATCTTTAACCATAGCAATACTAGGTTCAACTTTAATTTTCTCAGAGGGTGTAGGTTTTCTAGTATTAATCTTACGAACCACAGTTGAAGGTTTAGCATGATCCTTTATTCTAACATGGAAAGGTGGTTTCTCAATATAGGCAGTAGGAACAACAGAATCATTATAAGTGATAGTCTTTTCTTCAAATTTAATAGGTGCAACTACTTTTACTTCAATGGGAGGATTATATTTAAACCACTTCTCCTTAGGGAGATCAACATGAGTAGCAAAGGATTCACAGAAAGAAGCTACTATCTCAGAGTCAAGTCCATATTTAGTGCTAAATTCACGGAAAGCATCGGTCTCCATAAAAGATTTAACACAATCAAACTTAGGTGTTATACCTGAATCCTTACCTTCGTCGAGATCCCAATCTTCGGAGTTGCGTTTAATTCTTTCCAATAGATCCCATTTGAATTCAATAGTCTTCATCATAAAAGAGGTAGTACAAGAATTATTGAGCATGGAGCGATTATCGAGAGAAAGCCGAGCATAAAATTTTTGAATAATAATTTCTCTTAAGAGCTCATGATTGGGGCATGAATATAACATTGACTTAAGCCTCCCCCAAGCTTGAGCAAGGTTTTCTCCTTCGCGAGTCCAAAAATTATATATATAATTACAATCACGATGAACAAGATGCATAGGATAAAACTTCTGATGAAATTCCAATTTCCATCGGTTGTAGTTCCATGATCCCATATCATCACATAGCCTAAACCATGTAAATGCCTTTCCCTTCAAAGATAAAGGGAAGACCTTCTTCTTGATAACATCCTCCGGCATACCTGTAAGCTTAAATAATCCACAAACTTCATCCACATAGATTAGGTGCAAATCAGGATGTAATGTTCCATCACCTGTGAAAGGATTAGCTAGTAGTTTCTCTATCATACCCGAAGAAATTTCAAAGTAAAGATTTTCAGTAGGTTCAGTAGGTTGAGGAGCAACTCTTTGCTCTACTGGTCGGGGTGAAGATACCCCGAACAAGCCCCTCAAAGGATTATGTTCCATAGTAACAAGTGACAATAAATTTCAGCACACTATATAATTTTTTCCTTACCAAATTCCACCTACCAAAGGCGCGTCACTCCCCGCCAACGGCGCCAGAAAAGAGTCTTGATGACCCACAAGTATAGGGGATCTATCATAGTCCTTTCGATAAGTAAGAGTGTCGAACCCAATGAGGAGCAGAAGGAAATGATAAGCAGTTTTCAGTAAGGTATTCTCTGCAAGCACTGAAATTATCAGTAACAGATAGTTTTGTGATAAGGTAATTTGTAACGGGTAACAAGTAATAAAAGTAAATAAGGTGCAGCAAGATGTCTCAATCCTTTTTGTAGCAAAGGACAAGCCTGGACAAACTCTTATATAAAGGAAAGCGCTCCCGAGGACACATGGGAATTATCGTCAAGCTAGTTTTCATCACGTTCATATGATTCGCGGTCGGTACTTTGATAATTTGATATGTGGGTGGACCGATGCTTGGGTGCTGGCCTTCCTTCGACAAGCATCCCACTTATGATTAACCCCTTTTGCAAGCATCCGCAACTAAAAAAGAAGTATTAAGGTAAACTTAACCATAGCAAGAAACATATGGATCCAAATCAGCCCCTTACAAAGCAACTCATAAACTAGGGTTTAAGCTTCTGTCACTCTAGCAACCCATCATCTACTTATTACTCCCCAATGCATTCCTCTAGGCCCAAACAATGGTGAAGTGTCATGTAGTCGATGTTCACATGACACCACTAGAGGAAAGACAACATACATCTCATCAAAATATCGAATGAATACCAAATTCACATGACTACTTGTAGCAAGACTTCTCCCATGTCCTCAGGAACAAAAGTAACTACTCACAAATCATATTCATGTTCATAATCAGAGGGGTATTAATATGCATAAAGGATATGAACATATGATCTTCCACCGAATAAACCAACTAGCATAAACTATAAGGAGTAATCAACACTACTAGCAACCCACAGGTACCAATCTAAGGTTTGAGACAAAGATTGGATACAGGAGATGAACTAGGGTTTGAGATGAGATGGTGCTGGTGAAGATGTTGATGGAGATTGACCCCCTCCCAATGAGAGGATCAATGGTGATGATTTCCCCCTCCCGGAGGGAAGTTTCCCCAGCAGAACAGCTCCGCCGGAGCCCTAGATTGGTTCCGCCTTGTGGCAGCGGAGTTTCGTCCCGTGAGTTTGCTTATGATTTTTTTTCCTGGACGAAAGACCTCATATAGCAGAAGATGGGCATCCGAGGGCTGCCAGAGGGTCCACGAGGCAGGGGGTGCGCCTAGGGGGTAGAGCGCTCCCCCACCCTCGCGGATGGTGGGTGGCCCCCTCTGGTACTTCCTTCGCCCAATATTTTTTTTATATTCTGAAATGTGCTCCCGTGAAGTTTTAGGACTTTTGGAGTTGTGCAGAATAGGTCTCTATTATTTGCTCCTTTTCTAGCCCAGAATTCCAGCTGCCAGGATTCTCCCTCTTCATGTAAACCTTGTAAAATAAGAGAGAATAGGCATAAGTATTGTGACATAATGTGTAATAACAGCCCATAATGCAATAAATATCAATATAAAAGCATGATGCAAAATGGACGTATCACACGCCGCCGCTGCATCTGGATGAAGTATTTTTCACCCCGTCGAATCAGATCATGAATCAGACGCCTAGAGACACCAGAAACTCATCGAGAAGGCAGAATCCTAGCCTCCGGAATTCATCTGGAGGAGGGATTGTTCAAGGAAAGGAGGGGATCCTTCTCACCACAGAAGAGGACAACTTCATCACCACCGTCATCGTCATCCACTGCATCATCACCATCATCATCCACATCCTTATGATCTGCAACATCAAGAGCCCTAGTGGATTGATACGTCTCCAACGTATCTATAATTTTTGATTGTTCCATGTTATTATATTATCATTCTTGGATGTTTTATAATCATTTTATAGTCATTTTTAGTACTACCCTATTGACATAGTGCCAAGTGCCAGTTCCTATTTTTTCCGTGTTTTTTACATCGCAGAAAATCAACATCAGACGGAGTCCAAATGCCACGAAACTTTACAGAGATTTTTTATGGACCAGAAGGAAGATGTTGGGCCCTGATTGCACCTGGGGGGAGTCCCGAGGAGGGGACAACCCACCAGGGTGCGCCAGGAGGCCCAGGCGTGCCCTGGTGGGGTGTGCCCACCTCGGGTGGCCCCTGGACCAGCTCTTTGCTCTATAAATACCCCCAAAATACCAGAACCCTAGAAGCATCGACGAAATATTCATCCAGCCGCCGCAGAGTCCAGAACGACCAGATCCAATCTAGACACCATATCGAAAGGGGTTCACCACCTCCATTGGTGCCTCTCCTATGATGCATGAGTAGTTCTTTGTTGACCTTCAGGTTCATAGTTAGTAGCTAGATGGCTTTCTCCCTCTCGCTGAATTCTCAATACAATGGTCTCTTGGAGATCCATATGATGTAACTCTTTTGCGGTGTGTTTGTTGGGATCCAATGAACTTTTAGTTTATGATCAGATCTATCGTTTTATATCCATGAAAGTTATTTGAGTTTCTTTGATCTCTTATATGCATGATCTCTTATAGCCTCGTATTTCTTCTCCAATATTTGGGTTTTGTTTGGCCAACTTAATCTATTTATCTTGCAATGGGAAGAGGTGCCCGGTAGTGGGTTCGATCTTACGGTGCTTGATCCCAGTGACAGAAAGGGAAACAACACGTATGTATCGTTGCTACTAAGGATAAAAAGATGGGATCTATATATACGCAATAGATAAATTGATCTTGTCTACATCATGTCATCGTTCTTATTGCATTACTCTGTTTTTCCATGAACTTAATACACTAGATGCATGCTGGATAGCGGTCGATGTGTGGAGTAATAGTAGTAGATGCAGGCAGGAGTCGGTCTACTAATCTTGGACGTGATGCCCATGTAATGATCATTGCATGGATATCTTCATAATTATTTGAGGTTCTATCAATTTCCCAATAGTAATTTGTTTACCCATCGTTTGCTATCTTTCTCAAGAGAAGCCACTAGTGAAACCTACGGCCCCCGGGTCTTCTTTCTCATATATTTGCTTGCGATCTACTTTTCCTTTGCATTTTTATTCAGATCTATTAAACCAAAAATACAAAAAAAATACTTTGTTGCACTTTATTTTATTTACGATCTATTATTTCAATCTATTACAAATTTCTGGCATCATTACCCAAAAGGGATTGACAACCCCTTTAACATGTCGGTTTGCGAGGTGTTGTTATTTGTGTGCAGGTGTTGTTTACGTTGTGTTGCTCGGTTCGATAACATTGGTTTCTTCACTGAGGGAAATACATACCTTCGTTATGCTACATCATCCCTTCCTCTTTGGGAAATACCGACATAGTCCTAGAAGACAAGAGCTTTTCTGGCGCTATAGTCAGAGAGCAATCATGGATCCTTTGGTGTATCATTTGAATCTCTCATCCATGTATTCCATTACTATTGTCATGATGTTTGTTTCCCTCATGTGTGAGTAGACCCCAAGTTCTCGGGGATATGGATGGACCTTGGTATGTGTACGATCAGAAACGTTTAATGTGGATATGGGATCCTCTGTTGAATGCTTAGTTTAATAACTTCGTGAATGTTTTGAAGGGGCCCCACTCAGCATTTGTGCCTTATGGCCACGAAGTATATCACTGTCGTTGTTAAGTTTTAGGACGCGGAGCGTCGGTGTACAAAAATAGGGGTGCATCTTTGTACCCCCTTTCCTGTGCACGGGAAGTCAGAGCCGCGCCCACGACCACACCAAGCAGAACGAGGGAGGTGAGCCAAGGTAAGATCGAAGCCCAAGACAATGAAAGCAACGCCAAGGCCAAGACCACAAAGAGCAGTGGGATGAAGCAGGTTCCCCCGGCAAGACCCTTGCCGGGTGGCCTTAGCGGCCCCGGCAAGACTCTTTCCGGGACAGCTCGCCCCACGCCAACAAAGTGAGCCACCCTTGAGCCCACAGCCCCAGTACCGTCATCAGCATAGGGCCAGGGCTCGGGAAGGCACCCTTGTGGTGGCATACGAATCTTTGTGAAGACATATTCAAGATCAGATTAGAAGACGACGATCCTGGGCAAGATCCCTGCCAAGGAAGGCCACCAGACCCCCGGCAAGATCCTTGCCGGGGACGACAACACGGCATGGCGAGACCCTTGCCGGGCCACCCGGCAAGGCCCTCGCCAAAGACGTTGGCAAGTCCACCGCCAAGCCCATGTCAACCAAGCTCCTACCGCCGTTCACATGCAGCTGCCAGCCCAACCAGCTGGGCGGGCACCTGCGTGGAAACATGCTGCTCCCAGGCCAACTCTTCAAGTGACTGCATGGCGGCATGCAGATCTTCGTGAAGGCTCCACCACCATGCGAACTCAGCTGCCTGCCTGCCTACATGGCACCGCACGCATCCCTGGCCGAGGCGCGTGTCGAAGCGAGGAGAAGTGGCGACGGATGGGATGGGCCTCACCCTCGTCCCCGATAAAGCAAGAGGACACCTAAGCGGTGCATTAAATGCACCTTGTCCTGTAATACGAGGGATAACCTCATGCCACTGTAGACCTTTCCACCTCCTGTGTGCCACTGTGGCAACCCCTTTTTCCTATAAAAGGAGGCCCGAGGCGACAAGGAGAGGGATTTGGCTCTTTGGAACCACACACTGACCACAACTAGTTCAAGAGCTCAAGAACTCTCAGAAATACACCCACCAAAGCAGGACTAAGGTTTTACGCATCCTCACGGCCCGAACCTGGGTAAACGATCCTTGTGCTGTCTACTAGCCCTGCTCTCCTCGCAGCCCCACGCCCCGGCAACCGTAGTAGGGACCCTCGTGATCCCATAGGTGTCGTTCCACACCGACATCCTTGGCGCGCCAGGTAGGGGGCGCAATTGTGAGAATCTGGTCTAGTAGTTAGCCTAGCAGTTCTTTGTCGCCATGGCCCCTAAGAAGAGGATGGCCACGGCGATCGATTCATTGGGAGCCGAACGACCCGTGCCGGTGCGGACGAGCGGCGGACCGGTCGCAGACAGGACCCGGGCCGCGGCCCGCGAGCACCAGCATCACCCAGGCAGCCGGAGCCTGGCGAGCGGCGTCGTTCGCACGCCAGACGACCGGCTACACATTGCCGGATCCAAGGATGGAGCTGGGCCCCTCGTAGGTGGCGTGGGGCCCTCCAGGGGCGTCACTGCACCGACTCCGGGCGGCGTGGCGACCTCCGGGACGCCTACACCGGCGACCACCCCGCATTCTTCCCATGGTGTGCGCGTCGAGCAGCGTCACCACGATGGTGACCCTGGGCACCATCGTGGGAAGAGCTCTGTGTGTCATTGACAAAATGAGGGGGGTCAGCACGTTCACCTAAGCGCTGGCGAAAATGGCACGCAGCCACTGGGTCGTGATGGAGCTCCTTCTAACGTGGTTAGAAGTCGAAGCGCGCCGCGATCCACGCAGTTGTCACCGCCGCCCACGCCAGCGGAAACTTTGGCACGCGCACAGCTGCTCCTCAACTTCCCTCCTGCTGCGGAGAAGCTCGACGAGTGGAGGGCCACCATCCGGAGCCTCCTCGCCGTCGCAAACAAAGACGATCCGCGACCGACGGGGCCCTCGGGCCGGTGCTCCACTGATCCACCACATGTTGGCGCTGGGAGGACCGGGGAAGCTACGACCATGGTGCACTCTCCTCCTCCTCGCCAGCCGCCGCGGGCGACGGCCCGTCGCGACGATGCTTGTGATAACATCTCCATAGCATCGTCCGACCCGCGGACCCTCCGCGACCAGTGCCAGGTCCTTCGGGAGCGAGCTCACGAAGACGCTCGGACCACCGTCGAGCGCCGGCACGAAACGCGCTGCCAGTCGGACAAGCGGGCGGGGCCCGCTATGGACCACCCGGCACTGGGGGGCCCTGGCAACCTACCTTACAAGGTGGGCTGCCCAACTTTTACCCGTGAGCTGAGGCAGTTCCAGTGACCGTCCCACCACACGTTCAAGCCCGACATCAGCGAGAAGTACACCGGCAAGACCCATCCATCCGAGTTCCTCAGCATCTACACCATCGCAATGTAGGCCGCTGGGGCTCGTGACGACAAGGTGCTTGCCAATTATTTCCCGCTGGCGCTCAAGCCCAATGTGATGTCTTGGTTGATGCACTTGCCGGCGGACTCCACTTCTTCCTGGTCAGATCTGTGCCATGAGTTCGTTGGCGCCTTCACAGGAGGCCACCAAGCTCATGGCCAGGCCAGTGATTTGCATATCATTCCCCAGAAGGAAGGAGAGACCCTAGGGGCGCATCTATGTACCCCTCTTCATGTGAACGGGCAGTCAGAGCCGCGCCCACGGCCACACCAAGCAGAACAAGGTAGGTGAGCCAAGGTAAGATCGAAGCCCAACACAATCAAAGCAACGCCAAGGCCAAGACCACAAAGAGCAGAGGGAAGAAGCAGGTTCCCCCAGCAAGACCCTTGTTGGGTGGCCTTAGCGGCCCCGGCAAGACTCTTGCTGGGACAGCTCGCCCCACGCCAATAGAGCGAGCCACCCTTGAGCCCACGACCCCCAGTACCGTCATCGGCATAGGGCCAAGGCTCGGGAAGGCACCCCTATGGTGGCATACGGATCTTTGTGAAGACATATTCAAGATCAGATTAGAAGACGACGATCCTCGGCAAGATCCCTGCCAAGGAAGGCCACCAGACCCCCGGCAAGATCCTTGTCGGGGACGACAATAGGCCATGGCGAGACCCTTGCCGGGCCACCCGGCAAGGCCCTCGCCAAAGACGCCGGCAAGGCCACCACCAAGCCCATGTCAACCAAACTCCCACCGCCGTTCACATGCAGCTGCCAACCCAACTAGCTGGGCGGGCACCTGCGTGGCAACATGCTGCTCCCAGGCCAACTCTTCAAGTACCTGCGTGGCAGCATGCAGATCTTCATGAAGGCTCCACCACCACGCCAACTCAGTTGCCTGCCTGCCTACATGGCACTGCACGCATCCTTGGCCAAGGCGCGTGTTGAAGCAAGGACAAGCGGCGACGGACGGGACATGCCTCACACCCGTCCCCGATAAAGCAAGAGGATACCTAAGCGGTGCATTAAATGCACCTTATCCTGTAATACAAGGGATAACCTCGTGCCACTGTAGACCTTTCCACCTCCTGTGTGCCACTGTGGCAACCCCTTTTTCCTATAAAAGGAGACCCGAGGTGACAAGGATAGGGATTCGGATCTTTGGAACCACACGCTGACCACAGCTAGTTCAAGAGCTCAAGAACTCTCAGAAATACACCCACCAAAGCAGGACTAGGGTTTTACGCATCCTCGCGGCCCGAACCCGGGTAAACGATCCTCGTGCTGTCTACTAGCCCTGCTCTCCTTGCAACCCCACGCCCCGGCAACCGTAGTAGAGACCCTCGTGATCCCATAGGTGTTGTTCCACACTGACATCCTCGTCGCCATCGCAAACAAAGACGATCCGCGACCGACGGGGCCCTCGGTCCGGCACTCCACCGAGCTACCACATGCTGGCACCGGGAGGACCGGGGAAGCTACGGCCATGGTGCACTCTCCTCCTCCTCGCCAGCCGCCGTGGCCGTCGGCCCGTCGCGACGACGGTTGTGATAACATCTCCATAGCGTCGTCCGACCCGTGGACCCTCCGCGACCAGCGCCAGGTCCTTCGGGAGCGAGCTCACGAAGACGCTCGGACCATCGTCGAGCGCCGGCGCGAAACGCGCCACCAGCCGGACAAGCAGGCGGGGGCCGCTATGGACCACCCGGCACCGGGGGGCCGCGGCGACCTACCTTACGAGGTGGGCTGCCCGGCTTTTACCCGTGAGCTGAGGCAGTTCAAGTGGCCATCCAAACACGTTCAAGCCCGACGTCGGCGAGAAGTACACCGGCAAGACCCATTCGTCCGAGTTCCTCGGCATCTACACCATCGCGATATAGGCCGCTGGGGCTCGTGATGACAAGGTTCTTGCCAACTATTTCCCGCTGGCGCTCAAGCCCAATGTGATGTCTTGGTTGATGCACTTGCCGGCGGACTCCATTTCTTCCTGGTCAGATCTGTGCCATGAGTTCGTTGGTGCCTTCATAGGAGGCCACCAAGCTCATGGCTAGACCAGTAATTTGCATATCATTCCCCAGAAGGAAGGGGAGACCCTGCGCAAGTACATCCAGAGATTCAGCCGGGTGTAGTACAACATCCCTGACGTTCATCCCGTCGTTGTGATTAGCGCGTTCCACCAGAACGTACGCAATCACAAGATGTGCGAGGACCTGGCGATGACCAAGGTTAAGGATGTGGCCGAGCTCTACGTTTTGGCCGATAGGTGCACCCGGGCTGAAGAGGGAAGGAAGTACCCCGGCAAAGACGCCGGCGTGGAAACCGACTCTACCGATGAAGACGCCGCCACTTCGACGAAGAAGAGTCGGTGTCGCAACAGGAAACGCAAAGGCAAGGCCGTGCTTGCCGTTGAGGGATCTGACGACATCGGTGCCAGCAAGAAGGTCAAGGCAGACGCCCCCGGCAAGGAGATTGCTGGGTGCACCGCCTGCTAGGCCCTGGCGGCTACCGACAAGCGAGGAAGCTCCGGCAAGCAATACTGCAAGATCCACCGCACCAAGGGCCACGACCTCCAGAACTGTCGACAAGTCGAGCTGCTTGCTGAGAAGCAAAAGGCTGAGTACGAAAGGCGGGACAAGGAGAAGGACCAGGACGATGCTGAGAGATCCGTCAAGAAGCGTGCCGGCCAAGGAGACCACTCTCCCCGGCAAGGAAGCAGATAGCGACTGGATCATGTACTTTGATGGGGCTTTCTCGCTGCAAGGCGCCGGTGCCGGTGTGCTACTCGTCACACCCACTAGAGAACACCTCAAGTACGTGATCCAGATGCACTTCCCTAGGGAGATGTCCACCAAGAACACTGCCGAATACGAGGGATTGCTTGCCGGTCTGAGGATCGCGGCAGACCTCGGGGTTAAGAAGCTCATCGTCAGGGGCGACTCGCAGCTCGTTGTCAGGAAGGTCAACAAGGATTATCAGAGCCCACTGATGGAAGCCTATGTAGATGAGATGGGGAAGCTGGAGGAATGCTTTGACGGTATCCAGCCGGAGCACGTCCCCCGAGCGGAGAACGACATCGCCGATTACCTGTCAAAGCATGCCACATTCAAGCTACATGTGGAACCAGGTACCTTTTTGCTCCGGTTAACTCAACCATCTGTCAAACCATCAGCGAGGCAGAACAAGCGGAGGAAATCAGGTCTCGACAAGTACTTTCCTACTGAGCCCCCTGGGGCCGCCGGCAAGGGTGCTGCCACGGACGCTGAGCCTACCCAAGAGCGACTGGCTCCGATAGGGCGTCAAGCCCTGGCCGTAGAGACAACCACTCTCATGGCGGAAGAAATGCCTTTGGTCCTTGCCGTCGAGCCCCAGGCTCCGGCATGGGCGCAGCCTACCATCCACTTCCTCCAAACAAGGGAGCTTCCTGAGGAGCAGAAAGAAGCAGAGAAAGTAGCCTGTCGGTCCGCCCTGTACCAGTTCGTCGATGACGTCCTGTACCGGAGGAGGCCAAACGGTGTGAAACTCAAGTGCATTCCCCGGGAGGAAGGACTGGAGCTGTTGGCGGAGATACATGGAGGCATATGTGGCTCCCACAAAGGGTCTAGGGCCCTTGCCGGGAAGGCATTCCGGCAAGGTTTCTTCTGGCCCACCGCCCTCCAGGATGCGACGGCACTAGTTACCAAGTGTGAAGCGTGCCAGTTCCATTCAAAGAAGCTTCATCAGCCAGCTCAAGCCCTTCAAACAATCCCTCTCTCCTAGCCATTCTCGGTCTAGGGGCTCAATATACTGGGCCCTTTCCCCTGCGCTGTCGGGGGCTTTGAGTACTTGTATGTTGCGATCGACAAGTTCACAAAGTGGCTGGAAGTGGAAGTAGTGAGGAAGGTGACTGCTCAGTCAGCCGTCAAGTTCTTCACAGGACTGGTCTGCCATTTTGGTGTGCCAAACAGAGTCATCACCGACAACGGCACGCGGTTCACAAGCCACGCCTTCATGAAGTACATCCAAGACCTTGGCGGCAAGGTCTGTTTTGCTTCCGTGGCACATCCACGGAGCAACGGCCAAGCGGAGAGGGCAAATGCTGAAGTGTTGCGAGGCTTGAGAACGAAGACCTTTGACAAGCTGCACAAGAGTGGAAGGCGCTGGATTGATGAGTTGCCGGTGGTTCTTTGGTCGATCAGGACGACGCCAAATCGAGCCACCGGCCAGACACCTTTTGCCCTGGTATACGGGGCAGAAGCAGTTCTCCCCATGGAACTCATATACGGGTCACCTTGAGTGCTCGCTTATGATGAGCTTGAGCAAGAGCCGTTGCGCCAAGATGACGCGACGCTCCTTGAGAAAGATCGTCTTCGGGCAGCTGTGAGAGCGGCACAGTACCAGCAAGCCTTGCACCGCTATCATAGCTGCAAGGTTCATGCCCGAAGCCTTGAGGAAAGCGACCTTTTTCTTCGGCGCGTTCAGTCGGCCAAGAATTCCAACAAGTTGATGCCGAAGTGAGAAGGCCCTTATCGGGTAATACGAGTCACCAGGCCTGGCGCAGTCCGCCTGGAGACTGAAGATGACGTCCCAGTGAGAAACTCCTGGAACATCGAGCATCTTCGCAAGTTTTACCTGTAAGGCGCGGCTTGTCGGGCCTCCCGACAAGCCACCTTTTGTACAAGCTTTGCCGACAAGGCATGTGACCCTTTGTACAAAGCCAGGCGCAGACCTTGAGCATAAATAAATGAAGCGCTGGCGCCCTAAGTTATAGCATGCATGCTAGGTCGAGTCTCTTCCTTGGTTAGGGTTGATAGTGCTTAGCGGCGACTAACCCCTAGCCTAGAGGTCAAGTGCGGGTCTATCTATTCCTTTTCTGTCCTCCTTTGGTTCGCAGGGCACATGAGCACTTCTGTTGAGCTACTCGGAAAGAAGGAAACAGACTGGCGCCCCGACCCCGGCAAGCTAGGGTTGCCGGGGGCTGCAAGCACAAGGATCCAACCGCGGCAAGATGAGATTGCCAAGGGCTGTGGATCTAGATAAGTCTTTTATCCTCTGTCATGCATTTCGGAACAGGACTGGGGCATGTGAAACCTAGCTTTTATCTCTAGGCTGTCGTGCTCCCCTTTTTTCCTATACCTAGGGATTATTTCCTGGGTATGGATTTGGTCGTAGCCGCGGCGGCAAGGAGGAGGGACGAGGAGCCTAAAGCCCACTTCATCCCTGCCTCCGCCAAGAGCGCGAGAACGGTCGAGTGGAGTGGGGGGACGGCAAGGCCTGTTGCCAGGAAAAAAACGTTTATCTTAAAACAAAAACAAGGATTCGCTCCTTGTCGCGGGATTTACCCGCGAACGAAAAACCCGGCAAGCATCCCTTTTTCATTAAAAACATCCCATACAGGTACAGTTCGTGCGAGATGAAAAACATGAGCAAGGGGATTATAAGTTTCAAATTTAACAAAGGCCCGCAGGCTTACAAACTAAAAAGAGATAAAGATGCCCGTAATCCCTTTCTTGTCCCTCTCCTCAAGAGGCGGGTCAAGGAGGCGAAAGGGCAAAAGGGGCGCCTAGGCGAGCTACGAGCAGCAGAAAGCACCAAGAGAACATCTCGGTGGCCACCCACGGGCGGGCCGGTGATGATGGTGCCGGGAAAGGAGCTAGAAGACGAGGTGGCAGGACTGGCAATACGCGACGAAGGCGTCGGTGCCCGCATACTCCGAGTTGACGGCCTTGCCGCCCGCCCTCTTCCTCTTCCGCAGCCTCCCGACGCTAGCCGCCCAAGGAGACAGCCCTGCAAGGTTCAAGGAGCTGGCCCTGCCCCCGGCCAGCTTTTGCCGGAGGAGCGGCCAGGTGCAGATGCTGCTGCTGCCACACCCGCCCAGGCGCGGGGCACCCGACGCCTCGTCGGACTCGTCCCCGCTGTCCTCCTCGTCGCTCTCGCTCGAGGACGAGCTCCCATCGTCAGAATCTCCATCAGAGGAGCTCTCCACGCAGCATTTCAGACGAGTTCCAAGATCTCCAAAGACCTTGACGGAGAGTAGGCCGCCCTCCATTAACTTGAAGTAGGGGACGATCCCCGCCATCAGGCTATGGATGCGGGCAAACGTCTTCCATCCACAGCGGAGATACATGACTCGAGGAGCCAGGAAGTCGACGTCGACCCGCGTGCCCCCGTTCCCGCAGCCCCTCATGTGCAACATGAGGGTTTGGGGCGGGGCACGCTCCATCACCAGAGCGAACGGAGTGGGGAGACGAAGACGACGACGCGGGGGCCGGCGGAGCCTGATGAAGAACTCGCAAGGCTGGTCTTCAACGTGGCCCTCCATCGGGAAGGGCATCATTGGCAGGGGCGGGGCCGGCACGCCGCCCCGTCCTCCTCTTCCCCAAGCGCTACGGCCTCTGCCTCGGCCTCGCCCATGGCCTCGCCCCCTCCCCCTTCCCCTCGCGGTCGGTTCCGCCACCACGGGTTCAAGAGGGGGAGGGATGCGCTGTCGAGCGGCGACCCTCACCGCCACCGTCGAAGGGCCAGGATTCCCTTTCTCCATGGCAGGTGAGAGGAAGAAGCAGAGAAGAGATGGAAGATGGAAGAATGCGGGTGCCTTTTCCCCCTTCCTCCTCTTTATAAAGTAACGGGGTTGAGGCTCGGCCGCCCAGCTCGGCAAATCCAGACCCGCCGCCCAACCAGCGGCGGCCCGGTTTCTCGCCTCCACCGTTTGCCACCACAAGGACGCATGGCAGACGTGCAGAACTGAAAGGACGGGTGAGGCGACCTCTCCACTTCCCGTGATCATGGGGAGTGGACACCTTGAAGACCGCACCCTGACCCCGCTCAGTAAATGAGTCGCGCCTCCATGCCTCCCTCTTTTTACGAGGAAGAGGCGAGCCGCCTCTTTACTACGACGTGATGCATGCGTACGGAAACCGTCCCACGCATGCCGCCCACGTCACGCACACCCCCCCACGCCACGCCACGCGCGCGGGTCGTAGAAGGCTGAGCGCGCGAAGAAACTTACCACGGTAAAAACCGCCCCACCTGCCTGCGCACCGTTTTGGGCCTGGCCCAACAACGTGTTGCGCTTATGTGTGGCCCAGAACCGGGGGCTCCTGTCGGTGTACAAAAATAGGGGCGCATTTTTGTACCCCCTTTCCTGTGCACGGGAAGTCAGAGCCGCGCCCACGGCCACACCAAGCAGAACGAGGGAGGTGAGCCAAGGTAAGATCGAAGCCCAAGACAATCAAAGCAACGCCAAGGCCAAGACCACAAAGAGCAGTGGGACGAAGCAGGTTCCCCCGGCAAGACCCTTGCCGGGTGGCCTCAGCGGCCCCGGCAAGACTCTTGACGGGACAGCTCGCCCCACGCCAACAAAGCGAGCCACCCTTGAGCCCACGGCCCCCAGTACCGTCATCAGCATAGGGCCAGGGCTCGGGAAGGCACCCCTGTGGTGGCATACGGATATTTGTGAAGACATATTCAAGATCAGATTAGAAGACGATGATCCTGGGCAAGATCCCTGCCAAGGAAGGCCACCAGACCCCCGGCAAGATCCTTGCCGGGGACGACAACACGCCATGGCGAGACCCTTGCCGGGCCACCCGGCAAGACCCTCGCCAAAGACGCCGGCAAGGCCACGGCCAAGCCCACGTCAACCAAGCTCCCACCACCGTTCACATGCAGCTGCCGGCCCAACCAGCTGGGCGGGCACCTGCGTGGCAACATGCTGCTCCTAGGCCAACTCTTCAAGTGACTGCGTGGCGGCATGCAGATCTTCGTGAAGGCTCCACCACCATGCCAACTCAGCTGTCTGCCTGCCTACATGGCACCGCACGCATCCCTGGCCGAGGCGCGTGTCGAAGCGAGGAGAAGCGGCGACGGACGGGACGGGCCTCACCCCCGTCCCCGATAAAGCAAGAGGACACCTAAGCGGTGCATTAAATGCACCTTGTCCTGTAATACGAGGGATAACCTCATGCCACTGTAGACCATTCCACCTCCTGTGTGCCACTGTGGCAACACCTTTTTCCTATTAAAGGAGGCCCGAGGCGACAAGGATAGGGATTCGGCTCTTTGGAACCACATGCTGACCACAGCTAGTTCAAGAGCCCAAGAACTCTCAGAAATACACCCACCAAAGCAGGACTAGGGTTTTACGCATCCTCCCGGCCCGAACCTGGGTAAACGATCCTCGTGCTGTCTACTAGCCCTGCTCTCCTCGCAACCCCGCGCCCCGGCAAACGTTGTAGGGACCGTCGTGATCCCATAGGTGTCGTTCCACACCGACATGGAGGTAATTCGAGGTGATAGTAAAAGCCTATCGCTCCTAGCCTTTGCAATTGACCGGGGTGTTGGAGAACGTTGCATGGGAAACAAAATTTTTCCTATGCTCACCAAGATCAATCTAGGAGATGAACATGTACAAGAGGAGAGATTGCATCTACATATCATTGTAGATCGCTAATCGGAAGCGTTAAGAAACGTGGTTGATGTAGTCGAACGTGATACGTCCATTTTGCATCATGCATTTATATCAATATTTATTTCATTATGGGCTGTTATTTCACTTTATGTCACAATACTTATGGCTATTCTCTCTTATTTTACAAGGTTTACATAAGGAGGGAGAATGCCGGCAGCTGGAATTCTGGGCTGGAAAAGGAGCAAATATTAGAAACCTATTCTGCGCAACTCCAAAAGTCCTGAAACTCCACAGAACATCTTAAAATAAATAAAGAAAAATCCTTGCCAAAGATGAAGGCCAGGGGGCCCACACCCTTCTCATGAGGGTGGGTGCGCCCCCCCTAGGGCGCGCCCCCTACCTCATGGGCCCTCTGGTGGCTCTCCAATGTCCATCTTCTCCTATACGAGATCTTTCGATGAGAAAAAAATAAGAAGGAACTTTTCGGGACGAGACTCCGCCGCCACGAGGCGGAACCTTGGCGGATCCAATCTAGAGCTCCGGCAGAGCTGTTCTGTCGGAGAAACTTCCCTCCGGGAGGGGGAAATCATCACCATCGTCATCACCAACGCTCCTCTCATCGGGAGAGGGCAATCTCCATCAACATCTTCACCAGCACCATCTCATCTCCAAACCCTAGTTCATCTCTTGTATCCAATTCTTGTCTCAAAGTCCGGGATTGGTGCTAGTAGGTTGCTAGTAGTGTTCATTACTCCTTGTAGTTGATGCTAATTGGTTTATTTGGTGGAAGATCATATGTTCAGATCCTATGTGCATATTATTACCCCTCTGATTATGAACATGAATATGCTTTGTGAGTAATTACGTTCGTTCCTGAGGACAAGGGAGAAGTCTTGCTATTAGTAGTCATGTGAATTTGGTATTCGTTTGATATTTTGATAAGATGTATGTTGTCTAGCCTCTAATGGTGTTATGTGAACGTCGACTACATAACATTTCATCATTATTTGGGCCTACAGGAAGGCATTGTGAAGTAATAAGTAGATGATGGGATGCTAGAGTGACAGAAGCTTAAACCCTAGTTTATGCGTTGCTTCGTAAGGGCTGATTTGGAAACATATGTTTCATGCTATGGTTACCTTAATACTTTTGTTGTAGTTGTGGATGCTTGCAATAGAGGTTAACCATAAGTGGGATGCTTGTTCAAGTAAGAACAGCACCCAAGCACCGGTCCACCCACATATCAAATTATCAAAGTGTCGAACGCGAATCATATGAACATGATGAAAACTAGCTTGACGATATTCCCATGTGTCCTCGGGAGCGCTTTTCCAATTATAAGAGTTTGTTCCGGCTTGTCCTTTTCTACAAAAGGATTGGGCCATCTTGCTGCACTTTACTTACTTTTGTTACTTGTTGCTCGTTACAACCTATCTTATCACAAAACTATCTGTTACCACTTATTTCAGTACTTGCAGAGAATACCTTGCTGAAAACCGCTTATCATTTCCTTCTGCTCCTCGTTGGGTTCGACACTCTTACTTATCGAAAGGACTACGATAGATCCCCTATACTTGTGGGTCATCAAGACTCTTTTCTAGCGCCATTGCCGGGGAGTGTAGCGCCTTTGGTAGGTGGAATTTGGTAAGGAAAAATTTATATAGTGTGCTGAAATTTACTGTCACTTGTTACTATGGAAAGTAATTCTCTGAGGGGCTTGTTCGGGATATCTTCACCCCATCCAGTAGAGCAAAGAGTTGCTCCTCAACCTACTGAACCTATTGAAAATGAAATTCCTTATGAGTATCCTTCAGGTATGATAGAAAACTGCTAGCTAATCCTTTTACAGGAGATGGAACAAAGCATCCTGATGAGCACTTAATATATGTGGATGAAGTTTGTGGATTATTTAAGCTTGCAGGTATACCCAATGATGTTGCTAAGAAGAAGGTCTTCCCTTTATCTTTGAAGGGAGACGCACTGATATGGTATAGGCTATGTGATGATATGAGATCATGGGACTATAAAAGATTGAAGTTGGAATTTCATCAAAAGTATTACCCTATGCATCTTGTTCATTGTGATCGCAATTATATATATAATTTCTGGCCTCGCGAAGGAGAAAGCATCGCTCAAACTTGGGGGAGGCTTAAATCAATGTTATATTCATGCCCCAATCATGAGCTCTCGAGAGAAATAATTATGCAAAGTTTTTATGCTCGGCTTTCTCATAATAATCAAACCATGCTCGGTACTTCTTGTGCTGGCTCTTTTATGATGAAGACTATTGAATTCAGATGGAATTTAGTGGATAGAATTAAATGCAACTCTGAATATTGGGACCTCAACAAAGGTAAGGAGACAGGTATGACACCTAAGTTTGATTGTGTTAAATCTTTTATGGATACCAATATTTTCCGTAAGTTTAGCACTAAATATGGACTTGACTCTGAGATAGTAGCTTCTTTCTGTGAATCTTTTGCCACTTATGTTGATCTCCCTAAGGAGAAGTGGTTTAAATATCATCCTCTCATAGAAGTAAAAGTAGCCGCACCTATTAAAGTTGAAGAAAATACTATCACTTATAATGATCCTATTGTTCCTACTTCTTATATTGAGAAACCACCTTTCCCTGTTAGAATAAAGGATCATGCTAAAGCTTCAACTGTTGTTCGTAAAAGCAATATTAGAACTTATACACCTCCTGAGCAAGTTAAAGTAGAACCTAATATTGCTATTGTTAAAGATCTCTTGTCTGATAATATTGATGGGCATGTTATTCAGTTCGAAGGTGAAACTGCTAGAATTGCTAAACCTTGTGCTAAAGATAAACATAGACATGTGGTAGGCGTGCCTGTTATTTCTGTTAAAATAGGATATTATTGTTATCATGGCTTATGTGATATGGGTGCTAGTGCTAGTGTTATACCTCATGACTTATACAAAGAAATTATGCATGATATTGCACCTGTTGAGTTAGAAGATATTGATGTCATAATTAAACTTGCTAATAGAGATACTATTGCACCAATTGGAATTGTTAGAGATGTTGAAGTCTTGTGTGGGAAAACTAAATATCCTGCTGATTTTCTTGTTCTTACTTCTCCGCAAGATAGCTTTTGTCCCATTATATTTGGTAGACCCTTCTTAAATACTGTCAATGCTACCATAGATTGCACAAAGAATGTTGTTACTGTTGGCTTGGATGATATGGTTCATGAGTTTAATTTCTCTAAATTTAGTAAACAACATCGTGAGGAAGAATTACCTAGTAAGGATGAAATTATTGGTCTTGCTTCTATTGCCGTACCTCCTAGTGATCCTTTAGAACACTATTTGCTAGACCATGAAAATGATATGTTCATGAATGAAAGAAGGGAAATAGATGAAGTATTCTTTAAACAGGAACCTATTCTGCATCACAATTTTCCTGTTGAAATTTTAGGGGATCCTCCTCCACCTAAGGGTGATCCCATATTTGAGCTTAAACCTTTGCCTGGTAATCTTACATATGCTTATCTTGATGAAAAGAAGATATATCCTGTTATTATTAGTGCTAACCTTTTAGAGCATGAAGAAGAAAGATTATTGAAAACTCTGAAGAAGCATCATGCTGCGATTGGATATACTCTTGATGATCTTAAGGGCATTAGTCCCACTCTATGTCAACATAAAATAAATTTGTAAGCAGATGCCAAACCAGTTCGTGATCCTCAACGACGTCTGAATCCTAAAATGAAAGAAGTGGTAAGAAAAGAAATACTAAAGCTTCTGGAGGAAGGTATAATCTATCCCGTTGCTGATAGTGAGTGGGTAAGTCATGTCCATTGTGTCCCTAAGAAGGGAGGTATTACCGTTGTTCCTAATGATAAAGATGAATTGATTCCACAAAGAATTATCACATGTTATAGGATGGTAATTGATTTCCGCAAATTAAATAAAGCTACTAAGAAAGATCATTAACCCTTACCTTTTATTGATCAAATGCTAGAAAGATTATGCAAACATACACACTATTGCTTTCTA
The DNA here is from genome assembly GCF_002162155.2 of Triticum dicoccoides. NCBI lineage: Eukaryota > Viridiplantae > Streptophyta > Magnoliopsida > Poales > Poaceae > Triticum > Triticum dicoccoides. The sequence goes on from NC_041386.1 coordinate 451,112,888, forward strand.
GATGGTTATTCTGGTTTCTCTCAAATACCTGTGTCGGCTAGAGATCAATCAAAGACTACTTTTACATGCCCTTTTGGTACTTTTGCTTATAGACATATGCCTTTTGGTTTATGTAATGCACCTGTTACCTTTCAAAGATGCATGATGGCTATATTCTCTGACTTTTGTGAAAAGATTTGTGAGGTTTTCATGGACGACTTTTCCGTCTATGGTTCCTCTTTTGATGATTGCTTGAGCAATCTTGATCAGGTTTTGCAGAGATGTGAAGAAACTAATATTGTCTTGAATTGGTAAAAGTGCCACTTTATGGTTAATGAAGGTATTGTCTTGGGGCACAAAGTTTCTGAAAGAGGTATTGAAGTTGATAAATCCAAGGTTGATGCTACTGAAAAGATTCCATGTCCCAAGGACATCAAAGGTATAAGAAGTTTCCTTGGTCATGCCGGTTTTTATAGGAGGTCATTAAGGACTTCTCAAAAATCTCTCAGCCTCTGACTAAGTTATTACAAAAAGATATACCATTTGTCTTTGATGATGATTGTGTAGAAGCATTTGAAATACTTAAGAAAGCATTGATCTCTGCACCTATTGTTCAGCCACCTGATTGGAACCTACCCTTTGAAATTATGTGTGATGCTAGTGATTATGCTGTAGGTGCTGTTCTAGGACAAAGAGTTAATAAGAAACTAAATGTTATTCAATATGCTAGCAAAACTCTAGACAATGCTCAAAGAAATTATACTACTACTGAAAAAGAACTCTTAGCAGTTGTATTTGCCTGTGATAAGTTCATACCTTATATTGTTGATTCTAAAGTAACTATTCACACTGATCATGCTACTATTAAATATCTTATGGAAAAGAAAGATGCTAAACCTAGACTTATTAGATGGGTTCTCTTGCTACAAGAATTTGATTTGCATATTGTTGATAGAAAGGGAGCTGAGAACCCCTTTGCAGACAACTTGTCTAGGTTAGAAAATATTCTTGATGACCCACTACCTATTAATGATAGCTTTCTTGATGAACAATTAAATGTTATAAGTACTTCTCGTAGTACTCCATGGTATGCTGATTATGCTAATTACATTGTTGCTAAATTTATACCACCTAGCTTCACATACCAACAAAAGAAAAAGTTTTTCTATGATTTAAGACATTACTTTTGGGATGACCCACATCTGTATAAAGAAGGAGTAGATGGTGTTATTAGACGTTGTGTACCTGAGCATGAACAGGAACAGATCCTACGCAAGTGTCACTCCGAGTCTTATGGAGGACACCACGCTGGAGATAGGACTGCACATAAGGTATTGCACTCTGGTTTTTATTGGCCTACTCTCTTCAAGGATGCCCATAAGTTTGTCTTGTCTTGTGATGAATGTCAAAGAATTGGTAATATTAGTAGACGTCAAGAAATTTCTATGAATTATTCTCTTGTTATTGAACCATTTGATGTTTGGGGCCTTGATTATATGGGACCTTTTCCTGCCTCTAATGGATACACACATATTCTAGTTGCTGTTGATTACGTTACTAAGTGGGTAGAAGCTATTCCAACTAGTAGTGCTGATCATAACACTTCTATTAAAATGCTTAAGGAAGTTATTTTTCCGAGGTTTGGAGTCCCTAGATATTTAATGACTGATGGTGGTTCACACTTTATTCATGGTGCTTTCCGTAAAATGCTTGCTAAATATGATGTTAATCATAGAATTGCATCTCCTTATCACCCAAGACTAGTGGTCAAGTAGAGTTGAGCAATATAGAGCTCAAATTAATTTTGCAAAAGACTATTAATAGGTCTAGAAAGAGTTGGTCCAAGAAACATGATGATGCATTATGGGCTTATAGAACTGCATACAAAATTCCTATGGGTATGTCTCCGTATAAAATGGTTTATGGAAGAGCATGTCACTTACCTCTTGAACTAGAACATAAGGCATATTGGGCTATTAAAGAGCTTAACTATGATTTTAAACTTGCCGGTGAGAAGAGGTTATTTGATATTAGCTCACTTGATGAATGGAGAACCCAAGCTTACGAAAATACCAAGTTGTTTAAAGAAAAAGTTAAAAGATGGCATGACAAAAGGATGCAAAAGCATGAGTTTAATGTAGGTGATTATGTATTGCTATACAACTCTTGTTTAAGATTTTTTGCAGGAAAACTTCTCTCTAAATGGGAAGGCCCCTATGTTATCGAAGAGGTCTATCGTTCCGGTGCCATAAAGATCAACAACTTCGAGGGCACAAATCCGAAGGTGGTAAATGGTCAAAGAATTAAACATTATATCTCAGGTAATCCCATAAATGTTGAAACCAATATTATTGAAACGGTAACCCCGGAGGAAAACATAAGAGACACTTTCCGGAACGTTTCAGACTCCGAAAAGGAATAGGTATGTGTTATGGTAAGTAAACCGACTCCAAAACAATTTTTAAGGCAATATTTCTCCGTTTTGGAATATTTAGAAAAATAGAAAAATAAGTAGCAGTCCGGGAAGGACACGAGGGCCCCACGAGGGTGGTGGGCGCGCCCTACCCCCTGGGCGCGCCCCCTTACCTCGTGAGCACCTCGTGTGCCTTCCGGACTCCGTTTTCTTGCACATTACATATTTTGGACGGTAAAAATTCATTATATATTCTCCCGAAGGTTTTGACTCCTGTATCACGCAAACCTCCTCTGTTCTTGTTTCGGGCTGTTTTCTGTCAGGGTTTTCCAGGCTAGGCATCATGTCGTCTCCCTCCTCCAACAATGGTGAAAACGATGCTTGGCTAATGAAGATAGATCTGAAGAGGGAAGAACCCACGAGGGTCAACGAGGATGAAAGGATCAAGAAGACCACGGAGGATCAAGCTCCAGCAGCAAAAGACACCCTTCAAATTGATCATAACCTTCTTACCCCAACTGAGATCGAAGCTTTCAAGATGATTGAGTTAGCTCGTGTTCAAAACAAGTATCTCACACAAGAAAATATTTTGTTGAAGGAGCATATTGTCGCACTCAAGGGCATTATTCGCAAGCTGGAGGACCTCTTACGCTCGATGTGCGATTATCCGTCACCTCCACCTTCTTCATCAACAAAGGAGACATAATCACATGGGTATGGGCACTCCCCTTGGTAGCTGCCAAGCTTGGGGGAGGTGCCCCGGTATCGTATCACAATCACAACTCTTATCTTTACCGTTTTTCTTAGTTCGATCCTACTAGTAGTATCTTGATCTAGTAGAATAAAGTTTATGGCATGATCTAGTTTTGAGTTTTGCTTTATGATCTCTCTATGTAATCGAGTCCGTGAGCTATATATAATAAAGATTAGTGTTGAGTCAAGGGCTTGATTATTTTGCCATGATCTTGGGTGAATAAAAGAAAAGAGAAAAAGAATAAAAAGAAACAAAAAGTTCATATTGATCTTATTGAGAGTAATGACTTCACATAGAAAGAGTATGATGATTAAAAGTTGTTGGGAGTTGGCAGACATAGCTTTGGTCATTGTTGCAATTAATAGGAAGTAATAAGGAAAGAGAGGTTTTCACATATAGATATATTATCATTGACATCTTTTATGATTGGGAGCACTCATTAAAATATGACATGCTAAAGAGTTGATGTTGGACAAGGAAGACAACGTAATGAGTTATGTATTTCTTATATCTGAGATAAAGTATGTTGTCATGGATCCTCTAACTTGTTGAGTTTGCCTTCCCCCTCATGCTAGCCAAATTCTCAGCACCAAGTAGAAATACTACTTGTGCTTCCAAAATCCCTAAACCAGTTTTGCCATGAGAGTCCACCATATCTACCTATGGATTGAGTAAGATCCCTCAAGTAAGTTGTCATCGGTGCAAAGCAATAAAAATGCTCTAAATATGTATGATTGATTGGTGTGGGAGAAATAAGCTTTATACGATCTTGTCATGTGGAAGTAATAAAAGCGACGGACTGCATAATAAAGGTTCATATCACAAGGGGCAATATAAAGTGACGTTCTTTCGCATTGAGATTTTATATATCCAACCATAAAAGTGCATGGCAACCTCTGCTTCCCTCTGCGAAGGGCCTATCCTTTATTATTATCTTCTACCTTAAGCAAGAGTCATGGTGATCTTCACCTTTTCTTTTTCATTTTATCCTTTGGTAAGCTCAGCATGTTGGAAAGAACATGATATATATATATATATATATATATATATATATATATATATATATATATAATTGGATGTAGGGGAGCATGAACCATTATTGTTGGCATTACCCTTGAGGTAAAAGGTTGTGGGGCAAAACTATAAGCCCCTATCTTTCTCTGTGTCCGACTAAAACTCCGTAACCACAAGTATCGCGTGAGTGTTAGCAATTATGGAGGACTAAATGATAGTTGAGTATGTGGACTTGCTTTTTAGCTCTGACATAGACTCTTTCCGATGTTATGATAAATTGCAATTGCTTCAATGACTGAGATTATAGTTTGTTGGAGCCCAATAAGGTTTATGATTTATACTTTTGCATTGTGAATAGATCATCACTTGAACATAAGTAATCATATGACAAAATCTATATATGTTGCTGTATGAGAATAATCATGATGCCTTCATGTTCATATTTTATTTTTATCAACGCCTCTACCTCTAAACATGAGGACATATTTATTGTTATCGGCTTTTTGCTTGAGGACAAGCGAGGTCTAAGCTTGGGGGAGTTGATACGTCCATTTTGCATCATGCTTTTATATCAATATTAATTTCATTATGGGCTGTTATTTCACTTTATGTCACAATACTTATGGCTATTCTCTCTTATTTTACAAGGTTTACATAAGGAGGGAGAATGTTGTCAGCTGGAATTCTAGGCTGGAAAAGGAGCAAATATTAGAGACCTATTCTGCGCAACTCCAAAAGTCCTGAAACTCCACGGAATGTCTTAAAATAAATAAAGAAAAATCCTCGCCAAAGATGAAGGCCAAGGGGCCCACACCCTTCTCACGAGGGTGGGGGCGCCCCCCCAGGGCACGCCCCCTACCTCGTGGAGCCCCTGGTGGCTCTCCGATGTCCATCTTCTCCTATATGAGGTCTTTCGATGAGAAAAAAATAAGAAGGAACTTTTCAGGACGAGACTCCGCCGCCATGAGGCGGACCTTGGCGGATCCAATCTGGAGCTCCGGCAGAGCTGTTCTGCCGGGGAAACTTCCCTCCGGGAGGGGGAAATCATCACCATCATCATCACCAACGTTCCTCTCATCGGGAGAGGGTAATCTCCATCAACATCTTCACCAGCACCATCTCATCTCCAAACCCTAGTTCATCTCTTGTATCCAATTCTTGTCTCAAAGTCCGGGATTGGTGCTAGTAGTGTTGATTACTCCTTGTAGTTGATGCTAATTTGTTTATTTGGTGGAAGATCATATGTTCAGATCCTATATGCTTATTATTACCCCTCTGATTATGAACATGAATATGCTTTGTGAGTAATTACGTTCGTTCCTGAGGACAAGGGAGAAGTCTTGCTATTAGTAGTCATGTGAATTTGGTATTCGTTTGATATTTTGATAAGATGTATGTTGTCTAGCCTCTAGTGGTATTATGTGAACGTCGACTACATAACACTTCACTATTATTTGGGCCTAGAGGAAGGCATTGGGAAGTAATAAGTAGATGATGGGTTGCTAGAGTGACAGAAGCTTAAACCCTAGTTTATGCGTTGCTTCGTAAGGGGCTGATTTGAATCCATATGTTTCATGCTATGGTTAGGTTTACCTTAATACTTTTGTTGTAGTTGCGGATGCTTGCAATAGAGGTTAATCATAAGTGGGATGCTTGTTCAAGTAAGAACAGCACCCAAGCACTGGTCCACCCACATATCAAATTATCAAAGTATCGAACGCGAATCATATGAACGTGATGAAAACTAGCTTGACGATATTCCCATGTGTCCTCGGGAGCGCTTTTCCTATTATAAGAGTTTGTTCCGTCTTGTCCTTTGCTAAAAAAGGATTGGTCCATCTTGCTGCACTTTACTTACTTTTGTTACTTGTTGCTCGTTACAACCTATCTTATCACAAAACTATCTGTTACCACTTATTTCAGTACTTGCAGAGAATACATTGCTGAAAACCGCTTATCATTTCCTTCTGCTCCTCGTTGGGTTCGACACTTATTGAAAGGACTACGATAGATCCCCTATACTTGTGGGTCATCAGAATGTCTTCGCAATCCAATCACGATCCATCTTGCGAACTCCCGATCCAAGTGCCGAACGGACGGCACCTCCGCATTCAACACAAGTAGGACTTGATGACGCCTTCACCTCCTCGATCCAGCGAGCGATCGTGAAGTAGTAGCTCGAGTCCTTCGGTAGCACGACGGCATGGTGGCGGCGGCGGTGGTGGAATCTCAGCAGAGCTTCGCTAAGCACTACGGAGAGGAAGAGGGCATATATGGGTGCGGCTGCCCTCCCTCTACCCCTCTATATATAGGGGGAAGGGAGGGGGAGGGGTGCCCTAGGTTTTCCCTAGGGGGGGGGCAGCCACAAGGGGCAACCCTAGATGGGTTGTTGGAGCCTCCCCCTAGAAGCCTTGGCCCCCAAGGCAAAGGGGGCGGCTGAGGGAGTCTTGGAGACTTGGACTAAGGGGTCCTCATGTGTCCGATCTATTGGATATGGGACAGACTGATGGGCCGTAAAGATACGAAGACCGAAGACTCTACCCGTGTCCATATGGGACTCTCCTTGGCATGGAAGGCAAGCTTGGCGACCAAATATGAAGATTCCTTTCTCTATAACCGACCTTGTGTAACCCTAGATCCCTCCTGTGTCTATATAAACCGGAGGGCTAGGTCCGTAGATATATCCTCATAATCATAGTCAGGCTAGACTTTTAGGGTTTTTAGCCATTACGATCTCGTGGTAGATCAACTCTTGTAATACTCATATTCATCAAGATCAATCAAGCAGGAAGTAGGGTATTACCTTCATAGAGAGGGCCCGAACCTGGGTAAACATTGTGTCCCCCGCCTCCTGTTACCATTGATCCTAGACGCACAGTTTGGGACCCCCTACCCGAGATCCGCCGGTTTTGACACCGACATTGGTGCTTTCATTGAGAGTTCCACCGTACCGTCGTCAAGAGGTTTGATGGATCTTTCGATCACTTACAACGACGCTGTCCAAGGGGAAGTCTTCCTCCCCGGACAGATCTTCGTGTTCAGCGGCTTCGCACCGCGGGCCAACTCGCTTGGCCATCTGGAGCAGATCGAATGCTATGCCCCTGGTCACCAGGTCAGATTTGGAATCTTGATGTATGTCACAGATATCCGGGGAGACTTGATCTTCGATGGATTTGAGACCATGGCAGCCGCTCCCTGCCACCACAATGAACATGATGTAAATCTATCATCGGTCCATATGCAGGAGATAGTACCTGTAGCTGCTCTGGCCATAGATCCGGAGCAGATCACGCATCCGAAGATGGGAAGCTCAACCCCGCTGCGGAAGCCGCAGACTCAACGGCGTTGGAGCCGCACACAGACTTAACTTCAAGTGACATCTATGTCACCGGAGCTATGGACTCATCTCCGGCTACAGGTTCCGAACCTTGTGCATCCGCATACGTCAAGCTTGATCGTTCATCGATCATCGAATTCAACTCCATGGACATCTTCTGACACTCGCCTTTGGGCGATGTGCCAAACTCGTTAAGAGCACTATCTTTAGCGGGGGGCTCACAGCCGAATTGTGTCTGGTTCGAACCAGAGGCTGATGATGGAGAATTTCACTTCCCACCCACCGCCGACTTCATAGCCACTGTCGAAGACTTAACTGACATGCGCGATTACGGCTCCGACGACATCGACGGTATGGATGACGATGCCGGAGAAGAAGAGGCCCAGAACCCGCCGTTCACCAGACGCTGGATGGCCACTTCCTTGTATGATGTATACATGGTGGATGCACCATAGGAGAATAGTGGCGATGACAAGGAAGATCCAGTTGAGGATAAACCCCCCGAGATACAATCAAAGCACCAGCGTCAGCGGCACCGCTCTAAGTCACGCCGCAGTAAAGACAGCAACACCAGCACAGGAGAAGATAACACTCCGGAAGGTGCCGAAGACAACGAAAACCCCGTTGACGCAACTACTTAACAGGATGAATGGGAAGATGGGCAGGTTAGCCCTGGTAAACAGGCCACGCACGAAGACTCGGAGGACAGTAATTATCTTCCGCTCTCCGAGGATGAGGCGAGCCTCGGCACTAAGGATTTCATCGTGCCTGAGGAACCTCTTGAGCAGGAGCGCTTCAAGCGCCAGCTAATAGCCACTACAAGGAGCCTGAAAAAGAAGCAGCAGCAGCAGCTTCAAGCTAACCAAGATCTGCTCAACGATAAATGGACCGATGTCCTAGTAGCCGAAGAATACGGCCTCAAGCACCCAGCAAAAAGCTACCCGAAGCGCAAATTGCTACCTTAGTTCGACGACAAGGTGCCGGAACACATACCACCATCGTGCATTGTGGCTGACCGACCACTACGTGGTCGGAATAAAACGACAACTCAAGCCGAACACCAGCTCGCCCCGCCTCATTGCAAAGGTAGAGGTAAATCAGCTCGCGGTCATACATATGACCTTCGGCAGGACCTAAATAATAAAGCAGGACATGCCAGATCGATCTACGCATCGCGAGGACGTGCCCCGACACGCGACAGCCATCTATTCGGACGTGACAAACCTAGTCATGCGCGGGCTAAAAGCTGCAGACGGACTCCATCAGAGCTACGTGGCAATACGGCCCAAAATAGAGGCACCGCACACCCTCATTGCTTCACCGACGAAGTCATGGAACATGAATTCCCAGAAGGGTTCAAACCTGTGAATATAGAATCATATGACGGAACCACAGACCCCGCGGTATGGATCAAAGACTTCATTCTCCATATTCATATGGCCCGCGGTGATGACCTTCGCGACATTAAAGACCTCCCCCTAAAACTCAAAGGACCAGTCTGACACTGGTTGAACAGCCAGCCCGAAAATTCCGTCGGCAGCTGGGAGGACTTGGAAGAATCCTTCCTTGATAACTTCCAAGGTACATATGTTCGACCTCCGGACGCTGATGACTTAAGCCATATAGTTCAACAGCCCGGAGAGTCCGCCAGGAAACTCTAGACGAGGTTCTTAACTAAAAAGGACCAGATTGTCGACTGTTCGAATGCCGAAGCCCTAGCGGCCTTTAAACACAGCATCCACGACGAATGGCTCACCCGCCACCTCGGCCAAGAGAAGCCAAAGTCCATGGCGGCCCTCACGGCACTCATGACCCGCTTTTGTGCTGGCGAGGATAGTTGGCTGGCCCGTAGCAAAAACAATGCAAGCGACACTGGCACCCCTGAAGCTAAAAATAGCAACGACAAGTCTCGACGCAATAGATACAAGAGTCGAAACAACAATGACAACACCAAGGATACGCCAGTCAATGCCGGATTTAGTGGCTCTAAATCCAGTCAGCGGAAGAAGCCGTTACAAAAGAACAATTCGGCTCATCTAGCTTGGACCGCATACTTGATCGTCCGTGCCAGATTCACGGCACCCCAGACAAACCACCCAATCATACCAATAGAGATTGTTGGGTTTTTAAACAGGCCGGAAAGTTAAATGCCGAAAGCAAGGATAAGGGATCGCAAAGCGAAGACGACAACGAGGAGCCCCAGCCGCCGAACACAGTGGGGCAGAAGAAGTCCCCCCCCCCAGGTCAAAATGGTGAGCATGATATACGCTACCCACATCCCCAAGAGGGAGCACAAGCGCGCGCTCAGGGACGTCTACGCGATAGAGCCAGTCGCCCCAAAATTTAATCCATGGTCATCATGCCCGATCACTTTTGATCGCCGAGATCATCCAACCAGTATCCGTCATGGCAGTTCAGCCGTACTGGTCTTGGACCCAATAATTGATGGGTTCCACCTGACGCGAGTCCTTATGGACGGTGGCAGCAGCCTCAACTTGCTCTATTAGGATACATTACGCAAAATGGGCATTAACCCATCACGGATCAAGCCCAGAAAGACTACCTTTAACGGAGTCATACCGGGCGTAGAGGCTCGCTGTATGGGCTCAACCACACTAGAGGTTGTCTTCGGATCTCCGGACAACTTCTGAAGCGAGGAGTTAATCTTTGATATTGTCCCCTTTCGCAACGGCTACCACGCACTGCTCGGGCGAACCGCATTTGCTCGATTCAATGTAGTGCCACACTACGCTTATCTCAAGCTCAAGATGCTCGGACCACGCAGCATCATAACAGTTAATGGAAACATGAAACGCTCCCTCCGCATCGAGGAGCACACCGCTGCCTTAGCGGCAGAGGTACATGGCGGCCTTTTCAAGCAGAACCTCAATTCAGCGGCCGATCCCCCGGACACTGTCAAGAGAGTCTGAACCATTCTGTAGCAGGACAGCTCGGCTCGTCAAGAGCTCGGCTAGAAATTTGGCCTCCGTCCCAGTCCTAACCAAGTGGTGGCAATTGTACCATGCGTACATAATTACGCACTAAAAGTACCATGGACACGGATGGAGGCATGAACAGCTTGTGATCCGCAATACGGCTCGACCGCCCCGGACACACATACTTTCACTATTTCCCCTTTTTTATTTTATTTTTATTTTTCACAGGCCTTTCCTGACGGCTTGACCATCGATTCTTTCCGAAGGATAAAAACACCAAGACGACAAGAAGCATGGACGTACTGGGGAATCTTTAGGTGGTTTCTTTAACGATCCATTTACCTATTTTCAGGACCCACACGCAGCTCTCCCTTGGTTAAGGCATCGTAAATAGCCTTCTGCTTATTGCACTGCTTGTATAAATACGCTTTAACGCACCAATGAAATTATAATAGAAACAATTTGCGGCCCAAATTTTACGGCTCTAGCTTACCACTTGTTCTTCTTTTTCTTCCTTGTTATCTTTTCTTTTCTGGTAACTCTATTAGGTAACACCCATACACTTTGGTGCGTTTCAATTTGCCAGGGGCTTCATAGCGGCCCACAACATGGCAACAAAAGTCCGAACACTTTTACAGTATAGTTCGGCACCCCGAATTTAGCACTATATGCATTGACTCCAAATCATGTCTTTGGTCAATAGTTGGGTTGCCCGGCTCCTGCGCTTACTACCTTACGTTCTGCTGTATTGGCTAGGGTAGTAAAGGGAGAACTACTGCGATTGTGCTATGGTTTACCCAAGTGAGCACCTCAGTAGAGAAAGCCGAAAATTGACTGTCATGATGCGGCGAGAGCCGGTCAGCTCTTCAGAGGTCTCAAATCCTTAGAGATTTCTTCCGCATTACACGAGGGATTTCAACTTACCCGGTCAAGTGTTTACAGCATCCTAGTCCGGATACTAGGGGTTGCCTATTGTCAAACTCCTATGGCTAAGTGAGGGTGCTAAAGCCGCATAGTCCGATTGCCTGGTTCGTCGCGCTAAACACCTCCTTCAAGAACCAAACAATTGGATCAAGAGTGTTTAGATTACATCCCAAACACCCATGTATTTCCTACATGGGGGCAGAAGCCGGTGACTGGCCAACTCTCAGATTTCACATAACACGGCCGCATAGGAGGAGAAATTTTTTAACAAAACATTATATTACATAATGATTTTGTTTCATCATACAAGGCAAAGACAACATGAATGTATTCATTTGAAAATAATGTCTTGCGCACATTGCGTTGCTACAATGCGAGACCCCTCCAGGACATCTGCAAAATACCGCTCGGGCGTGCGGGGCTCCTTGCCCGCTAGCGGCCCCTCGGTCGTCAGTTTGACGACATCCATCTTCTCCCACCACACCTTGACGCGGGCGAAGGCCATGCGCGCACCTTCAATGCAGGCCGATCGCTTGACGACGTCCAGCCGAGGACAAGCGTTCACCAGCCGCTTCACGAGCCCGAAGTAGCTGTCGGGCATAGCTACGGTAGGCCACAGCCGGATTATCAAATCCTTCATGGCTAGTTCGGCCACCCTATGCAGCTCAACCAGCTGTTTTAGCTGATCGGTGAAGGGCACGGGATGCTCTGGCGCAAGGTACTATGACCAGAACAACTTCTCCATCGAGCTCCCTTCTTCGGCTCGGAAGAACTCCCCAGCGTCGGACACACTGCGCGGCAGATCTACAAACGCCCCTGGAGAACTCTGAATCTGAGTTAGTAAGAAATACTTCTTCTTCACATACTTGCTTTGCATACTAAATGTCTTACCCGCCGCGATCTTCTTGGCCTCCTGGATCTCCTAGAGGGCACCCTGGGCTTCAACCCGGGCCACTTCCGCGCTTTGACAGCCTTGGCGAGTTAGGTCTCTCGAGCCAAAACATCGCCCTCCAAGGTCTCATATTTCTTCACAACGTCCTGGAGCTCTTGTTGGACCTCGTTCAGCCGGGCCTTAAGCTTCTTATGAGTGACCTGCTCCTTGACAGCTTTCCCCTCGGCTTCGGCCAGGGCCTTTTTAAGGGCCTCGATCTTGGTCGTCGCCCCTACACATATCATGACACTATGGTCAATATACATCATTTATTCTTTCCGAATGTATAGCGCGTCATTACATACCTTGCTGGTCTTCCAGCTGCTTCCTCGCTTGACTGAGCTCCTCCTTGGCCCGCTCCAGTCTCTGCGTCAGGCCGGAGACTTCGGCAGTGTGTGAGGTCGCGGCCAGCAACGAAGCCTGCGTATTCACATCAGACGCATTTTAGTTAGTTTCCTGTGAAATTTCATTGATCCTCTATCCGGCTTTTCTTTCCGAACACCGGACAGTGTCTCATGGGCTACTGTCTATATTGGGATTTTCGCTATTACGTTGCTTACCTCAAAACATGTCAGCAGGCCGCTGCAGGCTTCGGTCAGTCTGCTCTTGACGGACTGAACCTTCTCAATCACCGTACCCATAAGGATATGGTGTTCTTCCACAATGGAAGCGCCTCGTAGCGCTTCCAGTAGATTATCCGGTGCCTCTGGTTGGACAGAGGTCACTGGTGGAACAGGCACACCCCCTTCTTTCTAAGGAGGTTGTTCGCCGGATTCTGGAGCCGCATGGGTCTCCGAAATCGTATTCGGCCGGGGGCCGAACTGATCGAGGCCCTGAGTCGCCATGGGGATCTGCTCCCCCATGTGTCCGGAAGCCGAGGTCTTGCCTCCTGGTGCCACCATGAGGGCCTCCTGAACCTCTCCCTGGCCTGGGAAGGTCCTTTGGGATAGCACCTCGTCATCTCCCTTAGCCTTGGGAGAGTAAGCGGCCGGCGGCGTCTCGCTGGCTATTGCCTTTGAATCGAATGAGCCTCTTGATGAGGATCGCTGGGAGCTATCATGGGCCGGACTGCAATAACATGATTAACCATATTAATATCATAGAGTGGAGAGGCTGGATAAATAGACGAGTGCGGGTTCTTAGTACTCACGATGCGGCCAGGGGCTTGTTCCGGGGCCTTCGCTCTGGGCTATTGTCAACGTCCCAGGCGGAGTTATCCGCGAGAGGGCCTTTCCCCCTCTTGGGCGCCTCCACCTCCACATTTGTAGAGGCTGCCTCTTCCTCCTCCCCTCATCAGGGGGAGAGTCGCTCTCCTCCTCCTCCTCCTCCTCATCGTCGTCTTCGGCGGCGGAGGAGCGGGTCTTGTCTTCAGACGTCACGTCCGAAGTACCCTTGGAGCAGGGGCCACTCCGGACCCCCTTGGCCTTCTTCTCCGGCGCCTTATAGGGCGCCGGTACCAGCTTCTTCGCTAGACACGGGATGACTGGTTCCTCAGGTAGCGGAGTCGGACACCGAATCCGCTTCGCCCTCTCCATCCATTCCTAAAGAAGCAATGATAATAAAAGTTCAGATATCATCCTTGAAACAAGCAAGTAGAGGATGCGTTAAAAACTTACCTCGTTAGCGGGGTGGTTAATGTCGTGCCCGCGGTCCGAGTCTGTGGCTAGTGGTGTATCGTTGCCCTTGAAGAGCAACTTCCAGGCATCTTCGTGAGTGGTTCCAAAGAGCCTTTCCAGGGTTTGGTGCTTCTTCGGATTGAACTCCCATAAAGGGCGACTGCTTTGGCATGGGAGGATTTGCCGAACCAGCATCACCTAGATTACATCGATGAGCTTGATGTTTTTATCCACCATGCTTTGAATGCGCGTTTGCAGTGCTATCAACTCATCTGACGAGGACCAATTTGGGCCCTTCTCAACCCAGGAGGTGAGTCGCATTGGAGCGCCGGAGTTGAATTCGGCAGCCATGGCCCAGGTGGCGCCGCGGGGTTCTGTGATGTAGAACCACAGTTTCTGCCATTCCTTGACAGTCTCCATGGAAGTACCTTTTGGCTAGGAGACATTGGTCAGTTTGCTCAACATAGCGCCTCCACATTCCGCGTGCTGGCCATCCACCACCTTCGGCTTAACGTTGAAGACCTTGAGCCACAGCCTGAAGTGGGGTTGAATGCGGAGGAAGGCCTCACACACGACGATGAACGCCGAGATGTTGAGGAAAGAGTTCGGGGCTAGATCATGGAAGTCTAGCCCGTAATAGAACATCAGCCCGCGGACGAAAGGGTGGAATGGAAACCCTAGCCCACGGATGAAATGAGGGACGAATACCACCCTCTCATTGGGCTTCGGTGTGGGGACGACTTGCCCCTTGGCTGGAAGACTGTGGGCGATTTCCTTCGCCAGATACCCGACCGCCCGAAGCTCGGTAATGTCCTTCTCCTTGAAGAAGGATGCCATCCACTTGCCTTGACCTACGGATCCGGGCATGGTTGAGTGCTTGCTCGAGTGGGGAAAATATGAGAACTTGGGCGCTAGAGCTCAAGAGTGGAAGGGCAGAGGAAGAGAGAAGGCGTGGGAGAAGAAGGGGAATCCTTATCCCCTTATAAAGGCAGTGAATATCGAACGCCTCCCCCACTCGCCCTAAAACTCGCCTATTCCCAAGGGCCGTGTAAACATCACAGTTGGATTACCCACGCCCGTATTGATGAGAATCCCGCAATAAGGGGACACGATCTCTGCTTTGACAAGACATGCCAATGGAAACCGCATCTCGAAACATGGAATGGCAGACAAAAACGGTTCGATATAATGACCGATAGACGTGATGTCATCTTGCAAAAAGTTGTCAGCAGATGGGACTCATGAAATATTATATTCTCTGCAGTCGTGTGTGGTACTTGTGTTGCAGATCCGGACACAATCGTTTTATCCGAAGACTATCTTGGTGCATTCAGAAAGGGGAACCCGCCTTGCAATGTCGAAGACAATCTGCGCGCCGGACACCTCGTCATTGAAGCCTGGTTCAGGGGCCACTGAGGGAGTCCTGGACTAAGGGGTCCTCGGGTGTCCGATCTATTCGATATGGGCCGGAATGATGGGCCGTAAAGATACAAAGACCGAAGACTCTGCCCGTGTCCGGATGGGACTCTCCTTGGCGTGGAAGGCAAGCTTGGTGACCAAATATGAAGATTCCTTTCTCTGTAACCGACCTTGTGTAACCCTAGATCCCTCCTGTGTCTATATAAACCGAAGGGCTAGGTCCGTAGATATATCCTCATAATCATAGCCAGGCTAGACTTTTAAGGTTTTTAGCCATTACCATCTCGTGGTAGATCAACTCTTGTAATACTCATATTCATCAAGATCAATCAAGAAGGAAGTAGGGTATTACCTCCATAGAGAGGGCCCGAACCTGGGTAAACATTGTGTCCCCCGCCTCATGTTACCATCGATCCTAGACGCACAGTTCGGTACCCCCTACCCGAGATCCGCCGGTTTTGACACCGACAGCGGCTGCCCTAGGGGGCGCCCCACCTCCTCTGGCAACGTGGGAAGGGGGCTTCGGGGCACATAGCCCCTTAGTGGGTTGTTGTGCTCCCTCCCCTTGGCCCATGAGCCCCCCCAACGCTTGATGGGGCCCCGAAACCCCTTTCGGTTCTCCTGGCCATTACTCGGTACCCCTGGAACAATTCTGAACTCCGATACCCTTCATCCTATATATTGATCTTCACCTCCAGACCATTCCAGAGTTCCTCGTCATTTCCAGGATCTCATCCGGGACTCCGAACAACCTTCGGTTACCATCATAACAACTCAACTATACGATACAGTCACCAAACGTTAAGTGTGTAGACCTTGCGGGTTCGAGAAATATGAAGACATGACCGAGACACCTCTACGGTCAATAACCAATAGCGGGACCTGGATGCCCATATTAGTTCCTACATATTCTACGAAGATCTTTATCGGTTGAACCTCAATGTCAAGGATTCATACAATCCCGTATGCATTTCCTTTTGTCTGTCAGTATGTTACTTGCCCGAGATTCGATTGTCGGTATCACCATACCTAGTTCAATCTCGTTACCAACAAGTCTCTTTACTCGTTCCATAATACAAGATCGCATGACAAACCCATTAGTCACATTGCTTCCAAGCCTGTTGTGATGTTGTATTACCGAGTGGGCCCTGAGATACCTCTTCGTCATACGGAGTGACAAATCCCAGTCTTGATCCATGCCAACTCAATAGACACCCTCGGAGATACCTGTAGAGCACCTTTATAATCACCCAATTACATTGCGACGTTTGGTACACACAAGGTACTCCTCCGGTGTCAGTGAGTTGCATGATCTCATGGTCATAGGAACATATACTTGACATGCAGGAAACGATAGCAATAAACTCGATACGATCATATGCTATGTTCATAGTTTGGGTCTTGTCCATCACATCATTCTCCTAATGATGTGATCCCGTTATCAAATGACAACTCGTGTCTATGGCTAGGAAACCACAACCATCTTTGATCAACGAGCTAGTTCGGTAGAGGCTCACTAGAGACATGTTGTTGTCTATGTATGCACACATGTATTTGAGTTTCCGGTCAATACAATTATAGCATGGATAATAAACGATTATCATGAACAAGGAAATATAATAATAACCACTTTATTATTGCCTCTAGGGCATATTTCCAACATGGGGAACAATGGAGAACCCTGAGAGAGGCCGGGTCCATGGGGAAACCCTTTATTATCATGAGTTGTAACCCTCTGGGGGAGACTATGACGGTGGCTTGCATGGCACGAAGTCTACCACGAGTACAACAGGTACTGTACTTGGCTCCACCCAGCATAATCATCAACAATGGCTCAAGTATCCTGTATATACTGTGCGTATGCATATGTGCGTTAGAAACATACCAATGGGGATTCCAGACTCCCTGAGAGTGCCCTTTTATTCTGTTGCTTCACCAGTCAACACAATTCATGCACATCCTTTTCTTTTTATGTTATTTAGTTATGAGTTGCGAACACTCCTCAAAAATCCTTTTTATTTGCCCTCACTCGACTTTAAGTCTATGTCACAGCCCTAGCTCTACCCTGGCCTTGGACTAGTTTGGTTACTGCATCATGTTTAAATTCAATTGAAATTTGAATTGAGGAATTTTCCAAGCCTCAGAAAACCTCTAAAAATAACGAACATTTAAATCTCATCAAATGAGTCCAAGAAAATGTTCATGTTATTCTATGAAAATATTGGCATGAGGTGAAATTCAAACCAATATTTTGGGAGTCACAGAAATAATTTATTTGGGCCTTTGAATTAAGTCAATACTTATTTGAATTGGAGCTACTAATTCCTATAAAATATTTGGTAGCTCCAAATATTCTGAAACTTGGTGAGGGCCTCTGGTTTAAATCAGATAGTGCCCATAAAGTTTGCAGAATTTTATAAAGTGTTTTAGTATTTAAACTAAGTCAAAACATACTGCAAAAAAATAGAAAACAGAAAATAGGAAAGAGAGAGAGAGAGAAGAACTCACCTGCCTCACCCACTTGGGCCTCCTTACCCGGCGGCCCGGCGAACCAGCCCAGCCCACCAGGGGCATACCTGTCTTCAACCTCTGCCTACTGGCAGAGGCGAGGCCGAGCACGGCGCCTGCGCGGGCTGGCACGCAGCTGCCTGCCTGGCCCTCGCTGGCCAGCGCGACGCCGCGGATGACCACCCCGTTGCCGTACGGATCCGCCCGACCTCTCACTTGCCCCCACCCCGCTCTTTGCCTCGCTCCCCCTCGGACCCGAGAACGCCGGAGTGCAACCGTCGCCGCCGCCCGCTGTCCCCGTGGCCACCGAGCTCCCCTCGCCTCTCCGAGCAATCCACGGGCTCCGCCACGTCTGCCTCGTCCTCTCCACCAAGCTACGCGATGCCGAACGCCTCCGAACGCCCTCACCACCATCTTCTTCAACCTCGGTCACCGGAGATCCCTCTCGGCCTCCCGCTCAGCCTCGACCCTCCCCAGCCTCGCCGTCTGCGCCAAACGATCCTCTGTGAGCCCCCGATCGAAACCCCCCTTACCTCGTCGTCGCGCGCATCCTCTAGCTAGCTCCACAGCCGGAACCGAGAGCTCCACGTCGTCGGTGATGTCCCCGTCGTCGCTGCAGCCGCTGAGGCTCGAAACCGAGCGCGTCACCGTTCTGTGCATGCTCCCAGGAGCTTGGAACGCCCACCAAATCCTCCTCCCAAGCACCCTAATGCCGAGCCCAAACTAACCCGAACTCCGGCCGCCGCAAAAGCTGTCGCCGCCGTCGATTTACTCCACTCCGGTGCGAGCCGTTGCCTCCTTTAGATGCGCGAGACTTCCAGCTTTCCGTAGCCACTAACCGCTCGTCGATCCATGCCCTATAGCGCGAAACCGAAGCCCTCCGCCGTGCTGCGTGCTCGCCGGCGACCATCCCCGGCGGCAGCCGACATGGCACCGTCATTAGTACTAATGACGGGGCTAACTAACCTCCTCCGTCACTGACAAATGGGCACACACCCTTAATTAATCAAAGGTTTATCCCCCTGCTTAGATTAAGCTAATGCCCGTGGCCCACTGGTCAGTTTGACCTTGCCACCTCAACGTTGACCTGGCCCCACTGGTCAGCCTCTGCTGCTGACCCTGTTACACCGACATGTGGGACCCATAACTCAGGTTTGACCTCGGTCAGCTATGTTGACCTGATGACGTCATCTTGACGTCATGCTGACGCTGTAACTATTTTCTAAAATTTGATTAAATCAGAAAAGTTTAGAAAATTCTAGAAATTAGTATAAACTTCTAAAATTCATAAAAATTCAACCGTAACTCCAAATGAAATAAATTATATATGAAAAATGATCAGGAAAATCCAAGGATTCTGAATATGGCATTTTCATGCATGTTTGAACAACTTAACCTCACTATTTAGTCCAAAACATGATAATACACTATTTGAACTCATAGTTTGAATTTGAATTTGAACCTAGTGTTTAAACCAACTCCATTTAACTTGTTGCTAATTGCATTAGCTCAATCAATGGCATATTGCCATGTCATGATCATGCATCATATTGTTGCATCACACTGATTGTGTTCTTCCTTGTTTGCCGGTAAATGTCCCCTCTCGATAGACGCTGCTCCGACGCTGTGATCGTTGACACTGATGAAGACTCAATGTTATCTTCAGAAGTGCCAAGCAAGCAAAAACCCCTTTGTTCATTCCGATACAATCCCACTCTCTCGCTCTTGCTCTCTTTTACTGCATTAGGACAACAATGATTCAACTGTTACTTGCTGCGGTAGTTGATCCCCTTATCCTCTGCATGACCTGTCATTGCCATAGTGAATAGATGAAACCCACTAGTATGAGTAGGAGTTGTTTGAACCCTGATGTGCCTACTCATTCATGCTTGTTTGTCATGCCTGCTATTGCATAGAGTTGTGTCAGGTCTGATTCACCCGGGATGAATCGAAGGTGTGTGAACATGTCCTACTGTGTGTGAGCTAAGTGTGTGAACACGATTTGGTAAAGGTAGCGGTGAGAGGCCATGTAGGAGTACATGGTGGGTTGTCTCGTTGAAACCGTCCCCAGGAACTGAGTTCTGTGTTTGTGATCCATGAAACAGTTACTACCACGCATTGGGCCCGAAACCAATGGATCCTCTCGGCTTCTTGATCACCCTTGTCCTCTGTCCAGGAGTTGCAACTAGTTTCTGGTGTTTATAGGATATGTGTTGGCGGCCGTGCGTAGCGCTGACCCTAGGGGTGGGCCATGATGCGGTAGATACACCGTGGTCGGGCATGCCGGGCGCCCGTTTGGTGTCTCGGAACCCTGTACACATCATCCGGGGCCGTATGTGGAAACCTCGGCCGGACTCCCTGCGGATGGAACCTGGATAGGCGATAAACCTGGACTAGAGACTTGAGTGTTTAGGTAGGCCATGGCTAACACCCTCGTTGGGCTTCCTCTTGAAGGTTGCCGAGTACATGTCGTGTAAATGGCGGTAAGTGGTGAGAGCGTGTGTGAAGAAGTACACCCCTGCAGGGTTAACATCATCTATTCGAATAGCTGTGTCCGCGGTAATGGACTTCTGGGTTGCCTATAACAGTTCATAGACAAGTGAAAGTGGATACTCTAAAATGCGCAAGATAAGCGTGCGTGCTATGGATGGTGTTGTCGTAGGTAGACGAGAGCGGATCCATAGTAGTGTATTGAATGGTGAATTTGTGGACTCGTGTGCGCCACCTCAAAAGAGTTGCTTGCAGTCGTAGTTCAGGTTAGCCACTAAGTCAAAGCTATCTTGCTGCAGTCAAACTCCACCCCCCCCTTGTTGATACCGATGCATATGTAGCTAGTTCTGATGTAAGTCTTGCTGAGTACCTTTGTACTCACATTTGCTTAATTTATGTTTTGCAGAGAGACTTCAGTCTCGCTAGTAGTTCCGCGTGGACTTCGACGTTTAGCTTGATACCTCAGCTACGATCTTGTGCCCTCGGCAGGATCTGGTAGATAGTCAGGCTTCTTAGCCTTTTTCATTTGTAGATGTCTGTACTCAGACATGTTAAGCTTCCGCTTGTGCCTTGATTTGTATGCTATGATTGTTGGGTCATGAGACCCATGTTTGTAATATCTCGCTCCTCGGAGCCTAATGAATAAATACTTGAGTTGTAGAGTTATGTTGTGATGCCATGTTGTATTTACACATATCGAGCATATTGTGTGTATGATTGAAATGCTTGGTATGTGTGGGATCCGACAATCTAGTTGTTTATCCTTGGCAGCCTCTCTTATGGGGAAATGTAGTCTAGTGCTTCCATGAGCCATAGTAGTCCGCTACAGCCCGGTTCACCGGAGTCCTGTTAGCCCAGCACTACTGCTCAGGACACTTGACTGGCCGGCATGTTTTCACTTTGTTCCTTTGTCTGTCCCTTCGAGGAAATGTCACGCGGTGACATGCGGAGTCCTGCCTAGCCTGCTACAGCCCGGGTTCCCGGAGTCCTGTTAGCCCAGTGCTACAGCCCGGATTCACACGCTGCTGACCGACACGCTCGATGTGATTCATGTATGCTTGTCCCCATAGGTTAGTGCCGCTTTGGGTTCACGATTAGCCATGTCGGCCCGGGCTCTCTGTCATATGGATGCTAGCGACACTATCATATACGTGAGCCAAAAGGCGCAAACGGTCCCGGGCCATGGTAAGGCGACACCCGTGGGAATACCTTGCGTGAGGCCGCAAAGTGATATGAGGTGTTACCGGCTAGATCGATGTGACTTGGAATCGGGGTCCTGACAGCGTTGGTATCAGAGCCTGACTGCCTGTAGGATTAACAAGCCAAACTGGTCGAAGTCGAGTCTAGAAATGCTTTAGCTATGTAAGGGAATTGATTGTGGAAGGAAACGTAAGGCTCTTTTTACTCCTTTACCTTATGTCCTTCTGATCTGAGTCAACCTCTTCTTTTCTATGGGGATTAAGAACTAGGCCTTCTCATCTATCTATCAGGATGACGTGTTACTAAACCGTAGTTGCCTAGGATTGTTGAGTTTACGCCCGAGTTTGGTTCCTACTACTTCTGTGTGTTGGCAGTTCATCTCAGAACTTTGATATTTTGATGTTAAGTGGTTGTGCCACCATTTTGCAGGATGTCTCAAATCATTTTGAGCATTTACAGTCGTTATGCTGTCCGAGTCATCCCAGGTCTCTAAATAGTCTGATGCATTTGCAAATCCCTTCTTCCCGTTTCCGATGTCCTTTTGGGACAGATTAAGCACACTAACGGTCTGTTGAGGTACTCTACTACCTCGACATATACGTTGGAGCTATTATTATGACCCTAGGTGTTTTAGGGAGTCACCTAGTAATTTAGCCATGTTTTGTGTTCCCAGTGTGATGATTCTGGCCACCATTCTCAGAAGCATCCAGTGATGCCATTTAGTAGTAGGCATTCTATTTCTGGGTTTTGAGCCCAAGTTTCACTCTACTTATCTCATGTTGATAGTGTTGCTAGTTCCTTTAGGACATTAGTAACCTTTGTGATAGTCCTCGAGGTTCGTGGTACATCCTTCTTCCAATTATCATGGACCATTCTTGGCAGGAGTTCTTTTGAACCAAAAGATCACAGTCAGAGTACTCTTGAGGAGTTCTCCATTCATAATTGTGACTCTGCCATTCCTACCTATCTGCATGGGTTATCCGGAAGAAACATGTCGAACTTGGTTCGACATACTAACCCATGAATCCACAACTCGGAAAGTTATATGTTCCTTGAGTTGTTCTCTTTAGTTGTATTCTGACCCACGTCTATCATTTGATAGTCAAGAATAGCTGTGCATTCATGTTATCGATGCCTATTATTCTTGTGGTCCGTCAAGCCATTCTATTCCAGAATGACTAGGAGAAACAAACTCCAGTACCTTATCCATATCTATGATTGGGTCAAAGTAGTTGTATTCCATGGATCAAAATGCCAACCCAGCTTTTGCTCTGTTCTACCTTGGAGTGTTACCATATTATTGTCAAGAATGTCATGAGAATTGCACCACCTCTTATGAATTCTTGACACAGTGATACTTATCGCCATCATTATTCATTCTTCGGTTCTGTGTTGTTGTAACCGGAATGTCGACAAGTGAATCGTGATGTGTGAAATCAATACTCCTAGCAACCCCGTTGCTTGGTAGTTAAAGGACAATAACTTCATTCTTAGCATGTTGGTTATTGAATCATCATTCTAAGGTAGATTGTGCTACCTAATCATTGTTTCTGGTGCACTCTTCGACCAATGTGTTAGGAGTGTGTCAATCCATCACTCTCTTGATCACATTGTCTTGCCCTGAAAAGCAAGATTGTTCTCGAGCTTAGTAACATATCGGTGGTTCGTGATGTTCCGAATATCTTCTTGGAAGTATTACCAGGTTGTCACCTGAGCGCTATGTTGAGTTCGTGATCAAGTTGGTTTCTTGTAGCCACCCTTTTCTCCAAGAATCTGTGTTGGATACCCCTGAGCTAGTTGGTTAAGCTTAACAACAACTTGGAGAGTTGGAAGATAAAATCTTGTCTTGCTTAGTTCGTGTTAAGGGATATCTTGTGTGTGTGTGTGTGTTGAAGAAAGATGATATCTTCATTGATTGGTCCTCGTGATCAGTTATTGGATCTATTGTCTTGTCCAAACTTTGATTTGAGTGTGGGCTATCCTCAAATCAAATCAGAACCAACGATGTTCGTAATGTTGTCCTACTCGAGGTTGATTCCTCGGGCATACACCATTACATCCTTTATTCCAACCAATGCTATCACCTTGTTCACCTAATTATGGAATTCCATCTTCATGGAAATCTGGATGACCTGTTGTTGAGCCCATCGACAATACCTTCATCTTATCCATGATTCATGTTGAACATTAAGCTAGTGTTGGAAAATTTGAAAGCATTTCTTCATGCTAGCTCATGAAGCATATGTTTGGTATTAGAAGTGACTTCCTCTAGTTCACGTGCATTTGAAGCAAGTTGCCGCCATGAATTTGGGAAAGTTTGTCTCGCCTTCTCTGGAATCATCCCAAGTTAGTCATGCATATGTGCGAAGTATTCTGTGGTCTGGAGACTTGTAACCTTCATTCTATATGAATCCCCAGCACACCAAGCCACTGATTGATTTGTTCAAGGAGAAGAAGTTTCTTCTTAAGAGCTAGACTTACGCAAGGACTTCGATATCCTCGATGATGGTTCCCCATCTGGACTCGGTAGTGTTTTATTATAAGACTACTATGTGGTCATGCTTGTCTGGGACAGCGTGTTCACAGGTTTGTAGCAAAACCGGCTCATGTTTTGGAGCTTACTACCATAGTCCATTTCCTGATAATCTCGCAATGACATCTTGTCGATTTGTGTTGCAAACTTTCATTTTCTTTCTAGACTCGATGAGTCTGGAATATCCTAACACCAACCAGATCTGAATCTCGGGCAGATATGATGGTTGGAACGTACTCCAAGAACTATATTGTTGGTCCCTCTGTAACTGGTAATGTGGATGTCGTGGCCAACACACCTAACCGGAAGGCCTATTATTGTAGTATCCTAGTTGAAGAAGTTAGTCACCTCCCCATAAGGATCTCGCAGGATCTGCCTCCGTAGTTATTCCTTATGGATTCTTGAGCTTCCGAAGTCCGACCTTTTACTTGATGTTCTAGATATCAAACCATATCTATGAATGGATTACGCTAGCACATCAAGGAGAACATTAGAGGCGGAGTGCTAAATGTCTCTCGGTCGATCATCCAGATTCTGATCCCTTGGCCTCGCTAAGGTGAAATCTGAGAAAGTGTTATCTTTCTTTGCATCTGCATCTTCCACCATTATTCATCATGGTAGCATGTTGTGTTGCCAGGATCCTTGACACGGATATTGGCAGAACCTTGATGAATACGAAAATGCTCAAGTTCTTGAGAGCACGCGCAAGCACTAGGATTTATCGTCGGCATTAATTGGGATCCGTTCTCAGTTTCTTCGATTATGCCATAACCTTTCAAACAGTGGAATCTCTCTCTACTGTTGGGTTTCTCTCCAGTTACTAGAATCATTCCTAGCATTTGCATTTTGTTCCCAGCTTGCACCGCCATTGTGTCATCCTACTACGGACTACCCTTCTCAGTAATTACTGATCAGGATCATCTTCAAAGTGGTCCTACCATGGGTTCCATCCATTTCCGATGATAAGCAAAAATCATCCATTGCGTTGTCTTCAACAAGGTAGTCCACATCATCCATCCTAGTCCAAGTATGCCATCTCTTCGAGCTATATCAAACGATCAATTGTAAATTGCCTTAAGTTGGTATGAAGAGTTTCAATGATCTCTGAATCAAAAGTAATTCTTTTTGCCACTTAAGGGAATATTTCTGCGAGTCACCTTCCTTAAGATGTCTTGTTATGGTATCATGGCAATTATCTCCTCGCTACTTTGAAACCATGCACCATCCTACTTAAGCGTGGAATTGTTGCCTACCAAATTTGAACCTTTATCATCCGCTTCTTTCCATCACCCCTGATGTGTGTTTCGTGTCTCAGCTCAAGAGATGTTTTATATCTCACTCCATGAGTTGATCTTGAGTGCTCGATCTCCGAGGAGATCGGTTCCTGTAGATTTTCTTTCTGCCGTCATCATGCTGGATGAAGATCCCGAAAGCAAAGACGTCAAGATCAAAATGATGCAATGAATCAATATCCTCAAGAAAGACATCTGGATCGTGAAGATTGTGTTAGCTTGTGTCCCTCTATCTTCTTACATCACGTCTTGAATCTCGGGACGAGATTCTTGTTTAGTGGGGGTGAGTTGTCACAGCCCTAGCTCTACCCTGGCCTTGGACTAGTTTGGTTGCTGCATCATGTTTAAATTCAATTGAAATTTGAATTGAGCAATTTTCCAAGCCACAGAAAACCTCTAAAAATAACCAACATTTAAACTTCATCAAATGAGTCAAAGAAAATGTTCCTGTTATTCTGTGAAAATATTGGCATGAGGTGAAATTCAAAGCAATATTTTGGGAGTCACAGAAATAATTTATTTGGGCCTTTGAATTAAGTCAATACTTATTTGAATTGGAGCTACTAATTCCTATATAATATTTGGTAGCTCCAAATATTCTGAAACTTGGTGAGGGCCTCTGGTTTAAATCAGATAGTGCCCATAAAAGTTTGCAGAATTTTATAAAGTGTTTTAGTATTTAAACTAAGTCAAAACATACTGCAAAAAAATAGAAAACAGAAAATAGGAAAGAGAGAGAGAAGAACTCACCTGCCTCACCCACTTGGGCCTCCTTACCCGGCGGCCCAGCTAACCGGCCCAGCCCACCAGGGGCATACCTGTCTTCAACCTCTGCCTACTGGAAGAGGCGAGGCCGAGCACGGCGCCCGCGCGGGCTGGCACGCAGCTGCCTGCCTGGCCCTCGCTGGCCAGCGCGATGCCGCGGATGACCACCCCGTTGCCGTACGGATCCGCCCGACCTCTCACTTGCCCCCACCCCACTCTCTGCCTCGCTCCCCCCTCGGACCCGAGAATGCCGGAGCGCAACCGTCGCCACCGCCAGCTGTCCCCGTGGCCACCGAGCTCCCATCGCCTCTCCGAGCAGTCCACGGGCTCCGCCACGTCTGCCTCGTCCTCTCCACCAACCTACGCGATGTCGGATGCCCCCGAACGCCCTCACCACCATCTTCTTCAACCTCGGTCGCCGGAGATCCCTCTCGGCCTCCCGCTCAGCCTCGACCCTCCCCGCCGTCTGTGCCAAACGATCCTCTGTGAGCCCCCGATCGAAACCCCCTTACCTCGTCGTCGCGCGCATCCTCTAGCTAGCTCCACAGCCGGAACCGAGAGCTCCCCGCCATCGCTGCAGCCGTTGAGGCTCGAAACCGAGCACGTTACCATTCTCTGCACGCTCCCAGGAGCTTGGAACACCCACCAAATCCTCCTCCCGAGCACCCTAACACCGAGCCCAAACTAACCCGAACTCCGGCCGCCGCAAAAGCTGTCGCCGCCGTCGATTTAGTCCACTCCGGCGCGAGCCGTTACCTCCTTTAGATGCGCGAGACTTCCAGCTTTCCGTAGCCGCTAACCGCTCGTCGATCCATGCCCTATAGCGCGAAACCGAAGCCCTCCGCCGTGTTGCATGCTCGCCGACGACCATCCCCAGCGGCAGCCGAAGTGGCACCGTCATTAGTACTAATGACGGGGCTAACTAACCTTCTCCGTCACTGACAAATGGGCCCACACCCTTAATTAATCACAGGTTTATCCCCCTGCTTAGATTAAGCTAATGCCTGTGGCCCACTGGTCAGTTTGACCTTGCCACCTCAACGTTGACCTGGCCCCACTGGTCAGCCTCTGCTGCTGACCCTGTTACACCGACATGTGGGACCCACAACTCAGGTTTGACCCCGGTCAGCTGTGTTGACCTAATGACATCATCTTGACATCATGCTGACGTTGTAACTATTTTGTAAAATTTTATTAAATCAGAAAAGTTTAGAAAATTCCAGAAATTAGTATAAACTTCTAAAATTCATAGAAATTCAACCGTAACTCCAAATGAAATAAATTATATATGAAAAATGATCAGAAAAATCCAAGGATTCTGAATATGGCATTTTCATGCATGTTTGAACAACTGAACCTCACTGTTTAGTCCAAAACATGATAATACACTATTTGAACTCATAGTTTGAATTTGAATTTGAACCTAGTGTTCAAACCAACTCCATTTAACTTGTTGCTAGTTGCATTAGCTCAATCAACGGCATATTGCCATGTCATGATCATGCATCATATTGTTGCATTGCATTGATTGTGTTCTTCCTTATTTGCCGGTAAATGTCCCCTCTCGGTAGACGCTGCTCCGACGCTGTGATCGTTGACACTGATGAAGACTCAATGTTATCTTCAGAAGTGCCAGGCAAGCAAAAACCCCTTTGTTCATTCTGATACAATCCCACTCTCTCGCTCCTGCTCTCTTTTACTGCATTAGGACAACAATGATTCAACTGTTACTTGCTACGGTAGTTGAGCCCCTTATCCTCTGCATGACCTGTCATTGCCACAGTGAATAGATGAAACCCACTAGTATGAGTAGGAGTTGTTTGAGCCCTAATGTGCGTACTCATTCATGCTTGTTTGTCATGCCTGCTATTGCATAGAGTTGTGTCAGGTCTGATTCATCGGGGATGAATCGGAGGTGTGTGAACATGTCCTACTGTGTGTGAGCTAAGTGTGTGAACACGATTTGGTAAAGGTAGCGGTGAGAGGCCATGTAGGAGTACATGGTGGGTTGTCTCATTGAAACCGTCCTCAGGAACTGAGTTCTGTGTTTGTGATCCATGAAACAGTTACTACCATGCATTGGGCCCGAAACCAATGGACCCTCTCGGCTTCTTGATCACCCTTGTCCTCTGTCCAGGAGTTGCAACTAGTTTCTGGTGTTTATAGAATATGTGTTGGTGGCCGTGCGTAGCGCTGACCCTAGGGGTGGGCTATGATGCGGTAGATACACCGTGGCCGGGCATGCCGGGCGCCCGTTTGGTGTCTCGGAACCCTGTACACATCGTCCGGGGCCGTATGTGGAAACCTCGGCCAGACTCCCTGCGGATGGAACCTGGATAGGTGATAAACCTGGACTAGAGACTTGAGTGTTTAGGTAGGCCGTGGCCGACACCCTCGTTGGGCTTCCGCTTGAAGGTTGTCGAGTACATGTCGTGTAAACGGCGGTAAGTGGTGAGAGCGTGTGTGAAGAAGTACACCCCTGCAGGGTTAACATCATCTACTCGAATAGTCGTGTCCGCGGTAATGGACTTCTGGGTTGCCTATAACAGTTCATAGACAAGTGAAAATGGATACTCTAAAATGCGCAAGATAAGTGTGAGTGCTATGGATGGTGTTCTCGTAGGTAGATGAGAACGGATCCATAGTAGTGTATTGAATGGTGAATTTGTGGACTCGTGTGCGCCACCTCAAAAGAGTTGCTTGCAGTCGTAGTTCAGGTTAGCCACTGAGTCAAAGTTGTCTTGCTGCAGTCAAACTCTACCCCCCCCCTTGTTGATACCGATGCATATGTAGCTAGTTCTGATGTAAGTCTTGCTGAGTACCTTTGTACTCACGTTTGCTTAATTTATGTTTTGCAGAGAGACTTTAGTCTCGCTAGTATTTCCGCGTGGACTTCGACGTTTAGCTTGATACCTCAGCTACGATCTTGTGCCCTCGGCAGGATCTGGTAGATAGTCAGGCTTCTTAGTCTTTTTCATTTGTAGATGTCTGTACTCAGACATGTTTAGCTTCTGCTTGTGCCTTGATTTGGATGCTATGATTGTTGGGTCATGAGACCCATGTTTGTAATATCTCGCTCCTCGGAGCCTAATGAATAAATACTTGAGTTGTAGAGTTATGTTGTGATGCCATGTTGTATTTACACATATCGAGCATATTGTGTGTATGATTGAAATGCTTGGTATGTGTGGGATCCGACAATCTAGTTGTTTATCCTTGGCAGCCTCTCTTATGGGGAAATGTAGTCTAGTGCTTCCATGAGCCATAGTAGTCCGCTACAGCCCGGTTCACCGGAGTCCTGTTAGCCCAGCACTACTGCTCAGGACACTTGACTGGCCGGCATGTGTTTCACTTTGTTCCTTTGTCTGTCCCTTTGGGGAAATGTCACGCGGTGACATCCGGAGTCCTGCCTAGCCTTCTACAGCCCGGGTTCCCGGAGTCCTGTTAGCCCAGTGCTACAGCCCGGATTCACACGTTGTTGACCGACACGCTCGATGTGATTCATGTATGCCTGTCCCCATAGGTTAGTGCCGCTTTGGGTTCATGATTAGCCATGTCGGCCCGGGTTCTCTGTCATATGGATGCTAGCGACACTATCATATACGTGAGCCAAAAGGCGCAAATGGTCCCGGGCCATGGTAAGGCGACACCCGTGGGAATACCGTGCGTGAGGCCACAAAATGATATGAGGTGTTACCGGCTAGATCGATGTGACTTGGAATCGGGGTCCTGACAGTCTACAATTGTTTGCAGGCACAAAAATACATAGTTCTTTACAAGAGGCGAAAGTATGATTCTTGTGCTCCCTATGGGATCAATACTCTTACTTCAAAAAGGCTATAACTAAACCATGTGCACTTGCAAGCCATCAGGAGGAGATAGCTAGGGGAGGAGGCGATGAGGAGGGGGTACCAGCTAGGGTTTCAGGGATGGGCACACATCGCCATCGGGCTTTTATTGTCGGGGACACTGATCATATGATGACGTGTGGCATCCATCTGATGAAAACTGCCACAGGAATACGAGAGATGGGCCACACAATTAACATGGCGGGTAGTTACTGATCACCTCCCCACCTCTCTAGTGATTGTTTTGTGTGGTGGAGTGTTTACATATCGCAGGTGAAAGAGCATGATGCCCCATGTTTGGTTTTGGTAATTAATGAAAATTCCTATGGACTAATGGTTGCTTTGGTTATACTTGAAAGGTTATCCATAGGCAATGCTTGAAGACTTTTGTTGGTTTCAAGGTTTAAAGAAGAAGAGTATTTGTTGACCAAGGTATTATTCATGGAGTTATCCAAATATTGTTCATGTGAGAGTTGAGTGCTACTTGTAAACTGCATTGGGATCTCCCCGAAGAGGATGGGTGAAGCAGTACAATAGAGATAAATATTTTCCTCAGTGAGAACCAAGGTTGTCGATGAAGGAAATATGCCCTAGAGGCAATAATAAAGTTGTTATTTATATTTCCTTATATCATGATAAATGTTTATTATTCATGCTAGAATTGTATTAACCGCAAACTTAGTACATGTGTGAATACATAGACAAACAGAGTGTCACTAGTATGCCTCTACATTGACTAGCTCGTTAATCAAAGATGGTTAAGTTTCCTAACCATAGACGTGAGTTGTAATTTGATGAACGGGATCACATCATTAGAGAATGATGTGATTGACTTGACCCATCCGTTAGCTTAGCACTATGATCATTTAGTTTATTGCTATTGCTTTCTCCATAACATATACATGTTCCTATGACTATGCGATTATGCAACTCCCGAATACCGGAGGAACACTTAGTGTGCTATCAAACGTCGCAACGTAACTGGTGACTATAAAGATGCTCTACATGTGTCTTTGATGGTGTTTGTTGAGTTGACATAGATCGAGATTAGGATTTGTCACTCCGATTGTCGGAGAGGTATCTCTGGGCCCTCTCGGCAATGCACATCACTATAAGCCTTGCAAGCAATGTGACTAATGAGTTAGTTACGGGATGATGCATTACAGAACGAGTAAAGAGACTTGCCGGTAACGATATTGAACTAGGTATGATGATACCGACGATCGAATCTCGGGCAAGTAACATACCGATGAAAAAGGGAACAACGTATGTTGTTATGCGGTTTGAGCGATAAAGATCTTTGTAGAATATGTAGGAACCAATATGAGCATTCAGGTTCCACTATTGGTTATTGACCGGAAGTGAGTCTCAGTCATGTCTACATAGTTCTCAAACCCATAGGGTCCGCACGCTTAACGTTCGATAACGGTTGGTATTATGAGTTTATGTGTTTTGATGTACCGAAGGTAGTTCGGAGTCCCGGATGTGATCATGGACATGACGAGGATTCTCGAAATGGTCGAGACATAAATATTGATATATTGGAAGGCTATGTTTGGACACCAGAATGGTTTCGGATAAGTTTGGGCAATTACCAGAGTGCCGGGGGGTTACCGGAACCCCTCGGGTAGTCAATGGGCCTTAATGGGCCATGGTGGGAGAGAGAAGGAGACGGCCAAGTGGGCCCCCTCCCAAGCCCAATCTGAATTGGGGAGGGGGAGTCCCCATTTCCTTCTCTCCTTCTCCCTCTTCCTTCTTCTCCTACTCCAACTAGGGAAGGGGGAAACCTACTCTTACTAGGAGTAGGAATCTCCCTTGGGGCACGCCATAGAGAGGGTCGGCCCTCCCCTCCTCCACTCCTTTATATACGGGGGAGGGGCACCCCATAGACACACAAGTTGACAGTTGTCTTAGCCGTGTGCGGTGCCCCCTCCACAGGCGAAGCCCTACGTCGGTAACTTCATCATCACCGTCATCACGTCGTCGTGCTGACGAAACTCTCCCTCGGCCTCAACTGGATCAAGAGTATGAGGGACGTCACCGAGCTGAACGTGTGCAGATCATGCCGTGTGTTCGGTACTTGATCGGTTGGATCGTGAAGATGTCCAACTACATCAACCACATTACTTAACGCTTCCGCTTTCGGTCAACGAGGGTACGTGGACACAATCTCCCCTCTCGTTGCTATGAATCTCCTAGATAGATCTTGCGTGATCGTAGGATTTTTTTTAAATACTGCATTCCCCAACAATGGCATCCGAGCCAGGTCTATGCGTATTTGTTATATGCATGAGTAGAACACAAAGGAGTTGTGGGTGTGGGTATATACATATTGCTTGCCGTCACTAGTTGATTCTTGATTCAGTGGTATTGTTGGATGAAGCGGCTCAGACCGACATTACGCGTATGCTTACGCAAGACTGGTTCTACCGACGTGCTTCGCACACAGGTGGCTAGTGGGTGTCTATTTCTCCAACTTTAGTTGAATCGGTTTCAATTAACAAGGTTCTTTCTAAAGATCAAAAAGCAATCACTATACTATGTTGTGGTTTTTTATGCGTAGGTAAGAACGGTTCTTGCTAGAAGCCCGTAGCAGCCACGTAAAACTTGCAACAACAAAGTAGAGGACGTCTAACTTCTTTTTGCAGGGCATGTTGTGATGTGATATGGTCAAGACATGATTATATAAATTATTGTATGAGATGATCATGTTTTGTAACACATTTATCGACAATTGGCAGGAATCATATGGTTGTCGCTTTATTGTATGAATGCAATCGCCATGTAATTGCTTTACTTTATCACTAAGCGGTAGAGATAGTCGTAGAAGCAATAGTTGGCGAGACGACAACGATGATATGATGGAGATCAAGGTGTCAAGCCGGTGACGATGGTGATCATGACGGTGCTTTGAAGATGGAGATCAAAGGCACAGGATGATGATGGCTATATCATATCACTTAATTTATTGCATGTGATGTTTATCCTTTATGCATCTTATTTTGCTTAGTATGGCGGTAGCATTATAAGATGACCCCTCACTAAATTTCAAGGTATAAGTGTTCTCCCTGAGTATGCACCGTTGCGACAGTTCGTCATGCCGAGACACCACATGATGATCGGGTGTGATAAGCTCTACGTTCACATACAACAGGTGCAAGCCAGTCTTGCGCACGTGGAATACTTGGGTTAAACTTGACAAGCCTAGCATATGCAGATATGGCCTCGGAACACTGAGACCGAAAGGTCGAACGTGAATCATATAGTAGATATGATCAACATAGTGATGTTCACCATTGAAAACTACTCCATCTCACGTGATGATCGGACATGGTTTAGTTGATATGGATCACGTGATCATTTATATGACTAGAGGGATATCTATCTAAGTGGGAGTTCTTAAGTAATATGATTAACTGAAGTTTAATTTATCATGAACTTAGTCCTGATAGTATTTGCAAATTATGTTGTAGATCAATAGCTCGCGTTATAGCTCCCCGTTTATTTTTTATATGTTCCTAGAGAAAAATAAGTTGAAAGATGAGAGTAGCAATGATGCGGACTGGATCCGTGATCTGAGGATTATCCTCATTGCTGCATAGAAGAATTATGTCCTTGATGCACCGCTGGGTGACGGACCTATTGTAGGAGTAGATGCAGACGTTATGAACGTTTGACAAGCTCGGTATGATGACTACTTGATAGTTTAGTGCACCTGCTTTACGGCTTAGAACCGGGACTTCAAAAACGTTTTGAAAGCCACGGAGCATATAAGATGTTCCAAGAGCTGAAATTGGTATTTCAGACTCATGCCCGAGTCGAGAGGTATTAGACCTCTGACAAGTATTTTGCCTAACAAGATGGAGGAGAATAGCTCAATCGGTGAGCATGTGCTCAGAATGTCTGAGTACTACAATCGCTTGAATCAAGTGGGAGTTAATCTTCCATATAAGATAGTGATTGACATAGTTCTCTAGTCACTATCACCAAGTTACTAGAACTTCGTGATGAACTATAATATGCAAGGGATAACGGAAACGATTCCCAAGCTCTTCGCGATGCTGAAATTGGCGAAGGTAGAAATCAAGAAAAATCATCAAGTGTTGATGGTTGACAAGACCACTAGTTTCAAGTAAAAGGGCAAGGGAAAGAAAGGGAACTTCAAGAAGAATGGCAAGAAAGTTGCCACTCCCTTGAAGAAGCCCAAAGCTAGACCTAAGCCTGAAACTGAGTGCTTCTACTGCAAAGGGAATGATCACTGGAAGCGGAACTACCCCAAATACTTGGCGGATAAGAAGGATGGAAAAGTGAACAAAAGTATATTTGATATACATGTTATTGATGTTTACTTTACTAGTGTTCATAGTAACCCCAGGGTATTTGATACCGGTTTAGTTGTTAAGATTAGTAACTTGAAACATGAGTTGCAAAATGAACAGAGACTAGTTAAGGGAAAGGTGACGATGTGTGTTGGAAATGATTCCAAGGTTGATAAGATCACCATCGCACACTCCTTTTACCTTCGGGATTAGTGTTAAACCTAAAATAAATGTTATTTGGTGTTTGCATTGAGCATGAATATGATTGGATCATGTTTATTGGAATACAGTTATTCATTTAAGTGAAAGAATAATTGTTGTTCTATTCACATGAATAAAACCTTCTCTGGTCATACACTTAATATAAATGGTTTATTGAATCTCGATTGTAGTGATACACATATTCATAATATTGATGCCAAAAGATGCAAAGTTGATAATGATAGTGCAACATACTTGTGGTACTGTTGTTTAGGTCATATTGGTGTAAAGCGCATAAAGAAACTCCATGTGG
Source organism: Triticum dicoccoides (assembly GCF_002162155.2). Classification (NCBI taxonomy): domain Eukaryota; kingdom Viridiplantae; phylum Streptophyta; class Magnoliopsida; order Poales; family Poaceae; genus Triticum; species Triticum dicoccoides. Next base: position 451,147,680 of record NC_041386.1, read on the forward strand.
ATGGACTTTTGGAATCACTTGATTATGAATCATTTGATGCTTGCGAACCATGCCTCATGGGCAAGATGACTAAGACTCCGTTCTTCGGAACAATGGAGCGAGCCACTGACTTATTGGAAATAATACATATCGATGTATGCGGTCCGATGAGTGTTGAGGCTCGCGGCGGGTATCGTTATTTTCTGACCTTCACAGATGATTTGAGCAGATATGAGTATATCTACTTAATGAAACACAAGTCTGAAACATTTGAAAAGTTCAAAGAATTTCAGAGTGAAGTGGAGAATCATCGTAACAAGAAAATAAAGTTTCTACGATCTGATCGCGGATACGAAATATTTGAGTTACGAGTTTGGCCTTCAGCTGAAACAATGTCGAATAGTTTCGCAACTCACGCCACCTGGAACACCACAGTGTAATAGTGTGTCTGAACGTCATAACCGTACTTTATCAGATATGGTGTGATCTATGATGTCTCTTACCAATTTACCACTATTGTTTTGGGATTATGCATTAGAGACAGCTGCATTCACGTTAAATAGGGCACCCGTCTAAAAATCCATTGAGATGACACCGTATGAACTATGGTTTAGCAAGAAACCTAAGTTGTCGTTTCTTAAAGTTTGGGGTTGCGATGCTTATGTGAAAAAATTTCAGCCTGATAAGCTCAAACCCAAATCGGAGAAATGCGTCTTCATATGATACCCAAAAGAAACTATTGGGTACACCTTCTATCACAGATCCAAAGGCAAGATCTTTGTTGTTAAGAGTGGATCCTTTCTAGAGAAGGAGTTTCTCTCGAAAGAAGTGAGTGGGAGGAAAGTAGAACTTGATGAGGTAATTGTACCTTCTCCCGAATTGGAAAGTAGTTCATCATAGAAATCAGTTCCAGTGATGCTTACACCAGTTAGTGAGGAAGTTAATGATGATGATCATGAAACTTCAGATCAAGTTACTACTGAACCTTGTAGGTCAACCAGAGTACGTTCCGCACCATAGTGGTACGATAATCCTGTTCTGGAAGTCATGTTACTATACCATGACGAACCTACGATCTATGAGGAAGTGATGATGAGCCCAGATTCCGCGAAATGGCTTAAGGCCATGAAATCTGAGATGGGATCCATGTATGAGAACAAAGTATGGACTTTGATTGACTTGCCCGATGATCGGCGAGCCATTGATAATAAATGGATCTTCAAGAGGAAGGCAGACACTGATAGTAGTGTTACTATCTACAAAGCTCGAATTGTCGCAAAAAGGTTTTCGACAAGTTCAAGGTGTTGACTATGATAAGATTTTCTCACTGGTAACAATGCTTAAGTCTGTCCGGATCGTGTTAGCAATTACCATATTTTATGAAATCTGGCAAATGGATGTCAAAACTACATTCCTTAATGGATTTCTTAAAGAAGAGTTGTATATGATGCAACAAGAAGGTTTTGTCAATCCTAAAGGTGCCAACAAAGTGTGCAAGCTCCAGCGATCCATCTATGGAATGGTGCAAGCATCTCGGAGTTGGAATATACGCTTTGGTAAGGTGATCAAAGCATATGGTTTTATACAGCCTTTTGGTGAAGCCTGTATTTATAGGAAAGTGAGTGGGAGCACTACGGCCTTTCTAATAAGTATATGTGAATGACATATTGTTGATCAGAAATGATGTAGAATTTTCTGGAAAGCATAAAGGAGTGTTTGAAAAGAGTTTTTCAAAGAAAGACCTCGGTGAAGCTGCTTACATATTGGGCATCAAGATCTATAGAGATAGATCAAGACGCTTGATAAATTTTCAATAAGTACATACCTTGACAAGTATTTGGAAGTAGTTCAAAATGGAACGGTCAAAGGAGTTCTTGCCTGTGTTGCAAGTTGTGAAGTTGAGTAAAGACTCAAAACCCGACCATGGCAGAAAATAGAAAGAGAATGAAAAGGCATTCCCTATGCCTCAGTCATAGGTTCTATAAAGTATGCTATGATGTGTACCAGACCTATTGTATACCTTAGCATGATTTTGACAAGGGAGTACAATAGTGATCTAGGAGTAGATCACTGGACAGCGGTCAAAATTATCCTTAGAGGACTAAGGAAATATTTCTCGGTTATGGAGGTGATAAAAGAGTTCATCGTAAAGAGTTACATCGATGCAAGATTTTCACACCGATCTAGATGACTCTAAGTCTCGATCTAGATACCTATTGAAAGTGGGAGCAATTAGCTACAATAGCTCCGTGCAGATTATTGTAGACATAGAAATTTGCAAAATACATACGGCTCTGAATGTGACAGGCCCATTGACTAAGCTTCTCTCACAAGCAAAACATGATCACACCTTAGTACTCTTTGGGTGTTAATCACATAGCGATGTGAACTAGATTATTGACTCTAGTAAAACCCTTTGGGTATTAGTCACATGGCGATGTGAACTAATCACATGGTGATGTGAACTATTGGTGTTAAATCACATGGCAATGTGAACTAGATTATTGACTCTAGTGCAAGTGGGAGATTGAAGGAAATATGCCCTAAAGGCAATAATAAAGTTGTTATTTATATTTCCTTATATCATGATAAATGTTTATTATTCATGCTAGAATTGTATTAACTGGAAACTTAGTACATGTGTGAATACATAGACAACCAGAGTGTCACTAGTATGCCTCTACATTGACTAGCTCGTTAATCAAAGATGGTTAAGTTTCCTAACCATAGACATGAGTTGTCATTTGATGAAAGGGATCACATCACTAGAGAATGATGTGATTGACTTGACCCATCCGTTAGCTTAGCACTATGACTTGTTCCTATGACTATGAGATTATGCAACTCCCGAATACCGGAGGAACACTTAGTGTGCTATCAAACGTCACAACGTAACTGGGTGACTATAAAGATGCTCTACAGGTGTCTCCGATGGTGTTTGTTGAGTTGGCATAGATCGAGATTAGGATTTTTCACTCCGATTGTCTAAGAGGTATCTCTGGGCCCTCTCGGTAATGCACATCACTATAAGCCTTGCAAGCAATGTGACTAAGGAGTTAGTTACAGGATGATGCATTACGGAACGAGTAAAGAGACTTGCCGGTAACGAGATTGAACTAGGTATGATGATACCGACGATCGAATCTCGGACAAGTAACATACCGATGACAAAGGGAACAACGTATGTTGTTATGACGTTTGACCGATAAATATCTTCTTAGAATATGTAGGAACCAATATGAGCATCCAGGTTCCACTATTGGTTATTGACCGGAAGTGAGTCTCAGTCATGTCTACATAGTTCTCGAACCCGTAGGGTCCACACACTTAACGTTTGATGACGATCGGTATTATGAGTTTATGTGTTTTGATGTACCGAAGGTAGTTCGGAGTCCCGGATGTGATCACGGACATGACGAGGAGTCTCGAAATGGTCGATACATAAGGATTGATATATTGGAAGGCTATGTTTGGACACCAGAATGGTTTCGGATAAGTTCAGGCAATTACCAGAGTACCGGGGGGTTACCGGAACCCCCCGGGGAGTCAATGGGCCTTAATGGGCCATGGTGGGAGAGAGAAGGAGGTGGCCAAGTGGGGGGCGCCCCCTCCCCCCAAGCCCAATCCGAATTAGGGAGGGGCCGGCCCCTTTCCTTCTCTCCTTCTCCCTCTTCCTTCTTCTCCTACTCCAACTAGGGAAGGGGGGAACCTACTCCTACTAGGAGTAGGAATCCCCCTTGTGGCACGCCATAGAGAGGGCCAACCTTCCCCTCCTCCACTCCTTTATATACGGGGGAGGGGGTGTTGGGGAACGTTGCAGAAAACAAAAATTTTCCTACTCGTTTCACCAAGATCATCTAGGAGTTCATCTAGCAACGAGTGATTAGATGCATCTACATACCTTTGTAGATCGCGAGCGGAAGCGTTCAAAAGAACGGTGATGATGTAGTCGTACTCGACGTGATCCAAATCACCGATGACCAGCGCCGAACGGACGGCACCTCCGCGTTCAACACACGTACGGAACAGCCACGTCTCCTCCTTCTTGATCCAGCAAGGGAGGGAGGAGAGGTTGAGGGAGATGGCACCAGCAGCAGCACAACGGCGTGGTGTTGATGGAGCTGCAGTACTCCGGCAGAGCTTCGCTAAGCACTATGGAGGTTGAGGAGGTGTTGGGGAGGGAGAAGGAGGCAACCAAAGGCCGAGGCGTTCAGGTATGAAGTCCCTCCTCTCCCCCACTATATATAGGGGTGCCAAGGGGGGGTGGCCGGCCCTAGGAGATCCAATCTCCTAGGGGTGCGGCGGCCAAGGGGAGGTTTCCCTCCCCCCCAAGGCACCTAGGAGGTGCCTTACCCTCCTAGGACTCTTGACCCCTTGAACCCTAGGCGCATGGGCCTATGTGGGGCTGGTGCCCTTGGCCCATCAGGCCAAGGCGCACCCCCTTACAGCCCATGTGGCCCCCCGGGGCAGGTGGACCCACCCGGTGGACCCCCGGGACCCTTCCGGTGGTCCCGGTACAATACCGATAACCCCGAAACTTGTCCCGATGTCCGAAACAGGACTTCCCATATATAAATCTTTACCTCCGGACCATTCCGAAACTCCTCGTGACGTCCGGGATCTCATCCGGGACTCCGAACAACATTCGGGTTACTGCATATACATATCCCTACAACCCTAGTGTAACCGAACCTTAAGTGTGTAGACCCTACGGGTTCGGGAGACAAGCAGACATGACCGAGACGACTCTCCGGTCAATAACCAACAGCGGGATCTGGATACCCATGTTGGCTCCCACATGCTCCACGATGATCTCATCGGATGAACCACGATGTCGAGGATTCAATCAACCCCGTACGCTATTCCCTTTGTCTATCGATATGTTACTTGCCCGAGATTCGATCGTCGGTATCCCAATACCTCGTTCAATCTCGTTACCAGCAAGTCACTTTACTCGTACCGTAATGCATGATCCCGTGACCAGACACTTGGTCACTCTGAGCTCATCATGATGATGCATTACCGAGTGGGCCCAGTGATACCTCTCCGTCATACGGAGTGACAAATCCCAGTCTTGATCCATGTCACCCAACAGACACTTTCGGAGATACCCGTAGTCTACCTTTATAGTCACCCAGTTACGTTGTGACGTTTGGCATACCCAAAGCACTCCTACGGTATCCGGGAGTTACACGATCTCATGGTCTAAGGAAAAGATACTTGACATTAGAAAACTCTAGCAAACGAACTATACGATCTTGTGCTATGTTTAGGATTGGGTCTTGTCCATCACATCATTCTCCTAATGATGTGATCTCGTTATCAATGACATCCAGTGTCCATAGTCAGGAAATCATGACTATCTGTTGATCAACGAGCTAGTCAACTAGAGGCTCACTAGGGACACGTTGGTGTCTGTTATTCACACATGTATTACGATTTCCGGATAACACAATTATAGCATGAATAAAGACAATTATCATGAACAAGGAAATATAATAATAATGCTTTTATTATTGCCTCTAGGGCATATTTCCAACAGTCTCCCACTTGCACTAGAGTCAATAATCTAGTTACATTGTGATGAATCGAACACCCATAGAATTCTGGTGTTGATCATGTTTTGCTCTAGGGAGAGGTTTAGTCAACGGATCTGCTACATTCAGGTCCGTATGTACTTTACAAATCTCTATGTCTCCATCTTGAACATTTTCACGAATGGAGTTGAAGCGACGCTTGATGTGCCTTGTCTTCTTGTGAAACCTGGGCTCCTTGGCAAGTGCAATAGCTCCAGAGTTGTCACAGAAGAGCTTGATCGGCCCCGACGCATTGGGTATGACTCCTAGGTCGGTGATGAACTCCTTCACCCATATTGCTTCATGTGCTGCCTCCGAGGCTGCCATGTACTCCGCTTCACATGTAGATCCCGCCACGACGCTTTGCTTGCAACTGCACCAGCTCACTGCCCCACCATTCAAAATATACACGTATCCGGTTTGTGACTTAGAGTCATCCAGATCTGTGTCGAAGCTAGCGTCGACGTAACCCTTTACGACGAGCTCTTCGTCACCTCCATAAACGAGAAACATTTCCTTAGTCCTTTTCAGGTACTTCAGGATATTCTTGACCGCTGTCCAGTGTTCCTTGCCGGGATTACTTTGGTACCTTCCTACCAAACTTACGGCAAGGTTTACATCAGGTCAGGTACACAGCATGGCATACATAATAGAACCTATGGCTGAGGCATAGGGGATGACGCTCATCTCTTCTATATCTTCTGCCGTGGTCGGACATTGAGCTGAGCTCAATTTCATACCTTGCAACACAGGCAAGAACCCCTTCTTGGATTGATCCATATTGAACTTCTTCAATATCTTATCAAGGTATGTGCTTTGTGAAAGACCTATGAGGCGTCTTGATCTATCTCTATAGATTTTGATGCCTAATATATAAGCAGCTTCTCCAAGGTCCTTCATTGAAAAACTTTTATTCAAGTAGGCCTTGATGCTGTCCAAGAGTTCTATATCATTTCCCATCAAAAGTATGTCATCTACATATAATATGAGAAATGCTACAGAGCTCCCACTCACTTTCTTGTAAACGCAGGCTTCTCCATAAGTCTGTGTAAACCCAAACGCTTTGATCATCTCATCAAAGCGAATGTTCCAACTCCGAGATGCTTGCACCAGCCCATAAATCGAGCGTTGGAGCTTGCACACTTTATCAGCATTCTTAGGATCGACAAAACCTTCTGGCTGCATCATATACAATTCTTCCTTAAGGAAACCATTAAGGAATGCCGTTTTGACGTCCATTTGCCATATTTCGTAATCATAGAATGCGGCAATTGCTAACATGATTCGGACGGACTTCAGCTTCGCTACCGGTGAGAAAGTCTCATCGTAGTCAACCCCTTGAACTTGTCGATAACCCTTAGCGACAAGCCGAGCTTTATAGATGGTCACATTACCATCCGCGTCTGTCTTCTTCTTAAAGATCCATTTATTTTCTATGGCTCGCCGCTCAATGGGCAAGTCAGTCAAAGTCCATACTTTGTTTTCATACATGGATCCTATCTTGGATTTCATGGCTTCTAGCCATTTGTCGGAATCCGGGCCCGCCATCGCTTCTTCATAGTTCGAAGGTTCACCGTTGTCTAACAACATGATTTCCAAGACAGGGTTGCCGTACCACTCTGGTGCGGAACGTGTCCTTGTGGACCTTCGGATTTCAGTAGGAGCTTGATCAGAAGTATCTTGATCATTATCATTAACTTCCTCTCTAGTCGGTGCTGGCACCTCAGGAACATTTTCTTGAGTTGCGCCATTTTCCGGTTCAAGAGGTGATACTTCATCAAGCTCTACTTTCCTCCCACTTACTTCTTTCGAGAGAAACTCTTTCTCCAGAAAGGACCCATTCTTGGCAACAAAGATCTTGCCTTCGGATCTGAGGTAGAAGGTGTACCCAATAGTTTCTTTTGGGTATCCTATGAAGACGCATTTTTCCGACTTGGGTTCGAGCTTTTCAGGTTGAAGTTTCTTGACATAAGCATCGCATCCCCAAACTTTTAGAAACGACAGCTTAGGTTTCTTCCCAAACCATAATTCATACGGTGTCGTCTCAACGGATTTCGACGGAGCCCTATTTAAAGTGAACGCGGCAGTCTCTAAAGCATAGCCCCAAAAGGAAAGCGGTAAATCGGTAAGAGACATCATAGATCGCACCATATCTAATAGAGTGCGATTACGACGTTCGGACACACCATTATGCTGAGGTGTTCCAGGCGGCGTGAGTTGTGAAACTATTCCACATTTTCTTAAGTGTGTGCCAAACTCGTGACTCAAGTATTCTCCTCCACGATCTGATCGTAGAAACTTGATTTTCCTGTCACGTTGATTTTCAACCTCACTCTGAAATTCCTTGAACTTTTCAAAGGTTTCAGACTTGTGTTTCATTAAGTAGATATACCCATACCTACTTAAATCATCAGTGAGGGTGAGAACATAACGATAGCCACCGCGAGCCTCAACACTCATCGGACCGCACACATCAGTATGTATGATTTCCAATAAGTCGGTTGCTCGCTCCATTGTTCCTGAGAACGGAGTCTTGGTCATTTTACCCATAAGGCATGGTTCGCACGTGTCAAATGATTCATAATCAAGAGACTCTAAAAGTCCATCAGCATGGAGCTTCTTCATGCGTTTAACACCTATGTGACCAAGGCGGCAGTGCCACAAGTATGTGGGACTATCATTATCAACCTTACTTCTTTTGGTACTTACATTATGAATATGTGTAGCATCACGTTCGAGATTCATAAGGAATAAACCATTCACCATAGGAGCATGACCATAAAACATATCTCTCATAAAAATGGAACAACCATTATTCTCAGATTTAAAAGAGTAGCCATCTCGAATTAAACGAGATCCCGATACAATGTTCATGCTCAAAGCTGGCACTAAATAACAATTATTAAGGTTTAAAACTAATCCCGAAGGGAGATGCAGAGGTAGCGTGCCGACGGCGATCACATTGACCTTGGAACCATTCCCGACGCGCATCGTCACCTCGTCCTTTGCCAGTTTCCGCTTATTCCGCAGCCCCTGCTTTGAGTTACAAATGTGAGCAACTGCACCGGTATCAAATACCCAGGAGCTACTACGGGCACTAGTAAGGTACACATCAATTACATGTATATCACATATACCTTTTGTTTTGCCGGCCTTCTTATCCGCTAAGTACTTAGGGCAGTTCCGCTTCCAGTGACCGCTTCCCTTGCAATAAAAGCACTCAGTCTCGGGCTTGGGTCCATTCTTTGGCTTCTTCCCAGCAGCTTGCTGGCCGGGCGCGGCAACCTCCTTGCCGTCCTTCTTGAAGTTCTTTTTACCCTTGCCTTTCTTGAACTTAGTGGTTTTATTGACCATCAACACTTGATGTTCCTTTCTGACTTCTACCTCTGCTGATTTCAGCATAGCAAATACTTCAGGAATGGTCTTTTCCATCCCCTGCATATTGAAGTTCATCACAAAGCTCTTGTAGCTTGGTGGAAGCGACTGGAGGATTCTGTCAATGACCGCATCATCCGGGAGATTAACTCCCAGCTGAGTCAAGCGGTTATGCAACCCAGACATAGTGAGTATGTGCTCACTGACAGAACTGTTTTCCTCCATCTTACAGCTAAAGAATTTGTCGGATACTTCATATCTCTCGACCCGGGCATGAGCTTGGAAAACCATTTTCAGCTCTTCGAACATCTCATATGCTCCATGTCTCTCAAAACGCTTTTGGAGCCCCGGCTCTAGGCTGTAAAGCATGCCGCACTGAACGAGGGAGTAGTCATCGAAACGTGCCTGCCAAGCGTTCATAACATCTTGTTCTGCAGGGAGAACGGGTGCGTCACCAAGCGGTGCTTGTAGGACATAATCTTTCTTGGCAGCTATGAGGATGATCCTCAGGTTCCGGACCCAGTCCGTATAGTTGCTGCCATCGTCTTTCAGCTTAGTTTTCTCTAGGAACGCGTTGAAGTTGAGGACTACGTTGGCCATTTGATCTACAAGACATATTGCAAAGATTTTAGACTAAGTTCATGATAATTAAGTTCAACTAATCAAATTATTAGTGAACTCCCACTTAGATTAGACATCCCTCTGGTCATCTAAGTATTACATGATCCGAGTTAAACTAGACCGTGTCCGATCATCACGTGAGACGGACTAGTCAACATCGGTGAACATCTTCATGTTGATCGTATCTTCTATACGACTCATGCTCGACCTTTCGGTCTTCTGTGTTCCGAGGCCATGTCTGTACATGGTAGGCTCGTCAAGTCAACCTAAGTGTTTGCATGTGTAAATCTGTCTTACACCCGTTGTATGTGAACGTCTGAATAAAACACCCGATCATCACGTGGTGTTTTGAAACAGCGAACTGTCGCAACGGTGCACAGTTAGGGGGAACACTTCTTGAAATTATTGTGAGGGATCATCTTATTTACTACCGTCGTTCTAAGTAAACAAGATGCAAAACATGATAAACATCACATGCAATCAAATAATAAACGTGACATGATATGGCCAATATCACATAGCTCCTTTGATCTCCATCTTGGGGCTCCATGATCATCTTGTCACCGGCTTGACACCATGATCTCCATCATCATGATCTCCATCATCGTGTCTCCATGAAGTTGCTCGCCAACTATTACTTCTACTACTATGGCTAACGCGTTTAGCAATAAAGTAAAGTAATTTACATGGCGTTTCTTGATGACACGCAGGTCATATAAAAGAATAAAGACAACTCCTATGGCTCCTGCCGGTTGTCATACTCATCGACATGCAAGTCGTGAATCCTATTACAATAGCATGAACATCTCATACATCACAAATAGATCATTCATCATTCATCACAACTTTGGCCATATCATATCACAAACCACTTGCTGCAAAAACAAGTTAGACGTCCTCTAATTGTTGTTGCAAGTTTTACGTGGCTGAATTAGGGTTCTAGCAAGAACGTTTTCTTACCTATGTTAAAGCCACAACGTGATTTGTCAACTTCTATTTACCCTTCATAAGGACCCTGTTCATCGATTCCGCTCCAACTAAAGTAGGAGAGACAGACACCCGCCAGCCACCTTATGCAACTAGTGCATGTTAGTCGGTGGAACCGGTCTCACGTAAGCGTACGTGTAAGGTTGGTCCGGGCCGCTTCATCCCACAATACCGCTGAAGCAAGAAAGGACTAGTAACGGCAAGAAAGTTGACAAATCTACGCCCACAACAAATTGTGTTCTACTCGCGCAAGAAGAACTACGCATAGACCTAGCTCATGATGCCACTGTTGGGGAACGTTGCAGAAAACAAAAATTTTCCTACTCGTTTCACCAAGATCATCTAGGAGTTCATCTAGCAACGAGTGATTAGATGCATCTACATACCTTTGTAGATCGTGAGCGGAAGCGTTCAAAAGAACGGTGATGATGTAGTCGTACTCGACGTGATCCAAATCACCGATGACCAGCGCCGAACGGACGGCACCTCCGCGTTCAACACACGTACGGAACAGCCACGTCTCCTCCTTCTTGATCCAGCAAGGGAGGGAGGAGAGGTTGAGGGAGATGGCACCAGCAGCAGCACGACGGCGTGGTGTTGATGGAGCTGCAGTACTCCGGCAGAGCTTCGCTAAGCACTATGGAGGTTGAGGAGGTGTTGGGGAGGGAGAAGGAGGCAACCAAAGGCCGAGGCGTTCAGGTATGAAGTCCCTCCTCTCCCACACTATATATAGGGGTGCCAAGGGGGGGTGGCCGGCCCTAGGAGATCCAATCTCCTAGGGGTGCGGCGGCCAAGGGGAGGTTTCCCTCCCCCCCAAGGCACCTAGGAGGTGCCTTACCCTCCTAGGACTCTTGCCCCCTTGACCCTAGGCGCATGGGCCTATGTGGGGCTGGTGCCCTTGGCCCATCAGGCCAAGGCGCACCCCCTTACAGCCCATGTGGCCCCCCGGGGCAGGTGGACCCACCCGGTGGACCCCCGGGACCCTTCCGGTGGTCCCGGTACAATACCGATAACCCCGAAACTTGTCCCGATGTCCGAAACAGGACTTCCCATATATAAATCTTTACCTCCGGACCATTCCGGAACTCCTCGTGACGTCCGGGATCTCATCCGGGACTCCGAACAACATTCGGGTTACTGCATATACATATCCCTACAACCCTAGCGTAACCGAACCTTAAGTGTGTAGACCCTACGGGTTCGGGAGAGAAGCAGACATGACCGAGACGACTCTCCGGTCAATAACCAACAGCGGGATCTGGATACCCATGTTGGCTCCCACATGCTCCACGATGATCTCATCGGATGAACCACGATGTCGAGGATTCAATCAACCCCGTACGCTATTCCCTTTGTCTATCGATATGTTACTTGCCCGAGATTCGATCGTCGGTATCCCAATACCTCGTTCAATCTCGTTACCGGCAAGTCACTTTACTCGTACCGTAATGCATGATCCCGTGACCAGACACTTGGTCACTCTGAGCTCATTATGATGATGCATTACCGAGTGGGCCCAGTGATACCTCTCCGTCATACGGAGTGACAAATCCCAGTCTTGATCCATGTCACCCAACAGACACTTTCGGAGATACCCGTAGTCTACCTTTATAGTCACCCAGTTACGTTGTGACGTTTGGCATACCCAAAGCACTCCTACGGTATCCGGGAGTTACACGATCTCATGGTCTAAGGAAAAGATACTTGACATTAGAAAACTCTAGCAAACGAACTATACGATCTTGTGCTATGTTTAGGATTGGGTCTTGTCCATCACATCATTCTCCTAATGATGTGATCTCGTTATCAATGACATCCAGTGTCCATAGTCAGGAAATCATGACTATCTGTTGATCAACGAGCTAGTCAACTAGAGGCTCACTAGGGACATGTTGATGTCTGTTATTCACACATGTATTACGATTTCCAGATAACACAATTATAGCATGAATAAAGACAATTATCATGAACAAGGAAATATAATAATAATGCTTTTATTATTGCCTCTAGGGCATATTTCCAACAGGGGGCACCCCATAGACACACAACTTGACATTTGTCTTAGCCATGTGCGGTGTCCCCCCTCCACAGATTTCCACCTAGGTCATACCGTTGTTGTGCTTAGGCAAAGCCCTGCGTCGGTAACTTCATCTCCGTCATCACACCGTCGTGCTGACGAAACTCTCCCTCGGCCTCAACTGGATCAAGAGTACGAGGGACGTCACCGAACTAAACGTGTGCAGACCGCGGAGGTGCCGTGCGTTCGGTACGTGATCGGTTGGATCGCGAAGATCTTCAACTACATCAACCGTGTTACTTAACGCTTCCGCTTTCGGTCTACGAGGGTACGTGGACACACTCTCCCCTCTCGTTGATATGCATCTCCTAGATAGATCTTGCGTGATCGTAGGAATTTTTTTGAAATACTGTGTTCCCCTACAATTGAACCAATAGTAGAACCACGCAAATTCCTGTCTTCAGTACCTACACACACAAAAGCAAATACTTGCACCCAACGATGGCAAGAGGGTTGTCAATCCCCTTGAACTCGTTACTTGCAAGGATTAATTATGATAGTGATAGATAGATAAATAAATTGCAGCAAGGTATTTTTGGTTTTTATAATATGATAAAAGTAGCCCCGGGGCCATAGTTTTCACTAGAGGCTTCTCTCGAACACATAGCATATGGTGGGTAAACAAATTACTGTTGGGCAACTCATAGAAAAGCACATAGTTATGACGTATTGCCGGGGTTCTGATCCACAAGCACCTATGGGACCGGCGGACCGAGTCCCTTTCGGTTCGGCGAGGGCGGAGGTCGCACGAAGAGCGGATCGAGGCGAAGCACACGAGCAGTTTACCCAGGTTCGGGCCGCACGGATGCGTAAAACCCTACTCCTGCTTTGTGGTTTGTATTGAGTTCTTGCTCGGGAGCGCGGAGTGCTACAGTACACTCCAGCAGCTAACGAGACCGAGCGTGAGTGTTATCTTCCTTCTAGCTAGCTCCCCCCCCCCTCTACGTTGCGCATGGGCCTCCTTTTATATGCTCAAGGGGTCACCGACAGGTGGCAACGTAGACAAGGGTAAAAATGGAAAGATGTTGCGGTAGGTACAGCTACCTGCTACAGTGTATCATACCTAACCCTGACGGCAGGGGACAAGGGCATTAAATGCCCGTCTGCGTCGTCTAAATAGTGCAAAAGGGACCGTCAGGGGCGCCACCACTCGCCATGATGGCGATCTTGTCAGCGCCACTTGCCACCGCGCACCCCTGGCTGCACAGCCTCCCGCCACGTACGCCTGGAAGGGTCCCAGAGCGACACGTTGGTGGATGTGCTGCAGCGCGGACGCAGAGTGGTGGCTTGCCGTGGCAAGCGCCTTGCCGTGGTCGTTGTCTTGTCGCGTCCGGGAGCTTGTCGCTCACCGGGCCTTGCCGGGACGCGTGGCACGTCGCGGCAAGTTCCTTGAGATGCCTTGGTTGGCCTTCTCGGCAAGCTCCTCTTGTCGGGGTCTTGTCTCCTTAAGCGCCTTGCCTTGGTTGGCCTTCCCGGCAAGCTCCTCTTGCCGGGGTCTTGTCTCCTTGGCTTGGATACTTTGTTCTTGAATGGCTCCAAAGGAACCACGGAGGACCTTGGCGGTCACCCAGCAAGCCTTGCCGCGGGATGCTGCGACTGCCCGTGCACAAGTTCGGGATACTAAGGTACCCCTACTCTAGTACACCGACACGTATTCATGGCAATGATCATGTATATAGGCATCACATCCATGACAAGTAGACCGACTCTTGCATGCATCTACTACTACTACTCCACCAATCGACTGGTATCCAGCATGCATCTATGGTATTAAGTTCATGACAAACAGTGTAACGCTTTAAGCAAGATGACATGATGTAGACAAAGTAAACCCAATCAATATGAATAAACTCCGTCGTTTTACCCTGAATGGCAACAACACTATACGTGCCTCGCTACCCCTTCTGTCACTGGGTGAGGACATCGCAAGATTGAACCCATCACAAAGTATTGCTCCCACTGAAGATAAATCAATCTAGTTGGCCCAACCAAATGGATAGATAGGAGAGAATGAAATACAAAGATATAACAGTCATGCATAATAAAGTTCAAAAAATACTTAATTACTTTCAATGAAAAATCCGATCATAAACCGACAATTCATCGAATCCCAACAAACACGCCGCAAAAGAATATATTACATCGGATATAAGTCTAAGAAGATTGAGGAGAACATTGTATTGAAGATCAAAGAGAGAGAAGAAGGCATCTAGCTAGTAACTATGGACCCGTAGGTCTATGGTAAACTACTCACACATCATTAGAAGGCGGCAAGGATGATGTAGAAGTCCTCCGTGGTTGATCCCCATTCCGACATAGTACTGGAAAAGGCCTCTAGATAGTATCGCGGAAGAACAGAAACTTGCGGCGACAGAAAAAGTATTTCTGGTGGCTCTCTGGGGTCTCCCAAAATTTGAGAATTTATAGAAGTGGAAATAGGTCAGGCGGAGCCACGTGAGGCCCACAAGGTAACAGGGCGCGCCATGTTGCCTTGCCGTCTCCTCGCTTCACGTCTGATCTCCTTCCTAAGCTTCTAGGGTCTCTTATGTCTAGAAAGAAATCATCGAAAAGTTTCGTAGTGTTTGGACTCCGTTTGGTACCGATTTTCTGGAAAACCAAAAGTAAGCAGAAAAACAACAACTAGCACTAGGCACTGGGTTAATAGGTTAGTTCCCAAAAATGATAAAAATAGCATAAAATGCATATAAAGCATCCAAGATTGATAATATAATAGCATGAAACAATCAAAAATTATAGATACGTTCGAGACGTATCATTGAACCTATTGCAAGCATGCCTTGAAGAAGAAGATTGTGAACATTCATGTTACCTTCAAGACATCATCTTAATGAAGAGAGTAGGACAGATACAAGGTCGATCAAGACAAAGTGCTAAGGGTGGATTCAAGTTGATCAACACACAGAGCATAGAATATGTACCAAGTGGCATCATGTGATCTCATGGTATGGTAAGCATTGTCCATTACGCTTTGTGAACTAACCCATGATCTATGTGTTTGGTGTTTCCATGTGGGTTAGGTATCTTTCCATGGGCTTGCATCAAAAGGAAGATTTCATGTAGCCCAAGAGAGGATGGAATCAAGTGGTGATGGTCATCAAGGTTGTTGTGTGCAATTTCAAGAGGAGCATCACGAAGAGATCATATGCATGAAGCTTTCCGACAATTTGATGATAATGGTCTTATGAACATGTGCCTAAGAGTGGTTCTCCCATAGTGGAGTACGGGGGAGAAACTTGTGAGTCTTCACCAAGCGTGTGCTAACAAGAAAGGTGTTCCAACTTGAGGCGGACATGATGTCATCATCTAGCTGAAGTGGATTGTGCGCAAGGAAAAGTTTGACCTAGATAGGTTTTCCATTTTACCGGTCTCATGGTGTTAGTTGGGAGATTGGGTTATAGGGTTGATTGACGTACTATCAAGGGGGGCTCTCGAGTGAGTAGCTTGATCGTATCGTTCATAGAGAGCTCAAAGCATTGCATCCTTGGCATCATATTTATTGGTTCTTATTTGGTTTTACTCTATGGGATTTTTAAAGTTTGTGTTTGTCTTCTCGGCAAACTCAAGTTCATCGAAAACAGAGTTCTTATGCATCATCTTTGCATTTTCGGTGTTGGAGATTTTGCCGGTTCATATTTGGGGAAGGTTCTCTTCCTTATACTATTGGCATCTTTTCTCCATTTCCAGTTCTTAATATTTGTTGGATAGTGCTTGTAGTCATCTATCCAACAAGCTTGAGTTTGCAGATTCCAGAGTTAGTTTGCAGAAGCTGTGGCGGTTTTGGTTTTGTCTGTTCTGTTCTGGCCGTCTTGATGGCAATTGGCGGTAGTGTCGTTGGCTACCACGGTAGTACCACTTGTGTGGTACATCCGCTGGTATGTCGCGATTACTATCGGGAGGGTCTCTGTTACCCTTAGAGAATTGGCGGTAGTACCGCTTGCTCCTAGCAGTAGTGCCGCTTGTGCGGTACTTCGGCTGGAGTACCGCGCACACTACCATGGATTTCTCGGTTACCCTTCAGGAATTCGCGGTAGTACCACTTGCTCCTAGTGGTAGTACCGCTTGTGCGGTACTTCCCCTGGAGTACCACGCGCACTATCCTGGAAGTCTCTGTTACCCACCGGCTAATTCACGGTAGTACCGCTTATCTAAGGCG
Source organism: Triticum dicoccoides (assembly GCF_002162155.2). Classification (NCBI taxonomy): domain Eukaryota; kingdom Viridiplantae; phylum Streptophyta; class Magnoliopsida; order Poales; family Poaceae; genus Triticum; species Triticum dicoccoides. Next base: position 451,164,469 of record NC_041386.1, read on the forward strand.
ACGCTCTGGCAGTACTACCGCGTCAGTTCCACGCTGGTCCTTAGTGGGTCTCGATGACTATCCTATGCTTAGCGGTAGTACCGCTCCCCTGAGTGGTAGTACCGCTTAAGGCTGTTCTAGAACATAACGGTTGGATTTATCTTCCCACTATATAAGGGGTCCTTCTTCCCCATTGACCCGAACGACATTGAGAAAGTTTTCGCCCACCATTGTTAACCTCTTGGAGTTTGCTTTCTCTCTATTCCTCCCATGATTTCTTGCATCTTTTTGAGAGAAAAGAGAGAGCGGATCTAGATCTACATTCTCCACAAATCCATCTCACCTCTTAGCGAGGGGAACCTTGTGGATCTAGATCTTGGAGTTCTTTTCTGTTCTCCTTGTTCTTCCTCTCATATTCCTCCATATCTTTAGTTGCTTTGGTGGGATTTGAGAGTAAGGGACCCGAGCGCTTTGTGTGTTCTTGCCATTGCATTAGTTGCATCGGTTTGAGTTATTCATGGTGATACGTGGAAGTGAAAGTTGAGAAGCTTATTACTTTTGGGTGTTTGGGCGCCCTAGAGCGTGTGCCTCTTTGGTGCTTGGGCGCCCTAGACGGTTGGTGATGTCGCGAAGCTCAATCATTGTGGTGTAAATCTTCGTGCAAGCTTCGGGGTCTCTAATTAAGCTGTGGAGATTACCCCAAGCAATTTGCACGGGTTCGGTGATCGCCCCCAAGGGTCGTCATTTGTACGGGTTCGGTGACTGCCCTCAAGGGTCTCTTAGTGGAGTCAGGTGCCCTGCATTGTGCAAGGACGTGAGGAGAATACGGTGGCTCTAGTGGCATTTTTGGGGAGCATTGTGCCTCCACATTGCTTTAATGGAGATTAACATCCGCAAGGGTGTGAACTTGGGGATACATTGTCGTCTCCGCGCGTCTTGGTTATCTTTTACCCGAGCTCTTTACTTATGCGCTTACTTTGTGATAGCCTTCGCGCTTGAAGTTATATATCTTGATATCACTTAGTTGTTTATCTTACATAGCATAAGTTGTTGGTGCACATAATTGAGCCTAGTATACTTAGGTTTTGTGCTTGACAAATTAAACGCTAATTTTATTTCGCATTTGTTCAAGCCCCCAGTCTAGGCGACATTCACATCCTTTCAGCAGGGAGCTTCAAAACCCGATCCATGCGCGCGAGGAGGAAGAAGATGAAACTTCCCTCACGCGCTGACAATTGGGTTTGGAGCAAGCTCTAAATGAGGCCTCCACACCCTTCATACTTGGAGGCTACGAGGTTGCTTTTGGAGCGAGCTCCATAATTTTGACGATAGTGACACATACGCCGATTCTGCTAGAGTGACATTCTGTGTATTAATCATTATATTGACAATTATGATGATTTATTTGTCTAATAAATCGACTCTGTAGAGTAGCTATTGGTTACCTTTCCTCCCATGCGTGCACGCAGAAATCATGATGCATAGGGAGTGGACGTGCGCTCCTAATTGAATTTAGGGCACATGCTCTCAGCTTAGAATTACAAATGCTAATCCCTGCTCCGGCTTAGAATTTGTCAACTAATGCGGTAACGTTCAGCTGAGGAGAGACCGGGCGCTAGTTTAGCTCCTAGTACTTGTTAATTAACCCCGGGCGTGCATGACCGTTGGAGGATTATATTAGAATAACAATCAGGAGCATATCCATCATATGCAATGCGTTATACCGTCTATTATAGTTATTAAATGTTTCACTCTCGTACGTGCTGCTTTCTGTGTTTCAACTTGGGTTCTTCTGTGGCCAGATTGTGCTTGGTGATCTAAACGCCTTATATTTATTTACATAGAGAGTAGTAATTAATAGATAAGTCGTTGTTACTGCCTAAAACAAATGATGTTTGATGTAAAATATCGGTACGGAATTCCTGTCATGAGCGAGCATGAATGTACAAGTCTGACAAGATCCTTGTGCTAATTGTGGCGCTGTTGCTTTCAGATTGAAACTAATTGAAGGCCCCAACCAGTCGAGTCCAGACCATGCATCCTGTGCAAGCTTATGCACAATGATGGTGCTGAATAGCAAGGTGGACATGAGCATTAGCTAGCAGAAGCTGGTAGGTATTACAATCCAAGGCAAAGCACAAGCACAAGCGGCAGCAGGTCGGTCGACCGATCGATCATAAGAGAAAGTTAGCGTGCGTGCATGCATGCATTGGTGGAAATTATCATTCATGATGCACTGCATTCTTGGGAATATTATGATTATGCTCATATCCTGGTCCATCCAGCTAATTATTTGCTATGCCGATGCATCAATTTCACCCACTCCTACTACTGCTCTTGTGTTTATCATCCATTCACTGGTCACTTGTAATTAGAGGTGTTGGCATGCATGTTTTGTTACCCTGCCCTTGGGATTTGTTTGTCTGGCCAAAATGGAACTAGACACAGATGTGGGAATGCATGAAGTGAAATGTTAAAGCAAATGAAGAATGGAAACAAACAAATGTGAGTTGTTCTGGAATGTGCAACAAGAGTCCAAGATGGGGGAAAGGGTAAAGCAAAAGAGGGAGAAGAGGGACAGGGGCAAGAAAGGAAAAGTGAAAAAGAAAAGGAAGGGAAAGAGGTCGCCATCACTGCCTCTGCCTGATGAGGTCTGTCTCTTTTGCCTGCTCAGCTCATCCCCTCTCCCAGCTGAGCTGAGGGCTCAAACAGCAGTAGAGAACACAATAGATACAAGAATACAACACAAGAGTCTTCCATTCCACTCCTCATCTTGTCTTTCTCCCACATCACAACATCACAAGTTTCTTTCTTCTCTTCTCTTCTCTTCAGACAAGAACATCAGCCCGTCTTCTTAAGTAGGAATTCAGTTCGCCAATGGTGCTGCCTCCTTGCCCTCTCCCTTGATAGATATAGACAGACGAGTGAAGTGAGTGAGCAGTGCGTGAGTGGGGATGGATCAGCCGGTGCCCTCCATCTGCGGCCTCCACCCGGGCATCGCCGTCACCGGCTTCTGCTCCGCCTGCCTCCGCGAGCGGCTCGCCGGCCTCCACCCCAGCGACCCCGCCGACTCGGCGGAGCTCCGCCGCTGCAAGTCCTTCTCCTACGCCCGCTCCGCCGCCGCCTACTTCGAGCCGCAGCGCCGCTCCTGCGACGCCCGCGGCGCCGCCGCCCTCTTCCACCAAGAGACAACCTACCTCCCGGGGGAGGAGGAACATCTTCCGCCAACAGCGGCGGGCAGGCCGATGAAAGACCACATCCACCAAGAGTCCTCCTCCAAGAAGACCGCCGGCACATTCGGGGGGTTGGGCAAGAAATGGCAGGAATGGCGCCGCAAGAGCAAGCTCAAGAAGCAGGAGCAGGGGCCCATCGCCAGCAGGGCCGCCATGCCGCACGAGAATCTCCGCCACCGCAGCTTCCGCGACACGCGCTCCGAGGTCGCCGTCGACGCGCTCGGCCGGCGCTCCATCGATGTGGACACCCTTCTCTCGATGGACGCCGGCCGCATCTCGGTGGATGAGCCCCGAGCTTCTTGTGACGGCTACCACGGCGTACGGTTGCGCATTCCCCCGATGCTGTCCCTGGTCGAGGATGCGCCCGTCCCACGCTCTGATGGCCAAATCCCCGTGGAGGAAGACGAGGACACTGAGCCCGGCGGCTGCGCCCAGACAAGGGACTACTACTTGGACTCCTCCAGCTCCAGCAGGAGGCGCCGGAGCGTGGACCGCTCCTCCTTCTCCAGCCGCAAGTCATTCTCTGATGCCAGTGACCTGCCCAGGATGATGGCCGGTGCCACTGCCAATGCCAATGCCCGGGTTTCACCGGCCATTGGTGCCGAGTTCTATCAGTACCACCACGCTCAGAGTCAGAGTGTTCTTGACCATCATCAGCAGTGGGAGCAGGGACCGAATTCTTATTCTCTCCGGGATGATGATATGTCAGGGAGCATTGATCCCGCGGCATTCCGGGATGGCATCCCTCTGCCGGCCAAGAAGTCTAAGAAGTGGATCAAGGGGTGGAACATCTTTGGTCTCATACATAAGAAGAGCAGCACCAAGGAATCTGAAGCTGCCAGTTTGGCCAACAGATCATTCTCGGAGAAGTGGCCCGAGCTCCGCGCAAGGGGATACAATGGGCAGATGCTCAGGTGCAACAGCAGCGTAAGCGCGAGGAGCTCCTTCGGTAATAGTGGTGCAGCAATGGGCGGCATGAGCGGGAGGAGGAGCAATGTGGAAATGCATGTTAATGGCTTAGGGAGGATGAGAAAGGATGAGGTTTTACTCGAGAGGAATTTCAGTGCAAGGTACACGCCTTGCACGGTCGATAATGGCGCGATCCCTTATCCAATCGGAGGTGCCCAATTCAGCCGGCGAAATCAGAATGGGATGCCCGGGAAAGGAAGGCCTGCTCGTTCATCCAATTCTTTGCCTCGTAGCTCGCTCGGGATGTACTGATCTAGCAGTGATGAAGGCAGGTTTATGTTCTTCTCCACCATCTTATGTGCCTTGGCTACAATGTGCATATCTATGGTAGCTAGCATCATCAGAATCAACTTTTTATAGGCTCAGATCAGAAGAAAGGTCGTCAAGTGAAGTGGTGATGGTGTTGGATTATATACCTTACTTAGTTTTATTTCCTACTGGGCTTGGGAGTGGAGTATAGCATTTAACTTTACACCCTTGTATAAGATATGCCATATGTATGTTTGCTTTTGTCAATTGAATTCAAGTTAGCATTCTGGCAATAGCAATAACATGATGTAAGGGCTATGGAATCGAATGCCGGTAAGCTGGTCGGTGTTGCAAGATGTTTTGGATCTTGTTTGATATTGACAGCAAGAAAATTGCAGGGTCGTTGTCACAGCATAGCAGCATGCCAGGTTTTCTTCCTCTTTTGTTCATTGTGTTGTGTGCCGTTTCTTCCACCAGAAATCCTAAATCTATGGGTATCTTTTGCTGCTCACTTGAATTCTAATCCGTCTTCACGTTCTTCATTTCTTAAGCCGTGCTTATGTTTTTGAAAGGCTACAGAGGTTGCTATTTTCAGGTTATTGTAAAAATCATATTACTCTGCTGGGTAAATCAGATCATCGTTATGTCATCTAAGGATGTCCTATCGCATTTCCTTTCTTATGTTTCAGAATGAAGCAATATGTAAATAGCAGCTTGATGCCTTGATTAAGAAAAGAAGCCCCAAAGCCGAATACCCAGCATCTAAATTCTGCTCAGCCGTAAGGGGATTATCATAACCCCAGGCACCATACCGAATCTAAGTTGAATGGATTGTGGTCCTTATTCCACTGGGGTGTCTATTTGCAGTTGGAGGGGAGCTGTATCTGTTTCAAATTCATAACGAAGGTAAATATACAAGATCACTTAACCAGAAGCAGCCTTAACTACTCAGAAAGTTAATTTGATTCCAGGCCATGGCATACGAAACAAGGTTCGGTATGTCTGCGCAGCAACCTTAAGAGCATTACTAGTAGAACCCTCAAATCCTCAAACGCTCACTAGCGTTTTAAGGGTCCAAAAATGATCTTTTTTGCACTTTTACGGATTGAAAAACAGGGGCAAAGATTAGAACCCTCAAACCCAACCCTTATAACAGAATATTTCCCATGAACGACGTTGTCTTTGCGCGCGGGAGGTCGACGGGGCGGCCGCCGGCGATGGGGGCGACTAGCAGCGGCGGTCGCGGGCGTGGACGCGGGAGTTGGGAGGATTTTTCCTCCCGCGCGAGTATAACCGCCAAATGAGGGCTGGGGTAGGTTTTGTTCCCCAACCCTTACTTTTGAGGATTGGGAGAGGGTTTGAGGGTTGGACCTTTAATTTTTTTTGAGGGTTTGAGTGTTAAGGGGTTCTAGTCTACGGCTTTTTTTCGACGAAAACAGTAAAAAAGCAGTTATTTTTAGGGATTTGAGGGTTTAAAGGCTCTACTAATAATGCTCTAAGAACATCAATATCCTAAAGCTTTTACACTAACAACACAATGGCAAGAATCCCACAGGAACAAATTAAGTACCCCCACCATGAAAACGAAATTACGTTTCTGTTCTAACTATTTATTGCTACTTTATCTGTAATGTATAGGCACGAGTTTCCAGAGCCGCAGAGCTCAATGATCTAACACTGACAAATAATACAGCAACTGTAAAAGAAAGAAACGCACAACACAGCAGCATCTGCAGGTCAGCACTCATCAGTGAAGCAAATGGGTCCACAGTCTGCTCTTCTCCGGGCAGGCCCTTGCCAGCACCTCCTTCAGGCTTCCCGTCGACTGCAATATCTCTTCCACCTTCCCTTTCACCGCTGCATCTTGCTACATTCAGCAAAAACATATCACACCACTAGTTAGCTTTTCTTCTTCAGCCAAACGCCACACCATAATTAACATATGCATCGCAATTCAACTTGGGTTTGTGAAAGAAGAGGTTGCCTTAGATATCCACAGAATGTAGAGCGCTGCAAGCTCCGCCTGGACGCACATTTCGCCAAACTCATCGCTGGGAGCACTCAGGCAGTCTGACAGGAGGTGTATCTCTTGGGATAGGAAGAGTTCTGCAAGGGATTCGTTTGACGGGCTGGTTTCCTCACAGCTGAGCAAGTGTTGTACCCACCACTGTGAGAGGAACCGACGATGGTTCCACAACGACTGCATCAATAGTTCAATACAGATCATCTTCACAAATCAGTCACACCCCTGGCAATAATATCATCTTTGATTCACCGCAGGTACAAACCTCTCTCCCTTGGTATCGTCTGATGAGCGTCTCATTCCACCTCAGTTCCTCCTGTTTGGTCATATACAATCAAGTCTCTCTAGCAGCATGGCCTAGGCAAACCAATCTTCTAACATAAAAATGAGATGGACATGGGCTTGTTTTCGCCTTCGTAACTGGTGTATATATAACTAAATGCACACAACAATGTAAGTGCTTAGCATTTGATAAATTCACCATACCTTCCACATTAGATAAGCTTCTGACTGGCAAATAAGGGAATCTTCTCTGTTCGCTGCACCATCTAGTAATGCAAACAGCAGGGACTACAAAAAAGAAATAATACGGCATGTTTGCATTAACCCTTGAATATGCATATGTTGTCCTAAAGAATAGTTAGAAAACAGGGTATGAGTGCCTATACAGAATATTGGAATGTGAGAACAAATCCAAATCCTAAAATAATGCACATTTTGGTGTAATTGAAAAGCTTTGCAGAGTGATGCACAAACAAGCGGTTGATATGACATAACATCAAGTAAGATATAAATTAGCTTTGAAATAGTAATACCAACAGGCAACAGTTCAAGCTACAGAAATAAGGAAGGGCCTAACCCTGCGGGGACTATAACAAAGAAAAGATACGGTATGATTGCATTAATCCACATTGAATATGCATATGCTGTCCTAAAGAACAGTTAGAAAACAGGGTATGAGACTATGAGTGCCAATACAGAATGTTGGAGTATGAGAACAAATCCAAATCCTAAATAATGCACAATTTGGTGTAATTGAAAAGCTTTGCAGAGTGATGCACAAACAAGCGGTTGATACGATATAACATTGAGTAAGATATAAATTAGCTTTGAAATAGTAATACCAATAGGCAACAGTGCAAGCTAAAGAAATAAGGAAGGGCCTAACCCTGCGGTAGTGAAAGCAGCAGTTGTCAGCAACATGCAACTCAGCCCATTTTTTTGACTTGTTCAGCTCATCTAGCACCTTCAAGAAACAAAAATTAGATGCTCTGATGATGGGAGCAGAAAGTCTTGCAACAGTGCAACAGTCAAGGCCAAGATTAAAGCTATGATAGTGTTCAGGAGCCCCATACAAGATCACGAATGCGGGACAATGAATGTTAATCAGTTATAATCTCACCTGTTTTGTTTTCATGTAAGGAATAAGCCAGCATCGATGCCTCCACGCGCGGTAGTTCATCTTTGATTTCTGCAGATGGAGTAAAGTAAACCTATCATGTTGTTGCACACTGTACATAGCTAATCGCGTATAAGTGATTTAGCAACCAGCTGCAAATGAAATGTCATTAATTGAGAAGAGTGGACGTCAAAATTCTGAACAAGCAAATATTTGTGGGCTATGACCTCTGCCATGTCTTTTACGAGTAGAGATTCCTTGTCTATAAGCTCCGGCATGTCCTGAAGGTGTTGTGCAAGATTTTTGATCACCCATCTCCTGTTGTAGACATTAAGGTGTATGTTAGTATAAACAAGTGAAATCAACATGGATTTCCAGCAGCAGAAAGATGGGTTGAGTTAGTTTAAAGGGAAGGAAAGTGTAGGTTTGTGTACCTATGGCTCCAGGTACTCTCATTCTTTGGCGAGTAGGAGAGGATCAAGGCACACAATCGCAGCTCATCCTTGAGGTGCGAGAGATTATAATTGGTGGACAGCACCATCTTCCTGCACAAGACTATAGCTGTTACAATAAGGCGAGTGTGAAAGTAGCTGGCATTATATAGACTACTAATAGGGAAGAGGATTTGGAGCACCTGGGTGCTCCACCCCCCTATATGAACATTAAGTTCAAAAAAATACCAGGAAAATTCAAAAAATAAAAACTGAGAATTTGGTATATCAAACTTGGGTACCCAACCTACTCCCTTGTGAAGTTTCCTGTAAAATGGCATCCGTGGTATTCTCAGTAAAAAAGACAAAAAAAATCCTATGTATAGGAAAAAGAACTGTTTCGATGGATCGTAGGTCGGAGTGTATTTCCTTCGCAACGGATACATTTCCTGGTATTTTTTCACGAAACTTCACACAGGAGTAGATTGGGCACCCAAGTTTGATATCTCAAGATTCCAGGTGTTTTTTGAATTTTCCTGGTATTTTTTTAATTTAATATTCATATAAGGGTGTGGAGCACCCAGGAGCTCATGTGTATTTTCCAGAGTTATACTACCTGGAGTTCCATGCGGTGAGCAAGTCAGGGCAGAGTATGAGCAGCGCCTTGCTGTGTGTCATGATCAAGGCAGCATCGGATGCAGATGGTGATGACGAGGGATTGAGTGTCGCGTTGGAGTGTGCGCGGCGAGCGGCGTGGTAGAGGTCGGGCAGGATGCTGGAGGAGATGGCAAGCTTGTGGTCTACGCACCAGAAGTATTGGGATGTGGATTTGTTGGTGCTGTCTACGAGTAGCGAGTGGAACTGTGTGGGATGCAGGAACCCGACCTCGTCTCTGCAATGCCATGAAACCACGCCATGAATTGGAGACCAGGGAATGCGGTCTAGGGGAAGAAATCTGAAAGAGAAAAATAAATAATGATTGGATCCTTACATGAGGGGGTCGTCATGGAGGATTCGCTCAAAGTCGCGGAGGAGATCCTCTTCCGCTTGCGCTGCTGCTGCTGCTGCTTCTTCCGATTCCATTCGCGGTCTCTCTTGGTCTTATTGTTTTCTGCTCTCCTCAAACCAATATGACAATGACATTTATATTGATTCAAAAAATGAGAACAATGTATCAATTGTTTGACCCAAACTGAAACAATTCAGTAGTAAGTAGGTGCATTCCTGGAAATCACAGCTCAAGATGCCACATGGATTCAAAATATGGACCCAAACTGAAACAATCCAGTAGTGACTAGTAACATTCCTGGACAGACTTCAGGAGTGTAATACAGTACAATTTAGTAATTTACAAAGGAGCACAGCAAGCCTAGATTCGTGAGCAGGTGGCAGCACGACGAGCAATGAATAATGAGTAAACAAAAATTCGGAAACGGGGAGGAATCTCATCAAACGTACCTTTAAAATCGGGCTGGGCGGCTGGCTGCTGGCCTGCTGCAGCTGCACAACGCCGGCTGCCGGACGCTGACTGCCGAGTGCGGACTGGGCAGCTGCTGGCTGCCGGCTGGGCGCGGTGGCACCGGGCAGGGGCTCGGCGGGCAGAGTCGCCGGCGAGGCACGGAGCTAGGCGGCGAGATCGGCCGGAGCGCGGAGCAGTCGCGGGGAGAATCAGGGGACGGGAGGCAGTGCGCAACGGCTGGTGACCACCGCGGTCGTGCGACGAGTCGAGACTGTGTTGCTGGGCTTTTTTCTCTTTTCTTCCGGCCCAACTTGGTGGCTGATTTTCTCTCTCTCTCTCTCTCTCTCTCTGTTTTGTTGGTGTGGTTGAGTCGACTGGTAGATGCGGCTGGTCCGAGGCTGGTCACAGTGGGAGTAACATAGGTAGTAACATAGATGCCACATAAGCAAAATTGATGATGTGGCAAGTAGTTAATGAGGAGAGAGGCAAATAGAGTAACATAATATGTTACCATCACATAGCGGTTTCCAATGCATAATGAGTCTACAAAGTAATAAATGAAGGCAACTATGTTACCACACCTATGACACTACCCACTACGAAGGTAGTAACATAGACTAGTAACATATGTATGTTACTAGTCTAAGTTACTCTCCACTATTATTTTTTTTCGAAAAGGGGGGCTTCCCCGGCCTCTGCATCAGCATGATGCATACGGCCATCTTATTAAGCATAAAATAGTCCACAAAGTCTCCAAGTCTCAAGGTTGTCAACAAGAAAAGTAAGAAAAGGCTCACACAGAGCCCGAAGGCTAGATACACAAGCTAGCCAAAGCACTTATACATCACAGCCGTTTGGCTCCCAAAATAGACAGGTAAACTAATTGCCTATCCTGTTACACGACCGCCATCCAAACCGGCTGAATATATCCCGAGCTACCATCTCCCATCGGATAGCAGCAGTAACCAAAAGCTCCCTGGCCTCCGTCGGAGTGAGTAGCGACCAGGAACGGATAAGAGCCGTTGCTCGGAAGATAACCTGCAAAACATGGATATTTGTTGATCTGTTAAAGACGAAGTCATTTCTGCAATTCCAAAGCGCCCACAAAAAAGCGCAAACCCCCAAGCGAATATGTTTTGCTAACCCGGGCTCTACCCTAGTTAGCCATGTCCCAAACAACATGTTAACCGACCTTGGTGGGGTAATATTAAAAGCGACTTGAATAGTCGTCCAAAGAATTCTAGCTAGTGGGCAGTCAAAGAAAAGATGTTTAATGGTTTCACCCTGATCACAGAAACTACACCTAGTAGGTCCTGTCCAATTACGCTTAATAAGATTATCCTTTGTTAAGATCACCTGTTTATGTAGAAACCACATAAACACCTTGATCTTTAAAGGAACTCTGACGTCCCACACATGCTTTGAAGTAGGAATCGAGCTGGAATTAATAACATAAACATACATTGATTTAACCGTGAATCCCCCCGACCTAGTGAGATTCCAGCGTAATTTATCAGGTTGTTGAGATAGTTGTACCTGCATCAGTCTCCTAACTAGATGCAGCCACTCTTCCCAACGATTGCCCACTAACGATCTTCTAAACTGGATATCCAGGGGTATCGAGGCGAAGACCGATGCAACCAAAGCATCGCGCCTTTGAACTATACGATACAGAGACGGATACTGGATTGCTAGGGGAGCCTCTCCAAGCCAAGTATCCTCCCAGAATCTCGTGCTTGCACCATTACCAACTAAATGCTTTGACCTCTGAAAAAATGAAAGCTTCACTTTCATAAGCCCTTTCCAAAAGGGTGAATCAGTTGGTCTAACCGACACCTGAGCCAAAGTTTTGGTTTGGAGATACTTGTTACGCAGGATTTGAGCCCACATGGCGTCAGTTCCTGAGGATAACTTCCACAACCACTTACTAAGAAGGCACCGGTTCTTGACTTCGAGATTCTCAATCCCCATACCCCCTTGGTCTTTCGGTCTACAAATGATATCCCACTTCGCTAACCGATATTTTCTCTTAGGCTCCTCCCCCTGCCAAAAGAACCTCGATCGATAGAAGTCCAGTCGTTTCCTAACTCCAACTGGGACTTCAAAGAAGGACAAAAGGAACATGGGCATGCTCATGAGCACCGAATTAATAAGAATTAAACGGCCTCCATACGACATGAGCTTGCCCTTCCAACAACTTAGCTTCTTCTCGAAACGATCCTCAATACACTTCCATTCATTATTCGTGAGCTTGCGGTGATGAATAGGAATTCCTAAGTAGGTAAAAGGCAGCTCACCCAAACCACATCCGAACAACTGCTTGTAATCCTCTTGTTCCTCTTTGGCTCTCCCAAAGCAGAACAACTCACTTTTGTGGAAGTTAATTTTGAGCCCACTTAGCTGCTCAAACAAACAAAGCAGCAGCTTCAGATTTCTAGCTTTTACCAAGTCATGCTCCATGAAGATGATAGTGTCATCAGCGTATTGCAGGATGGATATACCCCCATCCACTAAGTGTGGCACCAAGCCCCCTATTTGGCCAACTTCCTTGGCTCTCCCTAACAACACCGCCAACATATCGGCTACTATGTTGAACAGAATAGGGGACATCGGATCTCCCTGCCGCAGGCCCTTATGTGTCTGGAGGTAATGACCGACATCGTCATTCACTTTTATGCCAACACTACCCTTTTGCGTAAAAGTTTCAATCTGGCTCCTCCAGCCCTCGTGGAAACCTTTCATACGCAAAGCTTGTTGCAGAAAAGGCCATTTAACTTTGTCATACGCTTTCTCAAAATCTACTTTAAAGATGACTCCATCAAGTTTCTTAGAGTGAATTTCCTGGAGCGTTTCATGCAACACCACCACCCCTTCAAGGATGTTTCTGTCTGGCATGAAAGCTGTTTGGGATTGCTGCACCACAGAATGCGCAATCTGTGTGAGCCTATTAGTCCCAACCTTGGTAAAAATTTTGAAACTGACATTCAAGAGGCGGATAGGACGGAACTGCTCAATCCTGAGAGCGTCGGTCTTCTTTGGAAGCAACGTTATCGTTCCAAAGTTCAAATGAAAAAGTTGAAGCCGTCCAGCAAAAAGGTCGTGGAACATGGGTAGCAGATCCCCTTTGATGATATGCCAACATCTTTTGTAAAACTCCGCCGGGAACCCATCCGGCCCGGGAGCCTTATTGTTCTTCATCTGAGAGATGGCATCGAAAACCTCCTTTTCCGTAAACGGCGCAACTAGCATGTCATTATCAGCAGCAGTTAATTGAGGCACATCCTCAGTCCTGGACTCATCGAGGGACACAGCGCTATCCTCCGGCGGTCCAAATAACTGCTTGTAGTATTCGGTGATGTATAGCTTAAGATTATCGTGACCAACAATTGTGCCTTCATCTTGCTCGAGCTGAAATATTTTTTTCTTTCTGTGTTTGCCATTCGCAATCAGATGAAAGAATTGAGTGTTCGCATCCCCTTGGATTACTTTGCGAACCTTTGCTCTGAGCGCCCACTTCAGCTCTTCTTCGCGGAGAAGTTCCTTCAACCTCTTTTCCGCATCAATCTTACAGCACATATCCGCAGATTGAAGAACCGCTGATTCAGCTTTAACATCTAGGTATTGAATAATCTCCAGGAGTCTGTCTTTCTCAACCTTATAAACTCCACTTAGATGTTTAGCCCAACCTCGAAGAAAGCACCTCAAATGCCTAATCTTATTTTGCCATCTCTCGACAGGCGATCTACCCCTAGACTCTCTAGCCCACTCTCTGGCAACAATATCCAAGAAACCTTCTCTTTCAAACCATGACGTTTCAAAGGAGAAAGTATTCTTGTTTCCCACATGCCTTGGCTCCCCTGAGTCAACAAATAGCGGTGTGTGGTCCGAAATTCCTCGCGTTAGAGCCTGCACCGTGACCAGAGGGAACTTCTGCTCCCATTCGGCACTTGCAAGAACCCGATCCAACTTCTCATATGTCAGGTTTGGTAAAGAGTTAGCCCAGGTAAATTGTCTACCAGAGAGTTCGATTTCTCTCAAATCCAAACTCTCAATGATGGTATTAAACATAAAGGACCATCGCCCATCAAAATTATCGTTATTCTTTTCATCCCGCCTCCTAATAATGTTGAAGTCCCCCCCAACCAGGATAGGGAGTTGTTCGGACCCACAAATTCGAACCAGGTCAGCCAAAAATTCAGGTTTAAGCTCAGGTTGTGCAGCCCCGTAGACCGCCACCAACACCCAGTTAAACCCATCTATTTTGGACCTGACTCTGAATTTCACTGCAAAGTCACCCATAACAACACTCCGGACTTCAAGGGAATCACATCTCACACCCAGCAAGATGCCCCCAGACCTCCCTCTTGGAGGAAGACAATGCCAATCGAATTCCACCCCTCCCGACAACGTGTTAAGAAACTGAGGTGCAAAATTATCCCTACCAGTTTCAGAGAGAGCAATGAAATCTAAACGATGCTCTAAAGATGCCTCCGCTACAAACCTACGTTTAGCCAAGTCCTTAAGACCTCTGCTATTCCAGAATATTCCTTTCATAGGTCATCATGGAATTTTTTGGCCTTACGAATTCTAGCACTCCTGCGTACCGCGGATGCAGGGTACACCTTCCGCTTCCACTTACGTTTAGGAATGTTATCACCTGTAGCCCGGTCCTCATAACCGTGCTCTGGTTGAACATGGGCTTCATCATCTACCTGGAGTTCATCCTCATCAGGCTCCGCAGACGGAGGAACAAGATCCGCGCAGAATTTATCAAGCACCCTAACACCCAAGGCCTCAATCTCCGCATCATTCAAAGGTTTTACAGCCGCTAGGTTTCTAATAGACTCCAAGGCCCGTTCCGCTTCCAAATCTAAAAGATCATTAACCGAGTTTTCAATTTCCAAATTATTATTCCCAAGAGACACCCCCACTTGGTTTGCATTATTAATAATCTCATCCTTAGAGAAATGCAGAATAGAATTTGAAACATTAACTGACATACCTGTTGTGCTCTCCACATCACGCAGCTTGGCCGCCCGCATAGCGCACCTCAGCTGCAAATCATCAACCTCCGGAAGGTCCTGGAGACGAGAGCTCGTCCGCCTCCCCTCGGAAGCAGGGTCTCGGATCCCTCCGAACGCGATCACCTCCTCCCGAGTAGCGGCTCCCGGAGTAGGTCTGGGAGAGGGGGACCGCGTAGGAGATGTGGAGATGCCTGACGGAGTTGGCACCAGGGCCTCCTGCCCTAGTCCGACCCCCCCAGCCGACGCCGTGGCAGCCGTGCGCTCCACCTGCAGGACCGCCGTCGGTACTAGAGGGTCAGGGGCCACCTGCCCCTGACGCCTGCCTAGCACCTCCGGCGACCCCACCACCAACGAGGCTCCCGCGAGACGGACCTCCAGGGCCTCCTGCCCCAAAGATATGTCGCCCCGGCTGGACACAGGTACCTGCGCCGCCTGCTGTGAAACAGAAGAATGAGAGGGAGTCGTGGCCACCTGCCCAGACGCCCCTCCCCTCCGCAAGGAAACCGAAGACCTAGATCGCCCTGGCGATTCCTGAGGCTCCACCTCTTGAACAACACGGGCACTGAAGCTGGCCGACTGCCGGGGTGACCGCCCAAAGTCCAAGACCGGTAGCGAATGCTCGAACGCATCGTCAGAGTCAACCCGATCACTCCACAGACGAGGAGGCGCCGACGACGGCAGAAAAGATCCAAACCGCAGTGAGTTATGAGGCAAAGACGAAGCCGGGGACTGCTCCATCCCGGCTCCGTTCTCCGGCTCCTGAGCAGCAGGCCCCGATCCATTGGGCTCCTGTGCTGCCTCATCCGCCTGCTCCCTGGGAGCACCTGTATCATCACCCCCATCGTGCATATCCACGTCAGTGCCAGCAGCAACCTCAGCAAACAACTCTGCATCCTCAAACTCAATATCAAGTGGAAACACCTCGCCTCTATAGGTCCAGTTGATGACGTCTGCGACATACTCAATATCCAGAATGCTAACTCGCAGTCGAGCCACCCCCTGAGCTCTAGTGAACGCCATATCCACTTTCTCCGTCTTACCAACCATAATCCCCAAACTAGCCACCACACGCACATCAGAAAGAGCCTCAGACGGTGCCCCCGAGAAACGCAGCCACACCTGAGTAAGAGGCTTCCCCTTAGGCTCAACTTTCTTCCACTCGTGGAACTCCAAAATACCTTTGGTGCCTGGCACCTTACACATCCCAAAGCTCAACAAACGCTGCAAGTCCTCATTCGAAGGAAACTCCACTCTGAATACTCTATCCTCAACGGGTACGAGGTCCCACTGAAAATCACCCGGAGCCAACTCCTGAAGTCTCTGCACAATCTGAGCCTGGGAGACATCTCCCTGTGTCACCTTGACCAAACCAGAAGTAAGGCTCTGTGTATCAGCTGGGATCTCCCTCGCAGCCGCTGACTCGAAGAACATCAGCTCCGCACAGTACACACCATATACAGTAAGAGCTGGAATATGGTCCCTCAGCAAAGGACAATCCCCTGAAGCATGCGCAGGCTTACCACAGGATTCGCACAGCTGGGCCACACACTCCGCGATGAAGTGCCCCTTCTCTCCGCACCGGTAACAAAGCATTCTCTCTTTCTTCCGAGCGTACTTGGATGCCCTCTCAGAATCAGCCACTTGAACCACCTCAGCCTCCTTCGCAATCCCAGGAACCTCAGCAACCACAAGTGCATTCACCACCTCCATCGCCTGGGGAGGTAGCTCCTGTGGTGTCTGATCAGTCTCCATCACCGCCCCGTCAGAGTCAACATGTCTAGGGGGAGGCGGCCGGCGGAACCTTCCGCGGCCTCCACCACGACCACGGTATCCGCGATAACCTCCTCTGTGCCTGTTATCAGGTCCTGAGGCCCCCTCAACGAAGCCTCCAGCCGGCCCCAGGAACGGTCTCTCTGCAGACCCGTCACTCTGCCAAGCATAACCCCGACCTCCTCCCGCTGAAGATGAGCCCCGATTCTGGCCTACTCCATACGCATCAAACCCGTCATCACCCCACTTGCCTCGAGGTGCATCAGTCGGTCTCCCACTGGTATTACTCTGATTACTCTGAACCTGATTCTGCCCCGAACGATTCTGCGCCTGACGAACCGCAAGGTGTGGCGGGGGTGCACGCTGACCCCCGGCAGTTGCCGCCACCGGATCAGCAGCGACACCGGCAGCCACCGTGGCCCCCGGCGTCTCGGCCCTCAGAGCAGCCATCCCCTCCGCCGACGCGTTACGAGCCGGCACCACCGGCGGTGCAGGGCGAGGAGCTCCACGGCCAGTATTAACCATACCAGTCGTCATCGACCCAGGAGCCGGCGCCGCCGGCGGCGGAGGGCGAGGGCCTCCCCGGCCGACCCCAGCAGCATGAGATGGCACCGGGGGTCTATGCGCTGCCCGGCCAGCCGTCGTTGGCTGCGCCTCAGGAGCCCGAACTCCCGGAGCGCCCAGCTGCTGCCGCGGCTGGAGAGCGCCTCCACGACCTGCAGCACCCGGCGCAAGTGCCGGCGGCTGCTGTCCGGCCGGCGGTGCGCCCCGTCCCGACGCATGGGGCGGCGGCGGTCGAGCCCTTCCAGCCCCCCCCCCCCGCGGTACTCGCAGCAGGAGGGGGTCCCGCTCCACGTCCAGCCATTAGCAGCGGCGGGATCCTCCTCGCCCTGCCCGATCCACACTGCGGGAAACCACGACTCCCCTGGCGATGAACCCTAGCGGCACGTACCGACTGCGCTGGGACGATCGAAGGATCGGACGTGCATGGCAGAAAACACTCAACGGACCGGCCTTGAAAGACATAATGGGCCTCATACCCATTATTGTCCGGCCCATTGGCAACGAGGCCCGAAGGCTCCCGATCCAGCCCGGCCGCACCAAGCAGCTGAGCGAGCGCGGTCGCCCTCGTCGATCGAATCTCGGTCGCCGTGGCCTCCATGGCCGGCGCCGGCGGACGCACATTCCGGGACAACAACCTCCGTCCTTTCTTCCTCTTAACCGTAACCCACGCATCCGGTCGGATCAGATCAAACACAGTGAGCTTCGGCAAACATACCTTGGGTAAAGGACCCTTCCATGGACGAAGCGCCGACGGCGCCGTCCTTCTATGCATGATCCGGCGAACAATCTCGATCTTCTCTCCATCGTGCAGCCCCTCACGAGCCAGATCGTCTCTGGGAACCACCTTGTCCACCGTGGTCGCTACTTCCTCTTCCGAGTAACCTGAATGAAAGAATTCACAGATTAGGTCCGACGGCGTAGGAGACGGCGGTGACTCCCCCGGCGGCTCCGCTCCATCCTCGTCCGCATCATCATCGTCAGATCCGGCGAGGGCCCAGAAGCGACCGCCCACCCGGCGGCGATCGCCGGCATCGGGCGGTGGCTCCACCGTCGGGCGCGGAGATCGCCCCGGATCGCCTCCGTGTCGCCTAACGGTCATCCTATTTTCTATCAGTTACTCTCCACTATGACCAGCCTGAGACCTTGGTCGCGTGGCACCAACAACCAGAGTCAGTCGGTCACAAATTCCCAAATCCACGGGAGAGAGATAATCATCAGGCAGAGCTGCAGCAGGTGGCCATGGCCGACTCCCCCGAGTTAGCTCGTGCTCGGGACGTCCTGAGCGTCAGCGCCGACGAGCACGCGCGTGTGGACGCGCTCTCCTCCGCCGCATCCGCATCCCTATCACAGTCCACTACTCATCTGTCGCCGAGCTTCTTCGAGGGATTCGCGCTGCGCGGGATCCGCGTCCTCCGCCTCCACCCGGGCTTCATCCACTGCTCCTACACCGTCCCCCCGAGCCTCACCGTACGTCAGTCGCTTCTTCCTTGATCGATTTCACTTTCACCTGTCTGTCTTGATCCCTCCTGGCTGAGCTAAACACGCACGCACGCAGGACTCCACCACCGGCTGCCTCGCCGCCGGCGCCGTCGTGGCCCTGGTCGACGAGATCGGCTCCGCCGCCTCCATCTCCGAGGGCCAAAACCTCAAGGTCTCCGTCGACATGTCCGTCGCCTTCCCGGATCTCTCCCAGGCCCGCCCGGGGGACCGGCTGAGCATAACGGCAAGGGCACTCGGACACAAGGGCGCCTACTCCGGCACACACGTGCTCTTCACCAACGCCGGCACCGGCAACGTCGTCGCCGAGGGCAGGCACTCCCTCTTCGGTAACATGAAGAAGTCGCCACCACCCAAGCCAGCGGCCACTACTCACAGGAGCAACTTGTGATGATGCCTCTGCCTGCTCCTACTCCGCTACTCTGTTCTGTATTCTGATGAAGAGTACCTTGCCATCAGACATCAAGTATAAAGGAGATATGTTCTGAACGGGCGCCTACTCCTCTCTTATCAGTTCGGCCTGTATATGTAACATTGATTCAGAGCAGTACGATGTATGATGTGTATTATGCAACTCGACTTTGGTAATCAGAACTATCATTCTCCATGTCTACCACAGCTCCTGCTACCTCGCTGGACACCGTGCCAAACCGGCGGCGCCTCCTCGCCCTCCACACAATCTGAAATTCTTCCCCAAAGCCTGTTATCTGGAATTCTTCCCCAAAGCCTGTTGCCCTGAACTATAGCCCGGGTGTTGATAGCGAGAGGTGGACAAAAACACAAGGATTTGCACTGCGTACAGGGTTCAGGGTCTTACGTGAAACTAGAACTCGGGACCTTGAAGTGCATCCAAAAGCACGATTCATATATTAAATAAGTGGTCGTTGTCTAACATTTGTTCGTTTACATCTTATAAGAAAGAAAGCTGCAATTGGTACTTCGTGTTGATATGATTCGAATGAAAGCTGCAATTCTATCCATATGATTCTCTTTTGAATTAGCTTCGGTCTGCTACTCCTACGTGTCATACTGCGGAACAAGTATCTTAATTCCAAAACATTGTCCCAGATGATGCTGAGGTTGACTATTCGCCCTTTTGGAAAGGATTGATGAGGATGAAATCAGTCTTTTTCAACTGGACAAAATTTGTAGTTGGAAATGGTAATATCACGAGGTTCTGGGAGGACACATAGCTAGGGGAGACGCCCCTTGCACTCTAATATCCATCTCTTTATAATATTATGCAGTGAAGAGAAGCCTACGTTGCAAGAGAAGCCTACGTTGCAACAGTATTATAATCCAATCCTCTGAATATCTAATTCAGGAGGACTCTAGCGGAAATCGTTGGGAAGGTTGGCTCCACATGATGCGAAGATTGATGGAGGTCCACCTTTCTCAACAACCCGATCGGTTGAGCTGGAAACTAACAAAGAATGGTGAGTTTTCGGTTAAATCCATGTATTTGGATGCTATCAATTCTAGTGCTATTCCTCGTTCGAAACATGTGTGGAAAGTCAAAGTGCCTTTAAAAATCAAAGTGTTTATGTGTTTATACATAAACAAGTCATTCTAACTAAGGACAATTTGGCAAAACGCAATCGGACAGGATCTACAAGATGTAGTTTCTGTGATAAGGACGAGTCCATCAAACACCTCTTTCTCGACTATCCCTTGGCAAAAATTTTGTGGCAGACAGTGCACTTAGCATTTAATATTACTCCTCTGAATACCATCAACACGTTATTTGGGACTTGGTTAGATGGGTTAGATTCCGAAACTGCGCGACATATTCGTGTAGGAGTATGTGCTTTATTATGGGCAGTCTGGAACTACAGAAACCATTTGGTTTTTAACAGAATAACAAAAAATTCATTTATTGCAGGTTATCTTACAGGCTACTACACTCATCCATATGTGGTCGCTACTCACTCTGACGGAGGCCAGGGAGCGTTTGGTTACTGGATCTATCCGATGGGAGACGGTAGCTCGGGATATCTTCAACCGGTTTGGATGGCGGTCATTGTCGGCGTTCTGGGACCAGGGGTGCCCAGACTTGCCTGCATGCGGGCTTGTGCGTGGCTCCACCAACGGCCTGGTACATCCCATCTTCGGCAGCAGCAGCTCAAGACCCTCGCGAGGGGCCAAGCCTTGCGAGGCGGACGACACCAAGACCTCCCCAAGAGCAGCCTCACTAGGGTGGCTTCCGAGGAGTGGAGATCTCTATGCAAGAGGGACCTCGCGAGGTTCACGTGACGTGAGCCATGACGACCAAGGACAGGCGGGCGCCAATGGGCGCAGTATGCCAGTTTCCTCTTTCGTGCTAAAGAGGCAGGCACAGGCGAGGAGTCCCGAGGCATCTGGCAAAGGTTTCCATATCGGTGCAACAAGACCAAGACCAACAGGACGGCATGACGGAGGTCACCACGGAGCCCACAGCAGCGTCACCACCAGAGCCTTTGGCAGGCGAAGACCACCTTTTGTCAGGACAGCTTGTACTAGTTGTCTCCCTTCAAACTTGGCTGTTGTGGGATCCCTTCCTGCCTAATATTTGGGAAGAGGACTAGGGCCTCTATAAATATGACTAGCCACCACCATAGGTAGGGATCGACTCATCTTAGATTGGATCCACTTCATCCCCACATCCGCCAGCTCGCCGAGCTCAAGAACACCTTCCCTCCTGAGGCTGTTCACCATTGTACTAGTTCATCCTTATCCCGCAAGACAATCCACCAACACCACACTAGAGTAGGGTATTACACCGCAAGGTGGCCCGAACTAGTATAAACCCTTGTTTCTCTTGTTCTTTGGGTTCGTCGAGTTAGGCCGTGGGATCGTTGAGCGAGCAAACTAGGGAGAGAGTGTTTTTCGTGCGCACCCTAGAGTTTGAACCTCAAGGGTTAGTCGGAACCCACAATCCGACATTTGGCTGTCAGGGGTGCGCTGAAGCTTCGCCTCTCTGCCTGCTTCATCTTGCTCCCATGGCAGGCACCACTTCTCTGATTGGGTTGGCGGGCGCCCGCGGATGTGGCATCCGGGCCTTCACCCCGCCTTGCGTTAAGTGTAGTGGCCGCACAAGTTCAAGCCAGAGATGCCGCCTCACTATGACGGCGCGGCGGATCCAGTGCTCCAAGACGACCTCACCTTCAGCTCGAAGGACCACCCGGCGATCACCACAGGCTCGGGCTCGCTCCCGATGCTCTGCACGCCCACCATCTGCAACATAGCAGTCACCAAGACCCTCATCGATGGAGGATCCGGCCTCAACGTGCTCTCCGTGGAGGCTTTCAGCTTTCTCCATGTGCCGCTCGGCCAGCTCCGCCACACCAAGCCTTTCTCCGGAGTCGGTGGCGGTTCCACCAGCCCCCTAGGGAAGACCGCCTCCCCATCACCTTTGGCACCCGCGACAACTACTGCACCGAACTCATCGACTTCGACATCGCTCACATCAGCCTCCCGTACAATGCCATCCTTGGGTACCCAGCCCTGGCTCAGTTCATGGTGGCAACCCACCCTGCATACAACCTCATGAAGATGTCGGGGAGCAACGGCGTCCTCACCGTGGCTGGAGACACCAAGGAGGCCCTGATGCCCCTCAAGCTCGCCTTGAGGGCCATGGCAGCGGCGCGCCCCGCAGGTGAAGCAGCACCCGAGACCCAAGGGGTTGCGCCGGCCAAGAAGAAGCAATTGTTCTTCCAAGATCGGGCCAAGACGAAGGAGGTTTCGGTCGACGAGGACGGGGCCTCAGGAGCCACCTTCATCATAGGCGCCAACCTCGACCCGGACCAGGAAGAGGCACTGGTGAAATTCCTACGCACGAACAAGGAGGTATTCGCCTGGGAGCCCAAGCAGCTGGTAGGGGTCCCGAGGGGAGTAATCGAGCACCAGTTGAGGGTGTGCCCCAATGTGTGCCCGGTGAAGCAGAAGGCGCGACGACAGTCCACAAAGAAGCGGTCCTTCATCATCCAGGAAACCTGCAAGCTACAGGCGGCGGGTGTCATCCGTGAAGTTCGGTACCCGGAGTGGCTGGCAAACCCCATCGTCGTGCCCAAGAAGGGCGGAAAAGAACACATGTGAGTCAACTTCACCAACCTCAACAAGGCCTGCCCCCAGGACCCGTTCCCGCTTCCGCACATCGATCAGATCATCGACTCCATTGCCGAATGCGACCTGCTATGTTTCCTAGATGCCTTCTCGGGTTACCATCAGATTAAGATGGCAGTGGAGGAAGTAGAGAAGACGGTGTTCTTAACCCTGTGCGGAGTGTACTACTACACCTGCATGCCATTCGGGCTACGTAATGCTGGGGCGACATTCCAGCGGCTGATGCACATCACACTAGGCCAACAGCTCGGAAGGAATGCGGAAGCCTGCGTCGATGACATTGTGGTGAAATCTCGGGAGGCTAGGACCCTCATTCAGGATCTGGAGGAGACTTTTGCCAGCCTGCGCAAGGTAGATCTGCGGCTCAACCCGGAGAAATGCGTGTTTGGCGTCCCCTCCGGCAAGCTGCTGGGTTTCCTCGTGTCGCACAGGGGGATCGAGGCGAACCCAGAGAAGGTCAAGGCAATAGAAGACATGAGCCCGCTGCAGACTCTCAAGGAAATGCAAAAACTCGTGGGCTGCGTAACCTCACTAGGGCGCTTCATCTCCAAGCTGGGGGAGCGCACCCTCCCATTCTTCAAACTGATGAAGAAGAAGGGCCCGTTCGAGTGGACTCCGGAGACTAACATGGCGTTTCAAGGCCTCAAGAGATACCTAACCAGCCCATCGGTAATGGTGGTGCCTCGTCCTCTCGACCCCCTGGTACTTTACCTAGCTGCCACACCTCATTCCGCTAGCGCAGTGCTGGTGGCCGTCCGGGAAGAGCGCCAGGCCAAGAGCCTGCCCCACGGTGCTACACGTTCGGTCGAAACGGTACGGCACCAAGACGGTGTTCCGGAGGCTGCGGCGGTCCAGGTGGGTAATGAAGCTCCTGAGGTCCCCCAGTCTCAGGAGCTGCCCATCCCTCAGGAGATCTTGGACTCCACCAACACTCCCGTCCTCGTTGAACATCCTGTGTACTTCATCAGCACGGTGTTGCGCGACGCGCGGGCCCGCTACCCCATGCCACAGAAGCTTCTGCTCATGCTCCATGTGGCTTCGCGCAAGCCACGCCACTACTTCCAAGGCCACCCCATCAAGGTCGTCTCAGCTTACCCGCTGGAAAGGGTGCTCCGAAGCCCCAACGCAGCGGGGAGGGTCGTCGAGTGGAACATCGAGTTGCAAGCCTTCCAGCTGGAGTTCAGCACCACCTGGGTCATCAAGGGAGCCGCGCTTGCCGACTTCGTGGCGGAATGGACTGACGCCCCGGGGCCTGAAGCATGCGAGGATCGGTCTCTCTTGCCAGGAAGCGAAGCATCGGACGGCTGGATCATGTACTTCGACGGCGCCTTCGCGCGCCAGGGCGCGGGAGCTGGAGTCGTACTCATCTCCCCCACCCAGGACAAGCTCTACTACGCCGTGTAGCTCTGCTTCCAGCAAGGTGAGAAGGTCTCCAACAACATTGCGGAGTACGAAGGTATGATCGCCAGCCTCAAGGCTGCGCCAGCCTTGGGAGTGAAGCGACTCACCATCAAGCGCGACTCTCAGCTCCTCGTCAACTTCTCCAACAAGGTGTATGAGACAAAGGACGAGCACATGGAGGCATACCTCGCGGAGGTACGCAAAATGGAGAAGCAATTCTTGGGCCTAGAACTGCAACATGTGCCCCGCGGCGCAAGCAAGGAAGCTGGTGATATCGCCAAGAGGGTGTCAACACGTCAGCCCCAGGAGCCTGGCATCTTAGAGGAGCGGCTCTTGAAGCCTTTAGCGGCCCCTCCGGCTATAGAGCCTACGCCGCCTCAGGAGGATCTCCCCTCACCACCAACCTCAGGAGCTCCCGCCTGCGGCCCGACCTCAGGAGCACGCCTGCTCCTTGCGCTTGAAACCCAGGAGGGGTGCTGGACTGAAGAATTCAAGGCGTACCTGCTACAGGGGACCCTGCCGAAGGACGAGGATGCAGAGTTTGTAGCTTGGCAGGCTGTAGCTTACTGCATCCGGGAAGGTGAGCTATACCGAAAATGACCGAATGCCGTTCTCTTGCGATGCATCTCCAGGGAGCAAGGGAATGAACTGCTAGCTGACATACATGGCGGAGACTGCGTGCATCATTCATCGTCGCACACTTTGGTGGGCAAGGTGTTCTGCAGCGGATTCTACTGGCCCACGGCACTCAACGACGCAACCGAGCTGGTGAAATCCTGCGAGGCTTGCCAGTTTCATATCAAGAAAATCCACCAGCCTACTCAGGGCCTCCAGACCATCCTACTCTAGTGGCCGTTTGCGGTTTGGGGGGCGGATATCCTAGGTCTATTCCCTCGAGCTCCTGGGGGCTACGGCTACCTCTATGTCGCCATCGACAAGTTCATCAAATGGGCGGAGGTGGAAGCCGTCCACACCATCCCAGCCGGATCCGCGGTCAGGTTCATCAAGGGCCTGGTGAGCCGTTTTGGGGTCCCTAACCGCATCAGCACCGACAACGGTACGCAGTTCACTAGCAATATCTTCAAAACATATTGTGCTAACCTTGGAACGCAGATATGCTACGCCTCAGCAGCACACCCCAGAAGCAACGGCCAGGCCGAGTGCACTAACGCTGAGGTCCTGAGGGGCCTCAAGACAAGGACCTTCAAAAAGAAGCTCGAGGCCTGCAGCAGGGGCTGGTACGACGAGCTCCAGTCCGTGCTTTGGTCGATCCGCACCACCGCCACCAAGCCGACAGGCGAGACTTTGTTCTTCCTTGTCTATGGAGCCGAAGCGGTTCTCCCTCACGAGGTCAGGCATCACTCCGCGCGGGTCCTGGCATTCGATGAGGCATGCCAGGACGCCATGTAGGGGATGGACCTCGTGCTGGGGGAGGAACACCGCCGCCAAGCCTCGCTCCGTGCGGCAAGGTACCAGCAGGCGCTGCGGCGGTACCACTGCCACAGCATCCGCTCCATGATGCTCGAGGTGGGCGATCTCGTCCTGAGGCGGGTGCTCTCCAGGGAAGGGCTGCATAAGCTCTCACCCATGTGGGAGGGCCCGTTTAGGATTGCCCACGTCTCCAGGGATGGCGTTGTGCACCTGGAGACGCAGGACGGGATCCCCATCCAGAACGCCTGGAACATCCAACATCTCCGGAAGTTCTACCCATGAATCAAGGCCCAATGCCTGTGAAGGTCTCCACCTGTGAAACTCACACATAATAATGAGTGGGGCTGTGCATGTCCCGGAGTCTCCGGAGTGCCGCCCTCGGGCCTCGGAGGCTCCCTCCCACGTCCTAGTGGCAGCACTTAGCTCCCCGCTGGCGAGAAGACTAGACTAGGTGCCGGACGCGGCTATTCATTTGCTTTCTATAGTTGGTTTGCAGCTTTTTAATGAAATTTGATGTTCTGGCATTTCTTGATTGCTCGGTTGAGTCCTTTCTTTTCTCTGCTTCTTCGCTTGGTTCTTTGTTTCGCGCTAGGGAGGACGGCAATTGCCCGACGCTCTCCCTCGCGTGCCTCGCGTGGGGGCTGGGCATGTGTGTGTGTGTGCGCTAGGCTAGCCTAAGCCACGGACACACCTCGCCAAAGCCCTGTCGCTCCAGAGCCTCGTCTCCCCTGACCTTCGCGAGGCACCCTCGATTGAGCTCGCGGTTGGCGCACCCCTCTAAGTCTGTGCCCAACAGGTACCGTGACGTGGTGCGCTGTGCCATGATTATGATGCCTCATGCAAGGAAGGATAAGGCACCCGATGGACGTCCTAACAATTTCTGTAGCTTTGTGACACCTCCCGAGGTCAATGGCTCCTGAGCCAGCAACAAGGAGGGCTCACCAGGTGCCATAGGGCGCACCCTCATGAGTCAGGAAACTACCCTGGGCGTATCCAGCTAAGTTATCCTCCTATGTCTACATGAAGCATGAATGCCATAACATAACAAAGGAACAATAAACATAACACAAGTGGCATGAAAATTACGGTTCATTACACTCCCTTGTAGGGCCCCATACTTGTTTCTGGGAATGCAGGAAGAAGGGAAAGGATGAGCAAAATCGGCATGCACGCCTGCAACGGCTCCCGAGGGTCAGCTCCCGACGCACCCCCGGGCAAAGCCAGAGTCCTCCTCGCACTTCACCGGAGCACAGCGGCGGGACGACCCACCACCGTCCTCATAGCGAGCCCGACGATGTGGCGGCTGGTCGTAGCCACCAGTGCTAGAGCTTTCGCCGGAGGAGGAGCTGCCACCGCCAGACGAGCCACAGTCGTCGCCAAGGGCGAACTCGCATCTAGCCACATCACGGCCGCGGTCAAGGACCGTACCGTCGTCGCCACCGTTGTCCTCGGGGCAGCACCCTGCGAGGCGGCCATCTTCCCCAAAAACCCTCGCATAGAGGGTCGTGACGCCGTTGTACTTGAAGTGGAGGGTGCACCTCCTGCTCAGGCCGCGCGCATGGGTGAACGTCTGCCAGCCGTGGGCCAGGACCGTGTTGCCCGCGGCGGAGACCTCCACCGCGAACCATGAGGCCTTGCTGTAGCAGCCGTTAGCTTGTAGCCAGAAGCCGTCAAGACCTACGGCCGGCAGCTAGCCGGCGAAGGAGTGCGGGAGCTGGAGCCAAGTGTCGGCCGGCTGCTCTGACCATACTACAAACTCTGGGAGCACCTCCGCTGAATGGAAGCGCGACCGAGGAGGCCGGGCGACCATGGCGTGCCTCCCCTTGGTGCAAGGGCTGCTCTGCCTAAAGCGGACCCCGCCGCGGAAGGGGGCACCGCTGCGGTCGTCGAGGACGACACCCGTTCCCTAAGGAGTACGCCCGCGCCCCCCAGGGGCCACGGCGGGAGTCATGGCGTGCTTGTGGGGGCGGAACGACCCCTCTTGGGCAGTGGAGAGCCGGGCCCCTCCTGGCGTTCCTTCCCCTTCTCCGCGGTCGTGAACCTCTTCGTCGGTGCCATGGGTATCGCAGCAAAACGGCGGAGCAAAGAGGAAGAAGAAGGAGCAAACGAAGTGGAGGAGAAGATGAGCAACAGGGGCTGCGCCCCTCTCCTCATTTATAGACAGAGGGAGGCCAACCGCCGGCCTCCATGATCACAGGTAATGATGGTTTTCCTCCTGCATGCAGCAGGGTCTCGTCAAGTTGAACAGTTGCCGAGGCAACATGGGGAAGCGGAGGCGCCCACGTCCCATCAATCACCACGCGTCAATCAAGGACGTAGGTGGTTGGGGCCCGCGGCGCTCCGCACTTGACTTTTGGCTTCACCTCGTAGCCAAGCTCGAGCGCGCCTTGGGCCCGGCGCTACTGTTGGCGTTCTAGGACCGAGGGTGCCCAGACTTGCAGCCTGCGGGCTTGTGCGTGGCTCCACCAACGGCCTGGTACGACCCATCTTCGGCAGTAGCAACTCAAGACCCTCGCGAGGGGCCAAGCCTCGCGAGGCTGACGACACCAAGACCTCCCTAGGAGCAACCTCACTAGGCTGGCTCCTGAGGAGCGGAGATCTCTGTGCAAGGGGCACCTCGCGAGGTTCACGTGACGTGAGCCATGACGACCAAGGCCAGGCGGGCACCAGTGGGTGTAGTATGCCAGTTTCCTCTTTTGTGCTAAAGAGGCAGGTGCAGGCGAGGAGTCCCGAGGCATCAGGCAAAGGTTTCCATATCGGTGCAGCAAGACCAAGACCAGCAGGACGGCAGGACGGAGGTCACCACGGAGCCAACAACAGCGTCACCACCAGAGCCTTTGGCAGGCAAAGACCACCTTTTGTCAGGACATCTTGTACTAGTTGTCTCCCTTCAAACTTGGCCGTTGTGGGATCCCTTCCCGCCTAATATTTGGGAAGAGGACCAAGGCCTCTATAAATAGGACTAGCCACCACCATAGGTAGGGATCGACTCATCTTGGATTGGATCCACTCCATCCCCACATCCACCAGCTCGCCGAGATCAAGAACACCTCCCCTCCTGAGGCTGTTCACCCATTGTACTTGTTCATCCTTAGCCCGTGAGGCAATCCACCAACACCACACTGGAGTAGGGTATTACACCGCAAGGTGGCTCGAACCAGTATAAACCCTTGTGTCTCTTGTTCTTTGGGTTTGTCGAGCTAGGCCGTGAGATCATTCAACGAGCAAACTAGGGAGAGAGTGTTCTTCGTGCGCACCCCAGAGTTCAAACCTCAAGGTTAGCCAGAACCCACAATCCGACAATCATGTAATAGGATAGGTCTTTAGTTTCCTATCTTATGTTTTTGCCTGCCGGTTGTGGCTTTCTTGTCATGTTGCTTCTGCTCTTTGTGAGATTTTTTACTTTTGAGACTTGAAGACCTTTGTATAACATTTTGCTTATTATTAATAATATGGCCGTATGCATCGTTCTGATGCAGAGGCCGGGGCCTGACTCCTTTTCGAAAAAAGAAAAAAAACGTGTCATACGTCAACTTTGAATTTGATCTCTCATATTTTTACATGCATGTGCGAACAAATGAATTCGACAGACTGAAAACTCGATGGCAATGATGAAATTACACTTGTATTTACAAACATAACAATGTAGAGCATATCACAGTCACACTGTAATCAAACAACATCTCAAAATTATAGGGTAAGCACAGATTCATAGTTTGTGGGATATGAGATAGAATGTATACTCATCATAAAGCCTTGAGAGTACATGTTCATACTTACCGTCCCAAACTGATTAGAATCGGCACTCACTCCGCTCTGCTTCAAAAAGTGTCACCCGATCATGACCCTGTCGTTCTAGACTCAAACGAATTCAACGAAAACTAGAAAAGCGCGGGGAGGTACAACTCAGTATGATGAACATGGATTACGAGATCAATTTCAGAAACAGAAAACACAATGCATAGACATGGCTCAATTCGCTTACCACAGGGAGACTAGGGGGCGGTGAAGCAGAGGAAACTCAACGGCACGCGAGGGGCGGCAACGAGAATGGTACTGACAAGATGTGGCGGGAAATGGGGAAATACTAGGGGGGTTGGCGTTGATATTTAGGGACGAAGGTCGGCACCTAGAACCAGAAATAGAAGCGAGAGAGGAAAGATCGAAAAGTGTGTGATGCTGGATTGAACATATTAGGGAAAGAATCAAACATGGGAAGAGATATGGGGAGCACTCAGATAGTGGAAGAGAATCACGGGGGAGAGGAGAACGACATGACGCCAATCGTTGGCATTTCTCCTTTCGTCATTGTGGCAAGCTACAAAAGTTTCTACTTGAAGTTAGTATGGCTATATAGCTAACTACTTTGGACTCAACATGAAGAAATAAAAATTATCTTAGGAGATCATGTAGAAGATCTAGTACTTACTCTGTCTGGGTCTAAACAAGGGCTAGTTTTGCGAGACTGAGAAAGGTTGGAACTCGTGGCGGTGCAGGGGCAGTGTACTAATTGCATCTTAGCGGTTGTTGATAACTGTCGAGGTATGATCACTTCATTAGCGACATGGACAACCGGCATCCCTTCATAGTATGTCATAGTCCATCATCATAATTTATGATCGTATCTTTACCAGTCATTTTTCGTAGGAGATCATGGCACTCACGGGTACTTAATTGTGCATGAGCTCTTCTCCTCATCTGCAGATAGATGGTGCTATAGAACGAGTCAACCAGTGTCTTGAGGCTTATCGTTGGTGCTTTACCCATGCTTGTCCTGTCAAGTGGGCTCAGTGGCTTTCTCTCGTTGAGTATTGGTACAATGCAGATATGCATTTGACACTCGATAGCAAATCACCTTTCGAGGTTCATTCTATGAGACAATTTAGCATCTTAGCAACAAATACTTGTTGTGTCCCGGACCTTTAAACTTGGCTTAAAGATCATGCATTGATGATGTTGATGTTATGACTGCCACACAACATCTAAGCAAGTTCGTACATGCATGAATCATCAGGCTGACAAGAAGCACACTTAAAAGTGTTTGAAGTGGGCATTTCTGTTTTCATGAAGCTTGTTTCTTATATACAATTCCCCTTTCACCCAATCCCTACTCGGTAGAAAACAAATCCATGACTTATCTTCTCCCCCCTCTCGTTGTGGCGTCGACGGCCCCCGCTCATTCGCGGATCACACTCGTCGTAGAGTTCGTGGCCTTAGCTCAGGGGAAAACAAACAAGTGACTAATTTAGTTATATACGATAAGAGCATCTACAACAGGATAATTCAAACCCTCCCTATACGTCCGGGTGAATGGCCTGGTCACTGCCCGGACAAGAAAATGGCACCCAACCAGACACCTTAAACCGGTCCTATAAGTGTGGGTTGTCCAGCAACCCCATATCCAGCCCGTATGTGGGGCACATATGGGGATGCTGGATGCACCCGTCACGTCCGCCATGGTGGATTCTGACCATGCTGGCCCACCCCGGGCACAGAAATATGTGTCCTTGTCCGCCTCCCTGAAAAACTCTAGTCACTCCACTTCTAGTATCCTCTGCCCCCAGCTCCTCTTCGACGAACTCCGGCCTTCTCCACCATGGTGGGCAACAAATCTAGGTCCAGCAACTCTGGACCCGTGGACTGGGACCTTGTCCCTTGGAGGGACAAGGAGGATTGGCCATCCTGGTAGCTCTCGCCAATCCAGGAGAAAACCTTAGCTCCACAGTCGGAGTCACTCCAGTGGGAATCCATTGTGTCCGCACAAGTGGGGCCTGGATCCACTAGCGTCGACGGCTCGAGGTGTGTCATCGCAGTGGAGCCGGAGGCAGCGAGCATCGGCTGGAGGTACCAAAGTGACTAACTGAACAACCCTAGGCTGGCTGTGCAACCCCAACGGTGGAGCCTCGTCCCCACGATGTCGGGCTCTGAGTTCGAGGTCAATGCCACCAGACGGCATGACCATGGATGCGCTGAGGAGCGGTCTGTCCGCTGAGTGAGGGGGGAAGTTGCGCAATGCCGCAAAGGCCAAGTCGCACACTAAGAGAGGTGAAACCAAGGATGCCCTCTGTGCCCGCATCCTAGCGAAGCGGCAAGCCTGGACGAGGCATGACCTCGCCAGACTACCACCCCCTCCCAAGAGGAGGAGGAGGAGGCCAGTGACGGATCAGACAACTCCGATAGTGAGCAGATTCGGCTCGACCACATGGAGTTTCTTCATGCGCTTTACACCAATATAACCTAAACGGCAGTGCCACAAATATGTTGCACTATCATTATCTTACATCTTTTGGCATCAATATTATGGATATGTGTATAACCACGATCGAGATTCAACAAACCATTCACATTGGGTGTATGACCATTGAAGGATTTATTCATGTAAACAGAACAATAATTATTCTCTGACTTAAATGAATAACCGTATTGCAATAAACATGATCCAATCATATTCATGCTCAACGCAAACACCAAATAACATTTATTTAG
This sequence comes from Triticum dicoccoides, assembly GCF_002162155.2. Taxonomy (NCBI): domain Eukaryota; kingdom Viridiplantae; phylum Streptophyta; class Magnoliopsida; order Poales; family Poaceae; genus Triticum; species Triticum dicoccoides. Next base: position 451,196,485 of record NC_041386.1, read on the forward strand.
GTTCAACACTAATCCCGAAGGTAGAGGGAGTATGCGATGGTGATCTTATCAACCTTGGAATCACTTCCAACATACATCGTTGCTTCGCCCTCAACTAGTCACTGTTCATTTTGTAACTCCTATTTCGAGTTACTAATCATAGCAACTGAACCTGTATCAAATACCATGGGGTTACTATGAACACTAGTAAAGTACACATCAATAACATGTATATCAAATATACCTTTCACTTTGCCATCCTTCTTATCCGCCAAATACTTGGGGCAGTTCCGCTTCCAATGACCAGTCCCTTTGCAGTAGAAGCACTCAGTTTCAGGCTTAGGTCTAGATTTGGGATTCTTCCCGGGAGTAGCAACTTGCTTGCTATTCTTCTTGAAGTTCCCCTTCTTTCCTTTGCCATTTTTCATGAAACTAGTGGTCTTGTTAACCATCAACACTTGATACTCCTTTTTGATTTCTACCTCCGCAGCCTTTAGCATTGCTAGGAGCTCGGGAATTGTTTTCGTTATCCCTTGCATATTATAGTTCATCACGAAGTTCTAGTAACTTGGTGATAGTGACTAGAGAACCTTGTCAATCACTATCTTATCTGGAAGATTAACTCCCACTTGATTCAAGCGATTGTAGTACCCAGACATTCTGAGCGCATGCTCACTAGCTGAGCTATTCTCCTCCATCTTGTAGACAAAGTACTTGTCAGAGGTCTCATACCTCTCGACTTGGGCATGAGTCTGAAATACCAATTTCAGCTTCTTGGAACATCTTATATGCTCTGTGTTGTTCAAAACGTTTTTGAAGTCCCGGTTCTAAGCTGTAAAGCATGGGGCACTAAACTATCAAGTAGTCACCATACCGAGCTTGCCAAATGTTCATAACGTCTGCATCCGCTCCTGCAAAAGGTTTGTCACCTAGCGGTGCATCAAGGACATAATTCTTTTGTGCAGCAATGAGGATAATCCTCAGATCACGAATCTAGTCCGTATTATTGCTACTATCGTCTTTCAACTTATTTTTTTCTAGGAACATATCAAAAATAAATGGAGAGCTATAACGTGAGCTATTGATCTACAACATAATTTGCAAATACTATCAGGACTAAGTTCATGATAAATTAAAATTCAATTAATCATATTACTTAAGAAATCCCACTTAGAAGACATCCCTCTAGTCATCTAAATGATCAGGTGATCCATATCAACTAAACCATGTTTGATCATCACGTGAGATGGAGTAGTTTTCAATGGTGAACATCACTATGTTGATCATATCTACTATATGATTCACATTCGACCTTTCAGTCTCAGTGGTCTGAGGCCATATCTGCATATGCTAGGCTTGTCAAGTTTAACTCGAGTATTCTGCACATGCAAAACTGGCTTCCACCTGTTTTATGTGAACATAGAGCTTATCACACCCGATCACCATGTGTCTCGGCACGACGAACTGCAGCAACGATGCATACTCTGGGAGAACACTTATACCTTGAAATTTAGTGAGGGATCATCTTATAATGCTACCGCCGTACTAAGCAAAATAAGATGCATAAAAGATAAACATCACATGCAATCAAAATATGTGACATGATATGGCCATCATCATCTTGTGCCTTTGATCTCCATCTCCAAAGCACCATCATGATCTCCATCGTCACTATCTTGACACCTTGATCTCCATCGTAGCGTCGTTGTCATCTCGCCAACTATTGATTCTACGACTATCGCTACTGCTTAGTGATAAAGTAAAGCAACTACATGGCGATTGCATTTTGTACAATAAAAGCGACAACCATAAGGCTCCTGCCAGTTGCCGATAACTTTTACAAAACATGATCATCTCATACAACAATTTATATCTCATCACATATTAACCATATCACATCCCAACATGCCCTGCAAAAACAAGTTAGATGCCCTCTACTTTGTTGTTGCAAATTTTACATGGCTGCTACAGGCTTTTAGCAAGAACCATTCTTATCTACGCATCAAAACCACAATGATTTTTCGTCAAGTGTGTTGTTTTAACCTTCAACAAGGACCTTCCATAGTCAAACTCGATTCAATTATAGTTGGAGAAATAGACACCCGCTAGCCACCTGTGTGTGAAGCACGTCGGTAGAACCAGTCTCATGAACGTGGTCATGTAATGTCGGTCCGGGCCGCTTCATCCAACAATACCACCGAATCAAAGTAAGACATTGGTGGTAAGCAGTATGACTATTATCGCCCACAACTCTTTGTGTTCTACTCGTGCATATCATCTACGCATAGACCTAGCTCTGATGCCACTGTTGGGGAACGTAGCATGCAATTTCAAAAAAATTCCTACGATCATGCAAGATCTATCTAGGAGATGCATAGCAACGAGACGGCGAGAGTGTGTCCACGTATCCTCGTAGACCGAAAGCAAAAGCATTAGGTTAACGCGGTTGATGTAGTCAAACGTCTTCATGTTCCAACCGATCCAAGTACTGAACGTACGGCACCTCCGTGTTTAGCACACGTTTAGCTCAATGATGTCCCTCGAACTCTTGATCCAGCAGAGGGTCGAGGGAGAGTTCCATCAACACGATGGCGTGGTGACGGTGATGGTGATGTGATCGGCGCAGGGCTTCGCCTAAGCACTATGACACTATGACCGGAGGAGTAAACTGTGGAGGGGGACACCGCACACGGCTAAGAGAACAATTGATGTGCTTTGGGGTATCCCTGCCCTCGTATATAAAGGAGGAGGGTAGGAGGCTGGCCACATGGGGCGCGCCAAGGAGAGGGGAGTCCTACTATGACTCCAGTCCTAGTAGGATTCGCCCCCCCCCCCTTTTTTCCTTCTACCAGAGGGGGGAAAGGGGAAGGGGAGGGAGTAGGAGAAGGAAGGGGGTGGCGCCCCCTTCCCAAGTCCAATTTGGCCTCATCCCTTGTGGGGGGTGCACCAGCTCCTTGTGGGCTGGTTAGCCTTCCTCCTATGGCCCATATTGCCCATATCTTTCCCCGGGGGGTTCCGGTAACCCCCACGGTACTCCGGTATGTACCCGATACACTCTGAAACCCTTTCGGTGTCCGAATACTACTTTCCAATATATCAATCTTTACCTCTTGACCATTTCGAGACTCCTCGTCATGTCTGTGATCTCATCCGGGACTCCGAACAAACTTCGATCACCAAAACACATAACTCATAAATACAAATTATCCTCGAATGTTAAGCGTGCAGACCCTACGGGTTCGAGAACTATGTAGAAATGATCGAGACACCTCTCTGGTCAATAACCAATAGCCGAGATGCTCATATTGGTTCCCACATATTATATGAAGATCTTTATCAGTCAAACCTTTATGACAACATACGTTATTCCCTTTGTCATCGGTATGTTACTTGACCAAGATTCGATCGTCGGTATCTCCATACCTAGTTCAATCTCGTTACTGGCAAGTCCCTTTACTCGGTCCGTAATGCATCATCCCGCAACTAACTCATTAGTCACATTACTTGCAAGGCTTATTATGATGTGCATTACCGAGAGGGCCCAGAGATACATCTCCGATACTTGGAGTGACAAATCCTAATCTCAATCTATGCCAACCCAACAAACACCTTCGGAGACACCTGTAGAGCATCTTTATAATCACCCAGTTACATTGTGACGTTTGATAGCACACAAGGTGTTCCTCCGGTATTCGGGAGTTGCATAATCTCATAGTCAAAGGAATATGTATAAGTCATGAAGAAAGCAATAGCAATAAAACTTAACGATCATTACACTAAGATAATGGATGGGTCTTGTCCATCACATCGCTCTCCTAATGATGTGATCCCATTCATCAAATGACAACACATGTCTATGGTTAGGAAAATTAACCATCTTTGATTAACGAGCTAGTATTGTAGAGGCTTACTAGGGACACTGTGTTTTATTTATGTATCCACACATATATCAAGTTTCCGGTTAATACAATTCTAGCATGATTAATAAACATTTATCATGATATAAGGAAAAATAAATAACAACTTTATTATTACCTCTAGGGTATATTTCCTTCAGTCTCCAACTTGCATTAGAGTCAATAATCTAGTTCACATTGCCATTTGATTTAACACCAATAGTTTGATACGTCTCTGTTGTATCTACTTGTCCAAACACTTTTGCCCTTGTTTTGGACTCTAACTTGCCTGATTTGAATGGAACTAACGTAGACTTACGCTGTTTTCAGCAGAATTGCCATGGTGTTATTTTTTGTGCAGAAATAAAAGTTCTCGGAATGACCTGAAAATCAACGAAGATTATTTTTGGAATATATAAAAAATGCTAGAAGAAGAATCCACGTCAGGGGGCCCACACCCTGTCCACGAGGGTGGGGGTGCGCCTACCCCCTGGGCACGCCCCCTGCCTCATGGGCCCCTGACGCTCCATCGACCTCAACTCCAACTCCATATATTCGTGTTCGGGGAGAAAAAATCAGAGGGAAGGATTCCTCGCGTTTTACGATATGGAGCCGCCGCCAATCCCTAAACTCTCTCAGGAGGGCTGATCTGGAGTCCGTCGGGGGCTCCAGAGGGGGGAATCCGTCACCATCGTCATCATCAACCTTCCTCCATCACCAATTTCATGATGCTCACTGCCGTGTGTTGGGGATATGACTACCAGGTATGACCCGCCCGGGAGGGGCCGGGTCAATAAGCAATGGCGGGTTAACTAAAGGAAGCCCGAAGAGTATACAAGGTGACGGTTTGTGATAAGGTTGTAGTAGGCCAAAGCCCAGAGGCGGCTTAAGGCCCATGAATATAAACTGCCATGTATGATAAGACTTGTAAAGTAAGGCATATACAACACGTCACCGAGCCGAACACATTGTATGAGCCGGCCAGGACTCTGTAGGCCGCAGGGCGTCAACCCGTGTATATAAGGGGATGACCCGGCGGCGGCTTAGGGCAAGAAACAACAGATCAAGAGCCAAGCTAGCATATTTCGCTCCTTGGTCATCGAAACCTAGCAATACCACCACAACTGGACTAGGCTTTACCTTCACCGCAAGGGGCCGAACCAGTATAAACCTCTCGTGTCCTTTGTCCTGATTAACCCCTTTAAGCTTCCTAGTTGCGACGGCTCCATGACTAAGTCCTTTCACTAGGACATCTACCGTGACAATTCCAGGACAGTTGGCGCCCACCGTGGGGCCAGCGCACGATGGATTTGAGTTCTTGAAGGGCAACTTCGAAGGGCTCAAGGGATACGTTGCGGGCGGGATGACCAAGAGTCGTCGTGGCAAGCTCTACATTGACGACGAAGGCTGGGGCCCCGGCGCTGGCTCAATTGAGTACGGGTACCGGGTCCCCTTCGGCGGAATCCACGTCTTCATCGGCTGGATCGGCGAGCCGGGCCCTGAGCCGGACATCTGCACCGACCTCATCGAGACGGCTCAACGTGCGAGACCCGCCCGGACTCAGCCCGCTGTGAAGCGTGCCTTCGTGGGTTGCATCCATGGAGGGGAGTTCTCTGAAGGATCTGTGGATGGTGGTGAGACGGCCATCTATTCTAACAGTGAGTCGTCCACAGGCGAGACGGATTCATTGTATCAACTACCAGATGGCGGGCTTGGGGGCTGTTCCGACGGCAGCAGTATTATGGACCCCTTTGAGCCACCGAACAAAGCAGGGGTCTTCATGACTGGTACACAGCCCGCACAAAACTCTACACTTGCGGCATCAATAACCTCCGGGACGGCCACGACCCGGTTAGGAGACCCTGCACGCCCGCCGGCTCAGGTGCTGATGGATCTTATGGATAAGATGACAACCCTGTTGACCACCATGGTTGAACTGGCGGATAAGGCTCAACATGATGCGGAGGTGGCATGACTACGTGAGGAGATAGCTCAAGCCAAGGAGAACTTGGCGGCGGAGGACGTCCGGATGGCTGCGGAACGGGCGGCTTTGGACGCCCGGGCTCAAGAGCTTCAATCAGAGGCTTTTCAGCTTTCGATGAATCTAAACGCGTCAAACGAGGTCATGAGGAGAAGGCACCAGAGGACTCAATCACGTCTGCCCCTAACTTATGATCCTAGGAATCTCTTCCACACACCCGGGGCTGGTCCCAGTAACCCACCGGAGGCCAACCGGATTACAACACCCGGGGCTGGGGCGCCGGGTTAGCCGCGAGCTATGGAACCCCCTCGGGTGAATACGGCTCCGCCTCATCATACACCAATACCGCCGGGTCATTTTTCGAACCCTTTGGAGAATCTGATTGCTGCATCAGCACGCCTGGCGGCTCTCCCAATGGAAGGCGATTCCCCGACGGCGATCGAAACGCGAAGGGTCAGAGATCTTCTTCAAACAGCTCTGGCACAGTAGGAGTCTTACTCTTATAGTCGAGACATGATCCATTCAACCCCTCGCCCAAGCCGGAGCCCAAGCTATAGCAGGCATATGGATTCAGCAGCCATGTCAAGCAATGCTCAGTGCCGTAACCAGCCATGCAGGTATGACCCGGCGCATGATGGAGCTCTTAACTTGGTGGACCAGGAGAGGATTCGCCAAGAGGCTGAGCGGGCGGTTCAACAGGCAGCAGAGCAGGCGGCTCACCAGGCTTTTCCGGTTCATCCAACGACCTCTGTTGAAGCAGGTGTGGCCACAAGGACAGGAGGTGTCCCTTTCTTGGTGCCGGCTCTACATAATGAGCTTTACCAAAGGATTTCAAGGGGCCTCGGAAGGTGCCTAATTACACAGCTGACTTACAACCCGGGGCATGGATCGAAAGTTATGAGATGGCCATGGAGTTGCTAGAGGTCAGTGACGCAACGGTGGCTAAGTACTTCACCATGATGTTGGATGGAACAGCTCACACTTGGTTGAAGGGGTTGCCACCCAATTCCATCGGCTCATGGGCCGAGTTAAAGGCCCGGTTTATTTAGAACTTCAAGGATACATGCAAGCAACCCATGTCGATTGTGGACTTGACTAACTGCAAGCAATAGGAAGGTGAATCCACCACCCATTGGGTGCTCCGGGTGAAGGAAATAATACATTCATCTGATAAGATGGATGCCGGCTCCGCGGCCTTAATGTTGGAGAAAAATTGCCGTTTTGAACCTCTAAAATAGAAGCTGGGGCGGCTCAAGCGTGATTGCAATGACATGGGCCAGCTGATGGCGGCTCTGGTTAAATACGCCGATTCTGATAGTACCAAGGATCCCGCGTTTGACGAAGAGAAGACAGGGAAGGGAAAGAAGAATGGCAACGGCAAAGGTCATCAGCATAACCCGACAAATCAAGGAGGTAATAATAAACATAAGGCTGACGGTAGTCTGGAGTTTGTAGATAACACCAACACACAGGGAAACAATCAATGGCGAAGGGGAGGCCACCTCCTCGGTCAGGCGGGTCCAGGCCCACCCTCGAGTAGTTGCTAAATGAACCCTGCCCAAGACACGACACCCGGGAGAAGCCGGCCACCCATCTATGGAAAGATTGTACGATCATGAAGGCTTTCAAGAATTCTAACATGTTCGACGGTAATCATGGGCCTGGCAACGGCTCAGGAGGTGGCGGTTTTCATGGCCCGGGCGGCGGCTCAGGCGGCGGCGGTTTTCATGGCCAGGGCCCTCAGCGCAATCAAGGCGGCTATAATCAGCAATTCAGCCAAGGTAGTCAGCAGCAGCAGCAATCCGGGTATCAGAGTAACCCAAAGAAGCTAAGCAGTGAGCAGTACCACGTGTTCACCACTAGTTTATGCAAAAGGGACAAGAAACTTCATAAGAGAGCTATGAATGCGGTTGAACCAGCGGTTCCACGTTATTTGAGATGGTCTGAGCAGCCCATTGTGTGGAGTAGCGAAGATCACCCCCCGGGTCGATAATCCGGGTCACCTGGCTTTGGTGGTAGCCCCTCAGGTTGGTGGATAAAAATTCACTAAAGTACTCATGGATGGAGGCAGTAGTATCAACATTCTCTATTATGAGATGTTTCGTCGCATGGGGTTAACTGACAAAAGTCTTAAGACATCCAACACCGTTTTCCATGGAGTAGTGCTTGGTATGTCGGCATATCCAATTGATAAGATTGAGCTGGAAGTAGCCTTTGGAGATGAGCATGATTCTAGGGCAGAGAAGTTAACTTTTGAAGTGGTCAAAATCAAAAGACCTTATCACGCCCTGTTTGGACGGCCGGCTTATGCAAAATTCATGGTGCGGCCGTGTTATGTTTATCTGTAGCTCAAGATGTCGGGTTATAAGGGCACTATCACAGTGCATGGAAGTTGGAAAATAGCTCTGGAATGTGAAGAAGGTGATGCTGCTTACGCCGAATCTGTTTGTGCGACAGAGGAATTGAAGTTTTACAAGGATAATGTCGACCCGGCGGACATGACGTCTTTGAAAAAGCCAACCACGGAGCATGAGCCGGCGCTGAAGTTTAAATCAGCCGACGATACCAAGATGATCGATTTTGTGCCTGGCGACTCATCCAAACAATTCATTATCAGCGCTAACTTGGATCCTAAATAGGAAATCGCACTCATCGAGTTCATCCGTGAGAATCGGGACATCTTTGCATGGAAACCTTCTGACATGCCGGGTGTACCGAGAGAACTCGCTGAGCACACTCTCAATATTGATCCCAAGTTTAAGCCGGTCAGGCAGTTGTTGGGGAACGTAGTAATTTCAAAAAAAATCCTACGCACACGCAAGATCATGGTGATGCATAGCAACGAGAGGGGAGAGTGTTGTCTACATACCCTCTTAGACCATTCGCGAAAGCGTTATATCAACACGGTTGATGTAGTCGTGCGTCTTCATGATCCGACCGATCCAAGTACCGAAAGCATGGCACCTCCGAGTTCTGCACACGTTCGGCTCGGTGACGTCCTTGCCTTCTCGATCCAGCAACAGGGGCAAAGTAGTAGATGAGTTCGGCCAGCGCGGCGGTGTGGTGACGGTGTTGGTGAAGAACAATCTCCGCAGGGCTTCGCGTAAGCACTACAAAAACTAGGACCGAGGATAAACTAGAGGGGACGGGGTTGCCGGCACACAGCTTGGTGTTTCTTGATGTCTCTTGGGTGCTATCCCTACCCCTCTGTTTATATGTTGAGCCTTGGGGTCGAAACTTGGAGTAAAAGCCTCCACAAAGTCGGTTTCACCCGAAAGGCAAGAGTCCTTCTCGGACTCCAGGGCCAGACACCAGGGTTCCCGGCGTCTGGACCCAGACGCCAGGGACCTTGGCGTCTGGCCCCTGGACTCCGCAAAACTTCCTTTTGTGCTTTCCAAAAACCTTGTGGGCTTTCCCCTTTGGCCCAAATAAAGTGTTCTCGTACCCAAACATTTTGGGAAACATCCGAAACCCCTTCCGGTGAATTCCGGAACCCTTCCGGTGACCAAACACTATTATCCCATATATCAAACTTTATCTCTGGACCATTCCGGAGTTCCTCGTCATGTCCGTGATCTCATCCCGGACTCCGAACAACATTCCTTCACCAACATACATAACTCATATAGTACTATATCGTCAACGAACGTTAAGCGTGCGGACCCTACGGGTTCGAGAACTATGTAGACATGACCGAGACACCTCTCTGGTCAATAACCAATAGCGGGACCTGGATGCCCATATTGGCTCCTACATATTCTACGAAGATCTTTACCAGTCAGACCACATAACAACATACGTTGTTCCCTTTGTCATCGGTATGTTACTTGCCCTAGATTCGATCATCGGTATCTCAATACCTAGTTCAATCTCGTTATCGGCAAGTCTCTTCACTCGTTCCATAATACATCATCCTACAACTAACTCATTAGTTGCAATGCTTGCAAGGCTTATAGTGACGTGCATTACCGAGTGGGCCTAGAGATACCTCTCCGACAATCGGAGTGACAAATCCTAATCTCGAAATATGCCAACCCAACAAGTACCTTTGGAGACACCCGTAGAGCACCTTTATAATCACCCAGTTACGTTGTGATGTTTGGTGGCACACAAAGTGTTCCTCCGGTAAACAGGAGTTGCATAATCTCATAGTCATAGGAACATGTATAAGTCATGAAGAAAACAATAGCAACAAACTAAACGATCAAGTGATAAGCTAACAGAATGGGTCAAGTCAATCACATCATTCTCCTAATGATGTGATCCCGTTAATCAAATGACAACTCATGTCTATGGTTAGGAAACTTAACCATCTTTGATCAACGAGCTAGTCAAGTAGAGGCATACTAGTGACACTCTGTTTGTCTATGTATTCACACATGTATTATGTTTCCGGTTAATACAATTCTAGCATGAATAATAAACATTTATCATGAAATAAGGAAATAAATAATAACTTTATTATTGCCTCTAGGGCATATTTCCTTCAGTCTCCCACTTGCACTAGAGTCAACAATCTAGATTACATAGTAATGATTCTAACACCCATGGAGCCTTGGTGCTGATCATGTTTTGCTCGTGGAAGAGGCTTAGTCAACGGGTCTGCAACATTCAGATCCGTATGTATCTTGCAAATTTCTATGTCTCCCACCTGGAGTAAATCCCGGATGGAATTGAAGCATCTCTTGATGTGCTTGGTTCTCTTGTGAAATCTGGATTCCTTCGCCAAGGCAATTGCACCAGTATTATCACAAAATATTTTCATTGGACCCGATGCACTAGGTATGACACCTAGATCGGATATGAACTCCTTCATCCAGACTCCTTCATTTGCTGCTTCTGAAGCAGCTATGTACTCCGCTTCACACGTGGATCCCGCCACGACGCTTTGTTTAGAACTGCACCAACTGACAGCTCCACCGTTTAATATAAACACGTATCCGGTTTGCGATTTAGAATCGTCCGGATCGGTGTCAAAGCTTGCGTCAACGTAACCATTTACGATGAGCTCTTTGTCACCTCCATAAATGAGAAACATATCCTTAGTCCTTTTCAGGTATTTAAGGATGTTCTTGACCGTTGTCCAGTGATCCACTCCTGGATTACTTTGGTACCTCCCTGCTAGACTTATAGCAAGGCACACATCAAGTCTTGTACACAGCATTGCATACATGATAGAGCCTATGGCTGAAGCATATGGAACATCTTTCATATTCTCTCTATCTTCTGCAGTGGTCGGGCATTGAGTCTTACTCAACTTCACACCTTGTAACATAGGCAAGAACCCTTTCTTTGCTTGATCCATTTTGAACTTTTTCAAAACTTTGTCAAGGTATGTGCTTTGTGAAAGTCCAATTAAGCATCTTGATCTATCTCTATAGATCTTGATGCCCAATATGTAAGCAGCTTCACCGAGGTCTTTCATAGAAAAACTTTTATTCAAGTATCCCTTTATGCTATCCAGAAATTCTATATCATTTCCAATCAGCAATATGTCATCCACATATAATATTAGAAATGCTAAAGAGCTCCCACTCACTTTATTGTAAATACAGGCTTCTCCAAAAGTCTGTATAAAACCAAATGCTTTGATCACACTATCAAAGCGTTTATTCCAACTCCGAGAGGCTTGCACTAGTCCATAAATGGATCGCTGGAGCTTGCACACTTTGTTAGCTCCCTTTGGATCGACAAAACCTTCTAGTTGCATCATATACAACTTTTCTTCCAGAAATCCATTCAGGAATGCAATTTTTGACATCCATTTGCCAAATTTCATAATCATAAAATGCGGCAATTGCTAACATGGTTCGGACAGACTTAAGCATCGCTACGGGTGAGAAGGTCTCATCATAGTCAATCCCTTGAACTTGTTGAAAACCTTTTGCAACAAGTCGAGCTCTATAGACAGTAACATTACCGTCAGCGTGAGTCTTCTTCTTGAAGATCCATTTATTCTCAATTGCTTGCCGATCAATGGGCAAGTCAACCAAAGTCCACACTTTGTTCTCATACATGGATCCCATCTCAGATTTCATGGCCTCAAGCCATTTTGCGCAATTTGGGCTCACCATCGCTTCTTCATAGTTCGTAGGTTCGTCATGGTCTAGTAACATAACTTCCAAAACAGGATTATCGTACCACTCTGGTGCGGATCATACTCTGGTTGACCTATGAGGTTCAGTAACAACTTGATCTAAAGTTTCATGATCATCATCATTAACTTCCTCACTAATTGGTGTAGGTGTCACAGAAACCGTTTTCTGTGATGAACCACTTTCCAATAAGGGAGCAGGTACAGTTACCTCATCAAGTTCTACTTTCCTCCCACTCACTTCTTTCGAGAGAAACTCCTTCTCTAGAAAAACTCTGAATTTAGCAAAAAAAGTCTTGCCTTCGGATCTGTGAAAGAAGGTGTACCAAACAGTCTCCTTTGGGTATCCTATGAAGACACATTTCTCCGATTTGGGTTTGAGCTTATTAGGTTGAAGCTTTTTCACATAAGCATCGCAGCCCCAAACTTTCAGAAACGACAACTTTGGTTTCTTACCAAACCATAGTTCATAAGGCATCGTCTCAACGGATTTCGATGGTGCTTTATTTAAGGTGAATGCGGCCGTCTCTAAAGCATATCCCCAAAACGACAGCGGTAAATAAGTAAGAGACATCATAGATCACACCATATCTAGTAAAGTATGATTACGACGTTCGGACACACCATTACACTGTGGTGTTCCAGGTGGCGTGAGTTGCGAAACTATTCCGCATTGTTTCAAATGAAGACCAAACTCATAACTCAAATATTCTCCTCCACGATCAGATCGTAGATACTTTATTTTCTTGTTACGATGATTTTCAACTTCACTCTGAAATTCTTTGAACTTTTCAAATGTTTCAGACTTATGTTTCATTAAGTAGATATACCCATATCTGCTTAAATCATCTGTGAAGGTGAGAAAATAACGATATCCGCCACGAGCCTCAACATTCATTGGACCACATACATCTGTATGTATGATCTCCAACAAATCTGTTGCTCTCTCCATAGTTCTGGAGAATGACATTTTAGTCATCTTGCCCATGAGGCACGGTTCGCAAGTACCAAGTGATTCATAATCAAGTGGTTCCAAAAGTCCATCAGTATGGAGTTTCTTCATGCGCTTTACTCCGATATGACCTAAACGGCAGTGCCACAAATAAGTTGCACTATCATTATCAACTTTGGATCTTTTGGCTTCAATATTATGAATATGTGTATCACCACTATCGAGATTTAGCAAAAATAGACCACTCTTCAAGGGTGCATGACCATAAAAGATATTACTCATATAAATAGAACAATCATTATTCTCTGATTTAAGTGAATAACTGTCTCGCATCAAACAAGATCCAGATATAATGTTCATGGTCAACGCTGGCACCAAATAACAATTATTTAGGTCTAATACTAATCCCGAAGGTAGATGTAGAGGTAGCGTGCCGACTGCGATCACATCGACTTTGGAACCATTTCCCACACGCATCGTCACCTCGTCCTTAGCCAATCTTTGCTTAATCCGTAGCCCCTATTTCGAGTTGCAAATGTTAGCAACAGAACCAGTATCAAATACCCAGGTGTTACTGCGAGCATTAGTAAGGTACACATCAATAACATGTATATCACATATACCTTTGTTCACTTTGCCATCCTTCTTATCCGCCAAATACTTGGGGCAGTTCCGCTTCTAGTGACCAGTCTGCTTGCAGTAGAAGCACTCAGTCTCAGGCTTAGGTCCAGACTTGGGTTTCTTCTCCTGAGCAGCAACTTGTTTGTTCTTCTTCTTGAAGTTCCCCTTCTTCTTCCCTTTGCCCTTTTTCTTGAAACTGGTGGTCTTATTGACCATCAACACTTGATGCTCCTTCTTGATTTCTACCTCCGCGGCTTTTAGCATCGCGAAGAGCTCGAGAATAGTCTTATTCATCCCTTGCATATTATAGTTCACCATGAAGCTTTTGTAGCTTGGTGGCAGTGATTGAAGAACTCTGTCAATGACACTATCAACTGGAAGATTAACTCCCAGTTGAGTCAAGTGATTATGATACCCAGACATTTTGAGTATATGTTCACTGACAGAACTATTCTCCTCCATCTTTCAGCTATAAAACTTATTGGAGACTTCATATCTCTCAATCTGGGCATTTGCTTGAAATATTAACTTCAACTCCTAGAACATCACATATGCTCCATGACGTTCAAAACGTCGTTGAAGACCCGGCTCTAAGCTGTAAAGCATGGCACACTGAACTATCGAGTAGTCATCAGCTTTGCTCTGCCAGACATTCATAACATCTGGTGTTGCTCCTGCAACAGGCTTGGCATTTAGCGGTGCTTCCAGGATGTAATTCTTCTGTGCAGCAATGAGAATAATCCTCAAGTTACGGACCCAGTCCATGTAATTGCTACCATCATCTTTCAACTTTGCTTTCTCAAGGAACGCATTAAAATTCAACGGAACAACAACACGGGCCATCTATCTACAATCAATATAGACAAGCAAGATACTATCAGGTACTAAGTTCATGATAGATTTAAGTTCAATTTAATCATATTATTTAAGAACTCCCACTTAGATAGACATCCCTCTAATCCTCTATGTGATCACGTGATCCATATCAACTAAACCACGTCCGATCATCACGTGAGATGGAGTAGTATCAACGGTGAACATCACTATGTTGATCATATCTACTATATGATTCACGGTCGACCTTTTGGTCTCCGTGTTCCGAGGCCATATCTGTTATATGCTAGGCTCGTCAAGTTTAACCTGAGTATTCCGTGTGTGCAACTGTTTTGGACCCGTTGTATTTGAATGTAGAGCCTATCACACCCGATCATCACGTGGTGTCTCAGCACGAAGAACTTTCGCAATGGTGCATACTCAGGGAGAACAATTTTACTTTGATAATTTAGTGAGGGATCATCTTATAATGCTACCGTCAATCAAAGCAAGATAAGATGCATAAAAGATAAACATCACATGCAATCAATATAAGTGATATGATATGGCCATCATCATCTTGTGCTTGTGATCTCCATCTCCGAAGCACCTTCATGATCACCATCATCACCGGCGCGACACCTTGATCTCCATTGTAGCATCGTTGTCGTCTCGCCTATCTTATGCTTCCACGACTATCGCTACTGCTTAGTGATAAAGTAAAGCATTACAGGGCGATTGCATTGCATACAATAAAGAGACAACCATATGGCTCCTGCCAGTTGCCGATAACTCGGTTACAAAACATGATCATCTCATACAATAAAATTTAGCATCATGTCTTGACCATATCACATCACAACATGCCCTACAAAAACAAGTTAGACGTCCTCTACTTTATTGTTGCAAATTTTATGTGGCTGCTACGGGCTTAGCAAGAACCGTTCTTACCTACGCATCAAAACCACAATGATAGTTTGTCCAGTTGGTGCTGTTTTAACCTTCGCAAGGACCGGGCGTAGCCACACTCGGTTCAACTAAAGTTGGAGAAACTGACACCCGCCAGCCACCTGTGTGCAAAGCACGTCGGTAGAACCAGTCTCGCATAAGCATACACATAATGTCGGTCCGGGCCGCTTCATCCAACAATACCGCCGAACCAAAGTATGACATGCTGGTAAGCAGTATGACTTATATCGCCCACAACTCACTTGTGTTCTACTCGTGCATATGACATCTACGCATAAAACCTAGCTCGGATGCCACTGTTGGGGAACGTAGTAATTTCAAAAAAATTCCTACGCACACGCAAGATCATGGTGATGCATAGCAACGAGAGGGGAGAGTGTTGTCTACATACCCTCATAGACCGTTCATGGAAGCGTTATATCAACGTGGTTGATGTAGTTGTATGTCTTCACGATCCGACCGATCCAAGTATCGAAAGCACGACACCTTCGAGTTCTGCACACGTTCGGCTCGGTGACGTCCTCGCCTTGTCGATCCAGCAAGAGGGGCGACATAGTAGATGAGTTCTGGCAGCATGATGGCGTGGTGACAGTGTTGGTGAAGAACAATCTCCGTAGGGCTTCGCCTAAGCACTACGAAAACTAGGACGGAGGATAAACTAGAGGGGACGGGGTTGCCGACACACGGCTTGGTGTTTCTTGATGTCTCTTGGGTGCTAGACCTACCCATCTATTTATATGTTGAGCCTTGGGGTCGAAACTTGGAGTAAAAGCCTCCACAAAGTCGGTTTCACCTGAAAGGCAAGAGTCCTTCTCAGACTCCAGGGCCAGACGCCAGGGTTCCCGGCGTATGGACCCAGACGCCAGGGACCTTGGCGTCTGGCCCCTGGACTCCGCAAAACTTCCTTTTGTGCTTTCCAAAAACCTTGTGGGCTTTCCCCTTCGGCCCAAATAAAGTGTTCTCGTACCCAAACATTTCGGGAAACATCCGGAACCCCTTCCGGTGAATTCCGTAACCCTTCCGGTGACCAAACACTATTATCCCATATATCAAACTTTATCTCCGGACCATTCCGGAGTTCCTCGTCATGTCCGTGATCTCATCCCGGACTCCGAACAACATTCGGTCACCAACATACATAACTCATATAGTACTATATCGTCAATGAACGTTAAGCGTGCGGACCCTACGGGTTCGAGAACTATGTAGACATGACTGAGACACCTCTCTGGTCAATAACCAATAGCGTGACCTGGATGCCCATATTGGCTCCTACATATTCTATGAAGATCTTTATCGGTCAGACCGCATAACAACATAAGTTGTTCCCTTTGTCATCGGTATGTTACTTGCCCGAGATTCGATCATCGGTATCTTAATACCTAGTTCAATCTCGTTACCAGCAAGTCTATTTACTTGTTCTGTAATACATCATCCCGCAACTAACTCATTAGTTGCAATGCTTACAAGGCTTATAGTGATGTGCATTACCGAGTGGGCCCAGAGATACCTCTTCGACAATCGGAGTGACAAATCCTAATCTCGAAATACGCCAACCCAACAAGTACCTTTGGAGACACCTGTAGAGCACCTTTATAATCACCTAGTTACGTTGTGACATTTGGTGGCACACAAAGTGTTCCTCTGGTAAATAGGAGTTGCATAATCTCATAGTCATAGGAACATGTATAAGTCATGAATAAAGCAATAGCAACAAACTGAACGATCAAGTGCTAAGCTAACGGAATGGGTCAAGTCAATCACATCATTCTCCTAATGATGTGATCTCGTTAATCAAATGACAACTCATGTCTATGGTTAGGAAACTTAACCATCTTTGATCAACGAGCTAGTCAAGTAGAGGCATACTAGTGACACTCTGTTTGTCTATGTATTCACACATGTATTATGTTTCCGGTTAATACAATTCTAGCATGAATAATAAACATTTATCATGAAATAAGTAAATAAATAATAACTTTATTATTGCCTCTAGGGCATATTTCCTTCAGCAGTTTCTTCGGCGGTTCAATGAGGAAAGACGCAAGGCTATTGGAGAAGAGGTGGCCCTGCTCTTGGCGGCCAAGTTTATTGTTGAAGTTTTTCACCTAGAGTGGTTGGCTAACCCGGTGCTTGTGCTAAAAAAGAACGACACTTGGTGTATGTGTGTGGATTACACAGATTTAAACAAGGCTTGTCCGGCTGATCCTTTTGCTCTCCCTCGTATTGATCAAATCATCGATGCTACGGCGGGTTGTGAGCATTTGAGTTTTTTGGATGCTTATTCTGGCTATCATCAGATCAAAATGGCTGTTAAGGACCAGGAGAAGACGGCTTTCATTACTCCATTTGGAGCCTTCTGCTATGTGTCTATGCCTTTTCGGCTTAAGAGTGCCCAGGCGACTTATCAGTGGTGTGTACAAAATTGCCTTCATAATCAGATTGGGCGTAATGTTCATGCTTACGTGGATGTAATAGTGGTGAAATCCAGAGAGAAGGAAACCTTGGTAGCTGATACGAAGGAAACCTTTGATAACCTGTGGGTCTACAAGATGATGCTTAACCCGGCCAAGTGCATTTTTGGAGTCCCAACTGGCAAGCTTTTGGGCTTTTTGGTGTCTAACAGAGGCATTGAGGCTAACCCGGAAAAAATTAAGGCGATTACATCTTTGGCTAAACCGGCGTGCATCAATGACGTTCAACGGCTATCGGGTCGCATTGCAGCTCTGAGCCAGTTCATAAGCCTGTTGGTAGAGAAGCCTATGCTGTTGTATCAAATGATGAAGAAGACGGATGATTTTGTCTGGAGTGATGCTGCTAACTCTGCCTTTGAAGATCTGAAGCGATAGCTCGCTGAGCCGCCGGTTCTTGCTGCCCCGGTTGAGAAGGAGCCACTATTGTTGTGTGTGGCTGCTTACACACGTGCTGTCAGTGTGGCCATTGTTGTCGAGTGCAAGGAGGCTGGCAAGGAACATCCGGTTCAACGGCCAGCTTATTACATCAGTGAAGTGCTCATTGAGTCCAAACAGAGATATCCACATTGGCAGAAGCTTGTCTATGGGGTGTTCATGGCAAGCCGGAAGCTTAAGCATTACTTTTAGGGTCATCCTATCACTGTGGTTAGCTCCGCCCCTTTGGGAGATATTATTCAAAATAGAGAAGCCACAGGGCGATTCGCCAAGTGGGCCATTGAACTTGGGTCTCATGGTTTAAAGTATGTGCCACGTACTGCCATCAAATCTCAAGCACTGGTGGATTTCATTAACGATTGGACGGAGTTGCAGATACCTGAAGAGAAGCCAGATAACACATATTGGACAATTCATTTTGATGGATCCAGACAATTGGAAGGCTCGGGGGCTGGAGTTGTTTTAACTTCTCCTCGAGGTGAAATTTTTTGTTATGTGTTGCATTTGATGTTTCCTTGTACTAACAACGCAACTGAGTATGAGGCCTTGCTCCATGGACTTCGGATGGCTAGAGAAATGAGCTTAAGCTGGGTACGATGCCTTGGCGACTCAGATTTGGCGGCTCAGCAAGTATCAGGCAAGTGGGATTCCAAATATCCTCTCATGGCGGCTTATCACCGAGAGGTTGACGCCGTTGCTGGACACTTCAAGGGTTATCAGGTGGAGCACATTGACTGCAGAAAGAACGAAGCAGCGGATGCTTTAAGCCGGCTGGGGTCTCAACGTAAGCCGATGACACCTAACACCTTTTTAGATGTTCTTCATAATCCTTCTGTCAAGTTGCCTATAGAGGAAGACTTGGTTGTTCGAGACCCGGAAGTAGAATTGGTGGCGGCTCTTCATATCATTCTAGATTGGACAGTGCCATATTTGGCTTACATGCCCCGGGGTGAGTTGCTGGATGATGAGACCTTGGCTTGACAGATAACCCGGTGGTCTAAGTCAATGGCAATTTCCAATGGAGAATGGTATCATCGCAGTGTCACCGGAGCGTTTCAACGTTGTGTCTCTCCTGAAGAAGGTCAAGAAATTCTTTGTGAGATCCATGAAGGAGATTGCGGCCATCATGTCGGTTCAAAGTCTCTTGTGGCCAAAGCTTTTCGTCATGGTTTTTACTGGCTAACGGCTCACGCTGATGTGGAGGATCTGATCAGTAGGTGCGATGGGTGTCAAAAATTCGCACGACGGGCGCACTTACCGGCTCAAGAATTGCGGATGATTCCAATCACTTGGCCGTTTGCAGTCTGGGGGCTTGACATGGTTGGACCTTTCAAAAGGTCTAAGGATAAGAAGATGCACCTTTTGGTGGCAGTGGACAAGTTCACAATATGGGTTGAGGCAGAGCCGGTCAGTAAGTGTGATGTGGCCACGGCGGTTCAATTCATGAAGAAGGTGATCTTTCATTTTGGCTTTCCACATAGCATTATCACTGACAATGGCACCAACCTGTCCCAAGGAGATATGGAAGAGTTCTGTCAACGGGAGCATATCCGGCTTGATGTTTCATCAGTAGCTCACCCCCAATCCAATGGTCGAGCTGAAAGAGCCAATCAGGAAATCCTGAAAGGTCTAAAACCCCGGCTTATGGTCCCTTTACAATGAACGCCGAGTTGTTGGGTGGAAGAATTACCCTCTGTGATATGGATTATCAATACTACCCCTAACAAGTCTACGAGTTATACGCCTTTCTTCATGGTTTACGGTGCAGCGACAATTCTGCCCAGTGACATCCGTCATGACTCGCTCCGAGTGGCGGCTTACGTTGAAGCTGATAACGAACAAGCTCGACAGGATGCGCTTGACTTGTTAGATGAGGAGCGAGACTTAGCAGCGGCCCGATCAGCAATTTACCAACAGGACCTGCGCCGTTATCACAGCCACCGGGTTAAGTCCAGAACCTTTCAAGAAGGTGATCTGCTGCTCCGGCTCATCCAGGATCAGTCTAATGCACACAAGCTATCCCCACCTTGGGAAGGACCCTTTGTGGTCAGCAAAAACTTAAACAACGTGTCATATTACCTTATCAATGTTCGAGAGCACCAAGACTCACATAAATCGAAGGAGGAGACCCGCCGACCGTGGAATATTGCTCATCTCCGGCCTTACTACACTTGAGCCACCGACTCTCATAATGTACATACTTTGACGTTGTATATATTACGATAAGTCATAAAGCAGGACCTCTGTCCTTTTTTGATCATATATCTTTATTATTCTAATTATTCAAACGACCAGTTGGGGGCTGATCGTATTCGAATCTAGCTTAACCCTTTTTGGTTCGGCTTATGATTGTATTCGAATCTAGCCATTAAACCTCATGGTCACCAGGGGGCTTCCTGTTCAAACATAGGTTGTATTCGAACCAAAGAGAACATAGCTGTCGTAACCCTCTTGATCGGCGCAAAGCCAAACTCACTAGGAGCTTCTTGATCGTATCCGAATCATAGCTTAACCCCTTTTGAGTCTGACTTGGATCATATTCGAATCAAGGTCGTTAAAAACCTCTCAAGGTCATTTGGGGGGCTTCCTGTTCAAACATAGGTAGTATTCGAACCAAAGAGAACACAGTTGTCGGTACCCTCTTGATCGGCGCAACGCCAAAGCCACTAGGGGCTACATGATCGTATTCGAATCCTAGCTTAACCCCTTTGGTCTGGTTTACTGATCGTATTCGAATTAGAAGCCTCTAAGTTATTCTTAATGTTTGATTTACATCGTTTGAAACATACTATTTTGTTTTACTGGTTTTTTGTTGTCTCAAATTTAACTGTAAGTATGGTTTCAATTTTAAACCGGCTCGGTTATTGGACAATGAGTTTCCAAGGTGTAACAATCATCAGACATATGGAGGTATTGACTTCTACAAAGATTGGGTTGTCAACCTTACTGTCCGGGTCATATAAGCCGGTAGTTCGGAATCAAAGAACACAGGTATGACATTGTCATTCATAAACAGATTTATCTGTGTTTTTTCATTAATCAAAGGCTTTTTTAGCCTTGTTTATCTTTACATCTGGTTCTGATTATTCCACTATGATGATTTCATAGTTATGTATCGGGTGTTTTGACCCATCCAGCGATAAACTGCCGTGATAGTTTTTTCATCTTTTGCACACAACAACATATTTAAACACTGCAGATGTGATAAAGGATATAATGCATATATTGATCTGCCGAGTAAAACAGTCATATGCAACATAATATGCATGACGGCATAGGCAAAACAAGCAGTTTTCAAGTTAACCTATTACAAGGCATTGAGAGCCCAAAAAGGTTAAAACTGTTTTTTCTCAGCTAAAAGCCAGTTTATTCAGACGATTATGACTCCACCCTTGCCGGTTCACCTCCCTCTACTGGTTGGAAGCTGGGTTTAGACCAATCAAGGCCATCCAGAGCAACGAACTCAGCTTCATCGTCAATTAGACCAGCCGGGTCAATTTCTGGGGCAAAGGTGTGTTGGCGAACCGGTGGGATAAGATCTGTCACTTTATATGAGGGAGTCGCCATCTTCTTATTCTCAACATCAAAACCCGGCTGATATTTATCAATGTTGGTTTCCTCGCCAAGGATGGTAGCATGAGGACGAACTCCCCTTACACAAGCAACAAAATCGTCTTGATCAAACCGAGTCCCATCTTCTTTCAAGGGGGGATACCCCTTGGCTACATCCGCCGGGTCGAGTTCCGGGCCCAGGCTTTGGAACGGCTCAGCGCGGTTAGGGCTTCGGCTCTTGCGCAAGACCGCTTGACCTCTTGAAATCTGGCGGGTAAGATTGACAATTTCTTCAAGACGTCACTCAAGAGGTTTGGTCCTTGGTTGGCTGGGGAAATAATGGCAAGCGCCCGTTGAGCTCCAGTGTACAGCTGCTCCACCAGGATGTAAACCGCCTTGAGTTTTATTAAACTATTTTGGCTCAAATTGTTGCTCCGGGGACCTACGGGTGTTTTAAAAGGTTAAGACGGCGGCTTATATTTTTGGCAAAAATAGAGTGTAAGAATGGTGAGTTTTTGGTTAAATCCATGTATTTGGATGCTATCAATTCTAGTGCTATTCCTCGTTCGAAACATGTGTGGAAAGTCAAAGTGCCTTTAAAAATCAAAGTGTTTATGTGGTTTATACATAAACAAGTCATTCTAACTAAGGACAATTTGGCAAAACGCAATCGGACAGGATCTACAAGATGTAGTTTCTGTGATAAGGACGAGTCCATCAAACACCTCTTTCTCGACTATCCCTTGGCAAAAAATTTGTGGCAGACAGTGCACTTAGCATTTAATATTACTCCTCCGAATACCATCAACACGTTATTTGGGACTTGGTTAGATGGGTTAGATTCCGAAACTGCGCGACATATTCGTGTAGGAGTATGTGCTTTATTATGGGCAGTCTAGAACTACAGAAACCATTTGGTTTTTAACAGAATAACAAAAATTCATTTATTGCAGGTTATCTTACAGGCTACTACACTCATCCATATGTGGTCGCTACTCACTCTGACGGAGGCCAGGGAGCGTTTGGTTTCTGGATCTATCCGATGGGAGACGGTAGCTCGGGATATCTTCAACCGGTTTGGATGGCGGTCATTGTCGGTGTTCTGGGACCAGGGGTGCCCAGACTTGCCTGCATGCGGGCTTGTGTGTGGCCCCACCAACGGCCTGGTACATCCCATCTTCGGCAGCAACAGCTCAAGACCCTCGCGAGGGGCCAAGCCTTGCGAGGAAGACGACACCAAGACCTCCCCAAGAGCAGCCTCACTAGGTTGGCTTCCAAGGAGTGGAGATCTCTATGCAAGAGGGACCTCGCGAGGTT
Source organism: Triticum dicoccoides (assembly GCF_002162155.2). NCBI lineage: Eukaryota > Viridiplantae > Streptophyta > Magnoliopsida > Poales > Poaceae > Triticum > Triticum dicoccoides. The sequence continues at coordinate 451,219,568 of NC_041386.1, forward strand.
CACGTGACGTGAGCCATGACGACCAAGGACAGGCGGGCGCCAATGGGCGCAGTATGCCAGTTTCCTCTTTTGTGCTAAAGAGGCAGGCGCAGGCGAGGAGTCCCGAGGCATCTGGCAAAGGTTTCCATATCGGTGCAACAAGACCAAGACCAGCAGGACGGCATGACAGAGGTCACCACGGAGCCCACATCAGCGTCACCACCAGAGCCTTTGGCAGGCGAAGACCACCTTTTGTCAGGACAGCTTGTACTAGTTGTCTTCCTTCAAACTTGGCTGTTGTGGGATCCCTTCCTGCCTAATATTTGGGAAGAGGACTAGGGCCTCTATAAATATGACTAGCCACCACCATAGGTAGGGATCAACTCATCTTGGATTGGATCCACTTCATCCCCACATCCGCTAGCTCGCCGAGCTCAAGAACACCTTCCCTCCTGAGGCTGTTCACCCATTGTACTAGTTCATCCTTATCCCGCAAGACAATCCACCAACACCACACTAGAGTAGGGTATTACACCGCAAGGTGGCCCGAACCAGTATAAACCCTTGTGTCTCTTGTTCTTTGGGTTCGTCGAGTTAGGCCGTGGGATCGTTGAGCGAGCAAACTAGGGAGAGAGTGTTCTTCGTGCGCACCCCAGAGTTTGAACCTCAAGGGTTAGTCGGAACCTCAAGGGGCAGCTGGTAGGGGTCCCGAGGGGAGTAATCGAGCACCAGTTGAGGGTGTGCCCCAATGTGTGCCCGGTGAAGCAGAAGGCGCGACGACAGTCCACAGAGAAGCGGTCCTTCATCATCCAGGAAACATGCAAGCTACAGGCGGCGGGTGTCATCCGCGAAGTTCGGTACCCGGAGTGGCTGGCAAACCCCATCGTTGTGCCCAAGAAGGGCAGAAAAGAACGCATGTGAGTCAACTTCACCAACCTCAACAAGGCCTGCCCCCAGGACCCGTTCCCGCTTCCGCACATCGATCAGATCATCGACTCCATTGCCGAATGTGACCTGCTATGTTTCCTAGATTCCTTCTCGGGTTACCATCAGACTAAGATGGCAGTGGAGGACGTAGAGAAGACGACGTTCTTAACCCTGTGCGGAGTGTACTACTACACGTGCATGCCGTTCGGGCTACGTAATGCTGGGGCGACATTCCAGCGGCTGATGCACATCGCACTAGGCCAACAGCTCGGAAGGAATGCGGAAGCCTACCTCGATGACATTGTGGTGAAATCTCGGGATGCTAGGACCCTCATTCAGGATTTGGAGGAGACTTTTGCCAGCCTGCGCAAGGTAGATCTGCGGCTCAACCCGGAGAAATGCGTGTTTGGCATCCCCTCCGGCAAGCTGATGGGTTTCCTCGTGTCGCACAGGGGGATCGAGGCGAACCCAGAGAAGGTCAAGGCAATGGAAGACATGAGCCCGCTGCAAACTCTCAAGGAAATGCAAAAACTCGCGGGCTGCGTAACCTCACAAGGGCGCTTCATGTCCAAGCTGGGGGAGCGCACCCTCCCATTCTTCAAACTGATGAAGAAGAAGGGCCCATTCGAGTGGACTCCGAAGACTAACATGGCGTTTCAAGGCCTCAAGAGATACCTAACCAGCCCACCGGTAACGGTGGTGCCTCGTCCTCTCGAGCCCCTGGTACTTTACCTAGCTGCCACACCTCATTCCGCTAGCGCAGTGCTGGTGGCCGTCCGGGAAGAGCGCCAGGCCAAGAGCCTGCCCCACGGTGCTACACGTTCGGTCGAAACGGTACGGCACCAAGACGGTGTTTCGGAGGCTGCGGCGGTCCAGGTGGGTAATGAAGCTCCTGAGATCCCCCAATCTCAGGAGCTGCCCATCCCTCAGGAGATCTTGGACTCCACCGACACTCCCGTCCTCGTTGAACATCCTGTGTACTTCATCAGCACGGTGTTGCGCGACGCGCGGGCCCGCTACCCCATGCCGCAGAAGCTTCTGCTCATGCTCCATGTGGCTTCGCGCAAGCCGCGCCACTACTTCCAAGGCCACCCCATCAAGGTCGTCTCAGCTTACCCGCTGGAAAGGGTGCTCCGAAGCCCCAACGCAGCGGGGAGGGTCGCCGAGTGGAACATCGAGTTGCAAGCCTTCCAGCTGGAGTTCAGCACCACCTGGGTCATCAAGGGAGCCGCGCTTGCCGACTTCGTGGCGGAATGGACTGACGCCCCGGGGCCTGAAGCATGCGAGGATTGGTCTCTCTTGCCAGGAAGCGAAGCATCAGACGGCTGGATCATGTACTTCGACGGCGCCTTCGCGCGCCAGGGCGCGGGAGCTGGAGTCGCACTCATCTCCCCCACCCAGGAAAAGCTCTACTACGCCGTGTAGCTCTGCTTCCAGCAAGGTGAGAAGGTCTCCAACAACATTGCGGAGTACGAAGGTATGATCGCCAGCCTCAAGGCTGTGCCAGCCTTGGGAGTGAAGCGACTCACCATCAAGGGCGACTCTCAACTCCTCGTCAACTTCTCCAACAAGGTGTATGAGACAAAGGACGAGCACATGGAGGTCGAAGGACGAGGATGCAGAGTGTGTATCTCGGCAGGCTGTAGCTTACTGCATCCGGGAAGGTGAGCTATACTGAAAATGACCGAATGCTGTTCTCTTGCGATGCATCTCCAGGGAGCAAGGGAATGAACTGCTAGCTGACATACATGGCGGAGACTGCGTGCATCATTCATCGTCGCACACTTTGGTGGGCAAGGTGTTTCGCAGCGGATTCTACTGGCCCACGGCACTCAACGACGCAACCGAGCTGGTGAAATCCTGCGAGGCTTGCCAGTTCCATGTCAAGAAAATCCACCAGCCTACTCAGGGCCTCCAGACCATCCTACTCTAGTGGCCGTTTGCGGTCTGGGGGCCGGATATCCTGGGTCTATTCCCTCGAGCTCCTGGGGGCTACGGCTACCTCTATGTCGCCATCGACAAGTTCATCAAATGGGCGGAGGTGGAAGCCGTCCACACCATCCCAGCCGGATCCGCGGTCAGGTTCATCAAGGGCCTGGTGAGCCGTTTCGGGGTCCCTAACCGCATCAGCACCGACAACGGTACACAGTTCACTAGCAATATCTTCAAAACATATTGTGCTAACCTTGGAACGCAGATATGCTACGCCTCAGTAGCACACCCCAGAAGCAACGGCCAGGCCGAGTGCGCTAACACTAAGGTCCTGAGGGGCCTCAAGACAAGGACCTTCAAAAAGAAGCTCGAGGCCTGCGGCAGGGCTGGTACGACGAGCTCCAGTCCGTGCTTTGGTCCATCCGCACCACCGCCACCAAGCCGACAGGCGAGACTTTGTTCTTCCTTGTCTACGGAGCCGAAGCGGTTCTCCCTCACGAGGTCAGGCATCACTCCGCGCGGGTCCTGGCATTCAACGAGGCATGCCAGGATGCCATGCAGGGGATGGACCTCGTGCTGGGGGAGGAACACCGCCGCCAAGCCTCGCTCCGTGCGGCAAGGTACCAGCAGGCGCTGCGGCAGTACCACTGCCACAGCATCCGCTCCAGGATGCTCGAGGTGGGCGATCTCGTCCTGAGGCGGGTGCTCTCCAAGGAAGGGCTGCATAAGCTCTCACCCATGTGGGAGGGCCCGTTTAGGATTGCCCACGTCTCCGGGGATGGCGTTGTGCGCCTGGAGACGCAGGACGGGATCCCCATCCAGAACGCCTGGAACATCCAACATCTCCGGAAGTTCTACTCATGAATCAAGGCCTAATGCCTGTGAAGGTCTCCACCTGTGAAACTCTCACATAATAATGAGTGGGGCTGTGCATGCCCCGGAGTCTCCGGAGTGCCGCCCTCGGGCCTCGGAGGCTCCCTCCCACGTCCTAGTGGCAGCACTTAGCTCCCCGCTGGCGAGAAGACTAGACTAGGTGCCAGACGCGGCTACTCATTTGCTTTCTATAGTTGGTTTGCAGCTTTTTAATGAAATTTGATGTTCTGGCATTTCTTGATTGCTCGGTTGAATCCTTTCTTTTCGCTGCTTCTTTGCTCGGTTCTTTGTTTCGCGCTAGGGAGGACGGCAGTTGCCCGACGCTCTCCCTCGCATGCCTCGCATGGGGGCTGGGCAGGTGTGTGTGTGCACTGGGCTAGCGTAAGCCACGGATACACCTCGCCAAAGCCCTATCGCTCCAGAGCCTCGTCTCCCCTGACCTTCGCGAGGCACCCTCGATTGAGCTCGCGGTTGGCGCACCCCTCTAAGTCTGTGCCCCATGGGTACCGCGACATGGTGCGCTATGCCATGATTATGATGCCTCATGCAAGGAAGGATAAGGCACCCGACGGACGTCCTAACAATTTCTGCAGCTTTGTGACACCTCCCGAGGTCAACGACTCCTGAGCCAGCAACAAGGAGGGCTCACCAGGTGCCATAGGGCGTGCCCTCATGAGTCAGGAAACTACCCTGGGCGTATCCAGCTAAGTTATCCTCCTATGTCTACATGAAGCATGAATGCCATAACATAACACAGGAACAATAAACATAACACAAGTGGCATGAAAATTACGGTTCATTACACTCCCTTGTAGGGCCCCATACTTGTTTCTGGGAATGCAGGAAGAAGGGAAAGGACGAGCAAAAGCGGCACGCACACCTGCAGCGGCTCCCGAGGGTCAGCTCCCGACGCACCCCGGGGCAAAGCCAGAGTCCTCCTCGCACTTCACCAGAGCGCGGCGGCGGGACGACCCACCATCGTCCTCATAGAGAGCCCGATGATGTGGCGGCTGGTCGTAGCCACCACTGCTAGAGCTTTCGCCGAAGGAGGAGCTGCCACCGCCAGACGAGCCACAGTCGTCGCCAAGGGCGAACTCGCATCTAGCCACATCACGGCCGTGGTCAAGGACCGTATCATCGTCGCCACTGCTATCCTCGGGGCAGCACCCTGCGAGGCGGCCATCTTCCCCAAAAACCCTCGCATAGAGGGTCGTGACGCCGTCGTACTTGAAGTGGAGGGTGCACCTCCTGCTCAGGCCGCGCGCATGGGTGAACGTCTGCTAGCCGTGGGCCAGGACCGTGTTGCCCGCGGCGGAGACCTCCACCACGAACCATGAGGCCTTGCTGTAGCAGCCGTCAGCTTGCAGCCGGAAGCCGTCAAGACCTACGGCCGGCAGCTAGCCGGCGAAGGAGTGCGGGAGCTGGAGCCAAGTGTCGGCCGGCTGCTCTGACCATACTACAAACTCTGGGAGCACCTCCGCCGAATGGAAGCGCGACCGAGGAGGCCGGGCGACCATGGCGTGCCTCCCCTCGGTGCAAGGGCTGCTCTGCCTAAAGCGGGCCCCGCCGCAGAAGGGGGCACCGTTGCGGTCGCCGAGGACGACACCCGTTCCTTAAGGAGTACGCCCGCGCCCCCGAGGGACCACGACGGGAGTCATGGCGTGCTTGCGGGGGCGGAACGACCCCTCTTGGGCGGTGGAGAGCCGGGCCCCTCCTGGCGTTCCTTCCCCTTCTCCGCGGTCGTGAACCTCTTCGTCGGTGCCATGGGTATCGCAGCAAAACGGCGTAGCAAAGAGGAAGAAGAAGGAGCAAACGAAGTGGAGGAGAAGATGAGCAACGGGGGATCCGCCCCTCTCCTCATTTATAGACAGAGGGAGGCCAACCGCCGGCCTCCATGATCACAGGTAATGATGGTTTTCCTCCTGCATGCAGCAGGGTCTCGTCAAGTTGAACAGTTGCCGAGGCAACATGGGGAAGCGGAGGCGCCCACGTCCCATCAATCGCCACGCGTCAATCAAGGCCGCAGGTGGTTGGGGCCCGCGGCGCTCCGCACTTGACTTTTGGCTTCACCTCATAGCCAAGCTCGAGCACGCCTTGGGCCCGGGGCTACTATTGGCGTTCTGGGACCGAGGGTGCCCAGACTTGTAGCCTGCGGGCTTGTGCGTGGCTCCACCAACGGCCTGATGCGGCCCATTTTCGGCAGTAGCAACTCAAGACCCTCGCGAGGGGCCAAGCCTCGCGAGGCTGACGACACCAAGACCTCCCTAGGAGCAACCTCACTAGGCTGGCTCCCGAGGAGCGGAGATCTCTGTGCAAGGGGCACCTCGCGAGGTTCACGTGACGTGAGCCATGACGACCAAGGCCAGGCGGGCACCAGTGGGTGCAGTATGCCAATTTCCTCTTTTGTGCTAAAGAGGCAGGCGCAGGCGAGGAGTCCCGAGGCATCAGGCAAAGGTTTCCATATCGGTGCAGCAAGACCAAGACCAGCAGGACGGCAGGACGGAGGTCACCACGGAGCCAACAACAGCGTCACCACCAGAGCCTTTGGCAGGAAAAGACCACCTTTGTCAGGACATCTTGTACTAGTTGTCTCCCTTCAAACTTGGCCGTTGTGGGATCCCTTCCCGCCTAATATTTGGGAAGAGGACCAAGGCCTCTATAAATAGGACTAGCCACCACCATAGGTAGGGATCGACTCATCTTGGATTGGATCCACTCCATCCCCACATCCACCAGCTCGCCGAGATCAAGAACACCTCCCCTCCTGAGGCTGTTCACCCATTGTACTTGTTCATCCTTAGCCCGTGAGGCAATCCACCAACACCACACTGGAGTAGGGTATTACACCGCAAGGTGGCTCAAACCAGTATAAACCCTTGTGTCTCTTGTTCTTTGGGTTTGTCGAGCTAGGCCGTGAGATCGTTCAACGAGCAAACTAGGGAGAGAGTGTTCTTCATGCGCACCCCAGAGTTCAAACCTCAAGGGTTAGCCGGAACCCACAATCCGACAATCATGTAATAGGATAGGTCTTTAGTTTCCTATCTTATGTTTTTGCCTGCCGGTTGTGGCTTTCTTGTCATGTTGCTTCTGCTCTTTGTGAGATTTTTTACTTTTGAGACTTGAAGACCTTTGTATAACATTTTACTTATTATTAATAATATGGCCGTATGCATCGTTCTGATGCAGAGGCCGGGGCCTGACTCCTTTTCGAAAAAGAAAAAAAACGTGTCATACGACAACTTTGAATTTGATCTCTCATATTTTTACATGCATGTGCGAACAAATGAATTCGACAGACTGAAAACTCGATGGCAATGATGAAATTACACTTGTATTTACAAACATAACAATGTAGAGCATATCACAGTCACACTGTAATCAAACAACATCTCAAAATTATAGGGTAAGCACAGATTCATAGTTTGTGGGATATGAGATAGAATGTATACTCATCATAAAGCCTTGAGAGCACATGTTCATACTTACCGTCCCAAACTGATTAGAATCGGCACTCACTCCGCTCTTCTTCAAAAAGTGTCACCCGATCATTACCCTGTCGTTCTAGACTCAAACGAATTCAACAATAACTAGAAAAGCGCGGGGAGGTACCAGTATAATGAACATGGATTACGAGATCGATTTCAAAAATAGAAAACACAATGCATAGACATGGCTCTATTCGCTTACCATAGGGAGACTAGGGGGCGGTGAAGCAGAGGAAACTCAACGGCACGCGAGGGGCGGCGACGAGAACGGTACTGACAAGATGTGGCGGGAAATAGGGAAATACTAGGGGGGTTGGCGTTGATATTTAGGGACGAAGGTCGGCACCTAGAACCAGAAATAGAAGCGAGAGAGGAAAGATCGAAAAGTGTGTGATGCTGGATTGAACATATTAGGGAAAGAATCAAACATGGTAAGAGATATGGGGAGCACTCAGATAGTGGAAGAGAATCACGGGGGAGAGGAGAACGACATGACGCCAATCGTTGGCATGTCTCCTTTCGTCATTGTGGCAAGCTACAGAAGTTTCTACTTGAAGTTAGTATGGCTATATAGCTAACTACTTTGGACTCAACATGAAGAAATAAAAATTATCTTAGGAGATCATGTAGAAGATCTAGTACTTACTCTGTCTGGGTCTAAACAAGGGCTAGTTTGCGAGACTGAGAAAGGTTGGAACTCATGGCGGTGCAGGGGCAGTGTACTAATTGCATCTTAGCGGTTGTTGATAACTGTCGAGGTATGATCACTTCATTAGCGACATGGACAACCGGCATCCCTTCATAGTATGTCGTAGTCCATCATCATAATTTATGATCGTATCTTTACCAGTCATTTTTCGTAGGAGATCATGGCACTCACGGGTACTTAATTGTGCATGAGCTCTTCTCCTCATCTGCAGATAGATGGTGCTATAGAACGAGTCAACCAGTGTCTTGAGGCTTATCGTTGGTGCTTTACCCATGCTTGTCCCGTCAAGTGGGCTCAGTGGCTTTCTCTCGTTGAGTATTGGTACAATGCAGATATGCATTTGACACTCGATAGCAAATCACCTTTCAAGGTTCATTCTATGAGACAATTTAGCATCTTAGCAACAAATACTTGTTGTGTCCCGGACCTTTAAACTTGGCTTAAAGATCATGCATTGATGATGTTGATGTTACGACTGCCACACAACATCTAAGCAAGTTCGTACATGCATGAATCATCAGGCTGAGAAGAAGCACACTTAAAAGTGTTTGAAGTGGGCATTTCTGTTTTCATGAAGCTTGTTTCTTATATACAATTCCCCTTTCACCCAATCCCTACTCGGTAGAAAACAAATGCATGACTTATCTTCTCCCCCCCTCTCGTTGTGGCATCGACGGCCCCCACTCGTTCGCGGATCACACTCGTCGTAGAGTTCGTGGCCTTAGCTCAGGGGAAAACAAACAAGTGACTAATTTAGTTATATATGATAAGAGCATCTACAATAGGATAATTCAAACCCTCCCTATACGTCCGGGTGAATGGCCTGGTCACTGCCTGGACAAGAAAATGGCACCCAACCAGACACCTTAAACCGGTCCTATAAGTGTGGGTTGTCCAGCAACCCCATATCCAGCCCATATGTGGGGCACATATGGGGATGCCGGATGCACCCGTCACGTCCGCCATGGTGGATTCTGCCCACGCTGGCCCACCTCGGGCACAGAAATATGTGTCCTTGTCCGCCTCCCTGAAAAACTCTAGTCACTCCACTTCTAGTCTCCTCTGCCCCCAGCTCCTCTTCGACGAACTCCGGCCTTCTCCACCATGGTGGGCAACAAATCTAGGTCCAGCAACTTTGGACCCGTGGACTGGGACCTTGTCCCTTGGAGGGACGAGGAGGATTGACCATCCTGGTAGCTCTCGCCAATCCAGGAGAAAACCTCAGCTCCACAGTCAGAGTCACTCCAGTGGGAATCCATATTGTTCGCACAAGTGGGGCCTGGATCCACTAGCGTCGACGGCTCGAGGTGTGTCATCGCAATGGAGCCGGAGGCAGCGAGCATCGGCTGGAGGTACCGAAGTGACTAATCGAACAACCCTAGGATGGCTATGCAACCCCTACGGTGGAGCCTCGTCCCCACGATGTCGGGCTCTGAGTTCGAGGTCAATGCCACCAGACGGCATGACCATGGATGCACTGAGGAGCGGTCTGTCCGCTGGTTGAGGGGGGAAGTTGCACAATGCCGCAAAGGCCAAGTCGCACACTAAGAGAGGTGAAACCAAGGATGCCCTCTGTGCCCGCATCCTAGCGAAGCGGCAAGCCTGGACGAGGCATGACCTCGCCAGACTACCACCCCCTCCCAAGAGGAGGAGGAGGAGGCCAGTGACGGATCAGACAACTCCGATAGTGAGCAGATTCGGCTCGACCACATGGAGTTTCTTCATGCGCTTTACACCAATATGACCTAAACGACAGTGCCACAAATATGTTGCACTATATTATCAACTTTACATCTTTTGGCATCAATATTATGGATATGTGTATAACCACGATCGAGATTCAACAAACCATTCACATTGGGTGTATGACCATTGAAGGATTTATTCATGTAAACAGAACAATAATTATTCTCTGGCTTAAATGAATAACCGTATTGCAATAAACATGATCCAATCATATTCATGCTCAATGAAAACACCAAATAACATTTATTTAGGTTCAACACTAATCCCGAAGGTAGAGGGAGTATGCGATGGTGATCTTATCAACCTTGGAATCACTTCCAACATACATCGTTGCTTCGCCCTCAACTAGTCACTGTTCATTTTGTAACTCCTATTTCGAGTTACTAATCATAGCAACTGAACCGGTATCAAATACCATGGGGTTACTATGAACACTAGTAAAGTACACATCAATAACATGTATATCAAATATACCTTTCACTTTGCCATCCTTCTTATCCGCCAAATACTTGGGGCAGTTCCGCTTCCAGTGACCAGTCCCTTTGCAGTAGAAGCACTCAGTTTCAGGCTTAGGTCTAGATTTGGGATTCTTCCCGGGAGTAGCAACTTGCTTGCTATTCTTCTTGAAGTTCCCCTTCTTCCCTTTGCCATTTTTCATGAAACTAGTGGTCTTGTTAACCATCAACACTTGATACTCCTTTTTGATTTCTACCTCCGCAGCCTTTAGCATTGCTAGGAGCTCGGGAATTGTTTTCGTTATCCCTTGCATATTATAGTTCATCACGAAGTTCTAGTAACTTGGTGATAGTGACTAGAGAACCTTGTCAATCACTATCTTATCTGGAAGATTAACTCCCACTTGATTCAAGCGATTGTAGTACCCAGACATTCTGAGCGCATGCTCACTAGCTGAGCTATTCTCCTCCATCTTGTAGACAAAGTACTTGTCAGAGGTCTCATACCTCTCGACTTGGGCATGAGTCTGAAATACCAATTTCAGCTTCTTGGAACATCTTATATGCTCTGTGTTGTTCAAAATGTTTTTGAAGTCCCGGTTCTAAGCTGTAAAGCATGGGGCACTAAACTATCAAGTAGTCACCATACCGAGCTTGCCAAATGTTCATAACGTCTGCATCTGCTCCTGCAAAAGGTTTGTCACCTAGTGGTGCATCAAGGACATAATTCTTTTGTGCAGCAATGAGGATAATCCTCAGATCACGAATCCAGTCCGTATTATTGCTACTATCGTCTTTCAACTTATTTTTTTTCTAGGAACATATCAAAAATAAATGGAGAGCTATAACGTGAGCTATTGATCTACAACATAATTTGCAAATACTATCAGGACTAAGTTCATGATAAATTAAAATTCAATTAATCATATTACTTAAGAAATCCCACTTAGAAGACATCCCTCTAGTCATCTAAATGATCAGGTGATCCATATCAACTAAACCACGTTTGATCATCACGTGAGATGGAGTAGTTTTCAATGGTGAACATCACTATGTTGATCATATCTACTATATGATTCACATTCGACCTTTCAGTCTCAGTGGTCTGAGGCCATATCTGCATATGCTAGGCTTGTCAAGTTTAACTCGAGTATTCTGCACATGCAAAACTGGCTTGCACCTGTTTTATGTGAACATATATCACACCCGATCACCATGTGTCTCGGCACGACGAACTGCAGCAACGATGCATACTCTGGGAGAACACTTATACCTTGAAATTTAGTGAGGGATCATCTTATAATGCTACCGCCGTACTAAGCAAAATAAGATGCATAAAAGATAAACATCACATGCAATCAAAATATGTGACATGATATGGCCATCATCATCTTGTGCCTTTGATCTCCATCTCCAAAGCACCATCATGATCTCCATCGTCACTGTCTTGACACCTTGATCTCCATCGTAGCGTCGTTGTCATCTCGCCAACTATTGATTCTACGACTATCGCTACTGCTTAGTGATAAAGTAAAGCAACTACATGGCGATTGCATTTCGTACAATAAAGCGACAACCATAAGGCTCCTGCCAGTTGCCGATAACTTTTACAAAACATGATCATCTCATACAACAATTTATATCTCATCACATATTGACCATATCACATCCCAACATGCCCTGCAAAAACAAGTTAGATGCCCTCTACTTTGTTGTTGCAAATTTTACATGGCTGCTACAGGCTTTTAGCAAGAACCATTCTTATCTACACATCAAAACCACAATGATTTTTCGTCAAGTGTGTTGTTTTAATCTTCAATAGGGACCTTCCATAGTCAAACTCGATTCAATTAAAGTTGGAGAAACAGACACCCGCTAGCCACCTGTGTGTGAAGCACGTCGGTAGAACCAGTCTCATGAACGTGGTCATGTAATGTCGGTCCGGGCCGCTTCATCCAACAATACCACCGAATCAAAGTAAGACATTGGTGGAAAGTAGTATGACTATTATCGCACACAACTCTTTGTCTTCTACTCGTGCATATCATCTACGCATAGACCTAGCTCTGATGCCACTGTTGGGGAACGTAGCATGCAATTTCAAAAAAATTCCTACGATCATGCAAGATCTATCTAGGAGATGCATAGCAACGAGACAGCGAGAGTGTGTCCACATATCCTCGTAGACTGAAAGCAAAAGCATTAGGTTAACGCGGTTGATGTAGTCGAATGTCTTCATGTTCCAACCGATCCAAGTACTGAACGTACGGCACCTCCGTGTTTAGCACATGTTTAGCTCGATGACGTCCCTCAAACTCTTGATCCAGCAGAGGGTCGAGGGAGAGTTCCATCAACACGATGGCGTGGTGACGGTGATGGTGATGTGATCGGCGCAGGGCTTTGCCTAAGCACTTTGACACTATGACCGGAGGAGTAAACTGTGGAGGGGGGCACCGCACACGGCTAAGAGAACAATTGATGTGCTTTGGGGTATCCCTGCCCTCATATATAAAGGAGGAGGGTAGGAGTCCGGCCACATGGGGCGCGCCAAGGAGAGGGGAGTCCTACTATGACTCCAGTCCTAGTAGGATTCGCCCCCCTTTTTTCCTTCTACCGGAGGGGGGAAAGGGGAAGGGGAGGGAGTAGGAGAAGGAAGGGGGTGGCGCCCCCTTCCCAAGTCCAATTTGGCCTCATCCCTTGTGGGGGGTGCACCATCTCCTTGTGGGCTGGTTAGCCTTCCTCCTATGGCCCATATTGCCCATATCTTTCCCCGGGGGGTTCCGGTAACCCCCACGGTACTCCGGTATGTACCCGATACACTCCGAAACCCTTTCGGTGTCCGAATACTACTTTCCAATATATCAATCTTTACCTCTTGACCATTTTGAGACTCCTCGTCATGTCTGTGATCTCATCCGGGACTCCGAACAAACTTCGGTCACCAAAACACATAACTCATAAATACAAATCATCCTCGAATGTTAAGCGTGCGGACCCTACGGGTTCGAGAACTATGTAGACATGATCGAGACACCTCTCTGGTCAATAACCAATAGCCTAGATGCTCATATTGGTTCCCACATATTATATGAAGATCTTTATCAGTCAAACCTTTATGACAACATACGTTATTCCCTTTGTCATTGGTATGTTACTTGACCAAGATTCGATCGTCGGTATCTCCATACCTAGTTCAATCTCGTTACCGGCAAGTCCCTTTACTCGGTCCATAATGCATCATCCCGCAACTAACTCATTAGTCACATTGCTTGCAAGGCTTATTATGATGTGCATTACCGAGAGGGCCCAGAGATACATCTCCGATACTCGGAGTGACAAATCCTAATCTCAATCTATGCCAACCCAACAAACACCTTCGGAGACACCTGTAGAGCATCTTTATAATCACCCAGTTACGTTGTGACGTTTGATAGCACACAAGGTGTTCCTCCGGTATTCGGGAGTTGCATAATCTCATAGTCAAAGGAATATGTATAAGTCATGAAGAAAGCAATAGCAATAAAACTTAACGATCATTACACTAAGATAATGGATGGGTCTTGTCCATCACATCGCTCTCCTAATGATGTGATCCCATTCATCAAATGACAACACATGTCTATGGTTAGGAAACTTAACCATCTTTGATTAACGAGCTAGTATTGTAGAGGCTTACTAGGGACACTGTGTTTTATTTATGTATCCACACATATATCAAGTTTCCGGTTAATACAATTTTAGCATGAATAATAAACATTTATCATGATATAAGGAAAAATAAATAACAACTTTATTATTACCTCTAGGGTATATTTCCTTCAGTCTCCCACTTGCGTTAGAGTCAATAATCTAGTTCACATTGCCATTTGATTTAACACCAATAGTTTGATACGTCTCTGTTGTATCTACTTTTCCAAACACTTTTGGCCTTGTTTTGGACTCTAACTTGCCTGATTTGAATGGAACTAACCTAGACTGACGCTGTTTTCAGCAGAATTGCCATGGTGTTATTTTTGTGCAGAAATAAAAGTTCTCAGAATGACCTGAAAATCAACGGAGATGATTTTTGGAATATATAAAAAATGCTAGAAGAAGAATCCACGTCGGGGGGCCCACACCCTGTCCACAACGGTGGGGGTGCGCCTACCCCCTGGGCACGCCCCCTGCCTCGTGGGCCCCTGACGCTCCATCGACCTCAACTCCAACTCCATATATTCATGTTCGGGGAGAAAAAAATCAGAGGGAAGGATTCCTCGCATTTTACGATACGGAGCCGCCGCCAATCCCTAAACTCTCTCGGGAGGGCTGATCTGGAGTCCGTCCGGGGCTCCAGAGAGGGGAATCCGTCACCATCGTCATCATCAACATTCCTCCATGACCAATTTCATGATGCTCACTGCCGTGTGTTGGGGATATGACTACTAGGTATGACCCGCCCGGGAGGGGCCGGGTCAATAAGCAATGACGGGTTAACTAAAGGAAGCCCGAAGAGTATACAAGGTGACGGTTTGTGATAAGGTTGTAGTAGGCTGAAGCCCAGAGATGGCTTAAGGCCCATGAATATAAACTGCCATGTATGATAAGACTTGTAAAGTAAGGCATATACAACACGTCACCGAGCCGAACACATTGTATGAGCCGGCCGGGACTCTGTAGGCCGCAGGGCGTCAACCCGTGTATATAAGGGGACGACCCGGCGGCGGCTTAGGGCAAGAAACAACAGATCAAGAGCCAAGCTAGCATATTTCGCTCCTTGGTCATCGAAACCTAGCAATACCACCACAACTGGACTAGGCTTTACCTTCACCGCAAGGGGCCGAACCAGTATAAACCTCTCGTGTCCTTTGTCCCGATTAACCCCTTTAAGCTTCCTAGTTGAGATGGCTCCATGACTAAGTCCTTTCACTAGGACATCTGCCGTGACAATTCCAGGACAGTTGGCGCCCACCATGGGGCCAGCGCACGATGGATTTGAGTTCTTGAAGGGCAACTTCGAAGGGCTCAAGGGATACGTTGTGGGCGGGATGACCAAGAGTCGTCGTGGCAAGCTCTACATTGACGACAAAGGCTGGGGCCCCGATGCTGGCTCAATTGAGTACGGGTACCGGGTCCCCTTTGGCGGAATCCACGTCTTCATCGGCTGGATCGGCGAGCCAGGCCCTGAGCCGGACATCTGCACCGACCTCATCGAGACGGCTCAACGTGCGAGACCCGCCCGGACTCAGCCCGCCGTGAAGCGTGCCTTCGTGGGTTGCATCCATGGAGGGGAGTTCTCTGAAGGATCTGTGGATGGTGGTGAGACGACCATCTATTCTAACGGTGAGTCGTCCACAGGCGAGACGGATTCATTGTATCAACTACCAGATGGCGGGCTTGGGGGCTGTTCCGACGACAGCAGTATTACGGACCCCTTTGAGCCACCGAACAGAGCAGGGGTCTTCATGACTGGTACACAGCCCGCACAAAACTCTACAGTTGCGGCATCAATAACCTCCGGGACGGCCACGACCGGGTTAGGAGACCCTGCACGCCCGCCCGCTCAGGTGCTGATGGATCTTATGGATAAGATGACAACCCTGTTGACCACCGTGGTTGAACCGGCGGATAAGGCTCAACATGATGTGGAGGTGGCATGACTACGTGAGGAGATAGCTCAAGCCAAGGAGAACTTGGCGGCGGAGGACGTCCAGATGGCTGTGGAACGGGCGGCTTTGGACGCCCGGGCTCAAGAGCTTCAATCAGAGGCTTTTCAGCTTTCGATGAATCTAAACGCGTCAAACGAGGTCATGAGGTGAAGGCACCAGAAGACTCAATCACGTCTGCCCCTAACTTATGATCCTAGGAATCTCTTCCACACACCCGGGGCTGGTCCCAGTAACCCGCCGGAGGCCAACCGGATTACGACACCCGGGGCTGGGGCGCCGGGTCAGCCGCGAGCTATGGAACCCCCTCGGGTGAATACGGCTCCGCCTCGTCATACACCAATATCGCCGGGTCATTTTTCGAACCCTTTGGAGAATCTGATTGCTGCATCAGCACGCCTGGCGGCTCTCCCAATGGAAGGCGATTCCCCGACGGCGATCGAAACGCGAAGGGTCAGAGATCTTCTTCAAACAGCTCTGGCACAGTAGGAGTCTTACTCTTATAGTCGAGACATGATCCATTCAACCCCTCGCCCAAGCCGGAGCCCAAGCTATAGCAGTCATATGGATTCAGCAGCCATGTCAAGCAATGTTCAGTGCCATAACCAGCCATGCAGGTATGACCCGGCACATGATGGAGCTCTTAACTTGGTGGACCAGGAGAGGATTCGCCAAGAGGCTGAGCGGGCGATTCAACAGGCAGCAGAGCAGGCGGCTCACCAGGCTTTTCCGGTTCATCCAACGACCTCTGTTGAAGCAGGTGTGGCCACAAGGACAGGAGGTGTCCCTTGCTTGGTGCCGGCTCTACATAATGAGCTTTACCAAAGGATTTCAAGGGGCCTCGGAAGGTGCCTAATTACACAGCTGACTTACAACCCGGGGCATGGATCGAAAGTTATGAGATGGCCATGGAGTTGCTAGAGGTCAGTTACGCAACGATGGCTAAGTACTTCACCATGATGTTGGATGGAACAGCTCACACTTGGTTGAAGGGGTTGCCACCCAATTCCATCGGCTCATGGGCCGAGTTAAAGGCCCAGTTTATTCAGAACTTCAAGGATACATGCAAGCAACCCATGTCGATTGTGGACTTGACTAACTGCAAGCAAGAGAAGGTGAATCCACCACCCATTGGGTGCTTCAGGTGAAGGGAATAATACATTCATCTGATAAGATGGATGCCGGCTCCGCGGCCTTAATGTTGGAGAAAAATTGCCGTTTTGAACCTCTAAAACAGAAGCTATGGCGGCTCAAGCATGATTGCAATGACATGGGCCAGCTGATGGCGGCTCTGGTTAAATATGCCGATTCTGATAGTACCAAGGATCCCGCGTCTGACGAAGAGAAGATAGGGAAGGTAAAGAAGAACGGCAACGGCAAAGGTCATCAGCATAACCCGACAAATCAAGGAGGTAATAATAAACATAAGGCTGACGGTAGTCTGGAGTTTGTAGCTAACACCAACGCACAGGGAAACAATCAACGGCGTAAGGGGAGGCCACCTCCTCGGTCAGGCGGGTCCAGGCCCACCCTCGAGCAGTTGCTAAATGAACCCTGCCCAAGACACGACACCCGGGAGAAGCCGGCCACCCATCTATGGAAAGATTGTACGATCATGAAGGCTTTCAAGAATTCTAACATGTTCGATGGTAATCATGGGCCTGGCAACGACTCAGGAGGTGGCGGTTTTCATGGCCCGGGCGGCGGTTCAGGCGGCGGCGGTTTTCATGGCCAGGGCCCTCAGTGCAATCAAGGCAGCTATAATTAGCAATTCGGCCAAGGTAGTCAGCAGCAGCAGCAATCCGGGTATCAGAGTAACCCAAAGAAGCTAAGCAGTGAGCAGTACCACGTGTTCACCACCAGTTTATGCAAAAGGGACCAGAAACTTCATAAGAGAGCTATGAATGCGGTTGAACCAGCGGTTCCACGTTATTTGAGATGGTCTGAGCAGCCCATTGTGTGGAGTAGCGAAGATCACCCCCCGGGTCAATAATCCGGGTCACCTGGCTTTGGTGGTAGCCCCTCAGGTTGGTGGATAAAAATTCACTAAAGTACTCATGGATGGAGGCAGTAGTATCAACATTCTCTATTATGAGATGTTCCGTCGCATGGGGTTAACTGACAAAAGTCTTAAGACATCCAACATCGTTATCCATGGAGTAGTGCTTGGTATGTCGGCATATCCAGTTGATAAGATTGAGCTGGAAGTAGCCTTTGGAGATGGGCATGATTCTAGGGCAGAGAAGTTAACTTTTGAAGTGGTCAAAATCAAAAGACCTTATCACGCCCTGTTTGGACGGCCGGCTTATGCAAAATTCATGGTGCGGCCATGTTATGTTTATCTGTAGCTCAAGATGTCGGGTTATAAGGGCACTATCACAGTGCATGGAAGTTGGAAAATAGCTCTGGAATGTGAAGAAGGTGATGTTGCTTACGCCGAATCTGTTTGTGCGACAGAGGAATTGAAGTTTTACAAGGATAATGTCGACCCGGCGGACATGGCGTCTTTGAAAAAGCCAACCACGAAGCATGAGCCGGCGCTGAAGTTTAAATCAGCCGACGATACCAAGATGATCGATTTTGTGCCTGGCAACTCATCCAAACAATTCATTATCAGCGCTAACTTGGATCCCAAATAGGAAATCGCACTCATCGAGTTCATCCGTGAGAATCGGGACATCTTTGCATGGAAACCTTCTGACATGCCGGGCGTACCGAGAGAACTCGCTGAGCACACTCTCAATATTGATCCCAAGTTTAAGCCGGTCAGGCAGTTGTTGGGGAACGTAGTAATTTTAAAAAAAATCCTACGCACACGCAAGATCATGGTGATGCATAGCAACGAGAGGGGAGAGTGTTGTCTACGTACCCTCGTAGACCATTCGCGAAAGCGTTATATCAACGCGGTTGGTGTAGTCGTGTGTCTTCATGATCCGACCGATCCAAGTACCGAAAGCACGGCACCTCCGAGTTCTGCACACGTTCAGCTTGGTGACGTCCTCGCCTTCTCGATCCAGCAAGAGGGGCAAAGTAGTAGATGAGTTCAGCCAGCACGACGGTGTGGTGACGGTGTTGGTGAAGAACAATCTCTGCAGGGCTTCGCGTAAGCACTACAAAAACTAGGACTGAGGATAAACTAGAGGGGACGGGGTTGCCGGCACACGGCTTGGTGTTTCTTGATGTCTCTTGGGTGCTAGCCCTACCCCTCTGTTTATATGTTGAGCCTTGGGGTCAAAACTTGGAGTGAAAGCCTCCACAAAGTCGGTTTCACCCGAAAGGCAAGAGTCCTTCTCAGACTCCAGGGCCAGACACCAGGGTTCCCGGCGTCTGGACCCAGACGCCAGGGACCTTGGAGTCTGGCCCCTGGACTCCGCAAAACTTCCTTTTGTGCTTTCCAAAAACCTTGTGGGCTTTCCCCTTTGTCCCAAATAAAGTGTTCTCGTACCCAAACATTTTGGGAAACATCCGGAACCCCTTCCGGTGAATTCCGGAACCCTTCCGGTGACCAAACACTATTATCCCATATATCAAACTTTATCTCTGGACCATTCCGGAGTTCCTTGTCATGTTCGTGATCTCATCCCGGACTCCGAACAACATTCCGTCACCAACATACATAACTCATATAGTACTATATCGTCAACGAACGTTAAGCGTGCGGACCCTACGGGTTCGAGAACTATGTAGACATGACCGATACACCTCTCTGGTCAATAACCAATAGCGGGACCTGGATGCCCCTATTGGCTCCTACATATTCTACGAAGATCTTTATCGGTCAGACCACATAACAACATACATTGTTCCCTTTGTCATCGGTATGTTACTTGCCCGAGATTCGATCATCGGTATCTCAATACCTAGTTCAATCTCGTTATCGGCAAGTCTCTTTACTCGTTCCATAATACATCATCCTGCAACTAACTCATTAGTTGCAATGCTTGCAAGGCTTATAGTGATGTGCATTACCGAGTGGGCCTAGAGATACCTCTCCGACAATCGGAGTGACAAATCCTAATCTCGAAATACGCCAACCCAACAAGTACCTTTGGAGACACCTGTAGAGCACCTTTATAATCACCCAGTTATGTTGTGACGTTTGGTGGCACACAAAGTGTTCCTCCGGTAAACGGGAGTTGCATAATCTCATAGTCATACGAACATGTATAAGTCATAAAGAAAGCAATAGCAACAAACTAAGCGATCAAGTGCTAAGCTAACGGAATGGGTCAATTCAATCACATCATTCTCCTAATGATGTGAAGTGCTAAGCTAACGGAATGGGTCAATTCAATCACATCATTCTCCTAATGATGTGATCCCGTTAATCAAATGACAACTCATGTCTATGGTTAGGAAACTTAACCATCTTTGATCAACGAGCTAGTCAAGTAGAGGCATACTAGTGACACTCTGTTTGTCTATGTATTCACACATGTATTATGTTTCCGGTTAATACAATTCTAGCATGAATAATAAACATTTATCATGAAATAAGGAAATAAATAATAACTTTATTATTGCCTCTAGGGCATATTTCCTTCAGTCTCCCACTTGCACTAGAGTCAATAATCTAGATTACATAGTAATGATTCTAACACCCATGGAGCCTTGGTGCTGATCATGTTTTGCTCGTGGAAGAGGCTTAGTCAACGGGTCTGCAACATTCAGATCCGTATGTATCTTGCAAATTTCTATGTCTCCCACCTGGACTAAACCCCGGATGGAATTGAAGCATCTCTTGATGTGCTTGGTTCTCTTGTGAAATCTGGATTCCTTCGCCTAGGCAATTGCACCAATATTATCACAAAATATTTTCATTGGACCCGATGCACTAGGTATGACACCTAGATCGGATATGAACTCCTTCATCTAGACTCCTTCATTTGCTGCTTCCGAAGCAGCTATGTACTCCGCTTCACACGTGGATCCCGCCACGACACTTTGTTTAGAACTGCACCAACTGACAGCTCCACCGTTTAATATAAACACGTATCTAGTCTGCGATTCAGAATCGTCCGGATCGGTGTCAAAGCTTGCGTCAACGTAACCATTTACGATGAGCTCTTTGTCACCTCCATAAATGAGAAACATATCCTTAGTCCTTTTCAGGTATTTAAGGATGTTCTTGACCGCTGTCCAGTGATCCACTCCTGGATTACTTTGGTACCTCCCTGCTAGACTTATAGCAAGGCACACATCAAGTCTGGTACACAGCATTGCATACATGATAGAGCCTATGGCTGAAGCATATGGAACATCTTTCATATTCTCTCTATCTTCTGCAGTGGTCGGGCATTCAGTCTTACTCAACTTTACACCTTGTAACACAGGCAAGAACCCTTTCTTTGCTTGATCCATTTTGAACTTTTTCAAAACTTTGTCAAGGTATGTGCTTTGTGAAAGTCCAATTAAGCATCTTGATCTATCTCTATAGATCATGATGCCCAATATGTAAGCAGCTTCACCGAGGTCTTTCATAGAAAAACTTTTATTCAAGTATCCCTTTATGCTATCCAGAAATTCTGTATCATTTCCAATCAGCAATATGTCATCCACATATAATATTAGAAATGCTACAGAGCTCCCACTCACTTTATTATAAATACAGGCTTCTCCAAAAGTCTGTATAAAACCAAATGCTTTGATCACACTATCAAAGCGCTTATTCCAACTCCGAGAGGCTTGCACCAGTCCATAAATGGATCGCTGGAGCTTGCACACTTTGTTAGCTCCCTTTGGATCAACAAAACCTTCTAGTTGCATCATATACAACTCTTCTTCCAGAAATCCATTCAGGAATGCAATTTTTGACATCCATTTGCCAAATTTCATAATCATAAAATGCGGCAATTGCTAACATGATTCAGACAGACTTAAGCATCGCTACGGGTGAGAAGGTATCATCGTAGTCAATCCCTTGAACTTGTCGAAAACCTTTTGCAACAAGTCGAGCTTTATAGACAGTAACATTACCGTCAGCGTGAGTCTTCTTCTTGAAGATCCATTTATTCTCAATTGCTTGCCGATCAATGGGCAAGTCAACCAAAGTCCACACTTTGTTCGCATACATGGATCCCATCTCAGATTTCATGGCCTCAAGCCATTTTGCGGAATTTGGGCTCACCATCGCTTCTTCATAGTTCGTAGGTTCGTCATGGTCTAGTAACATAACTTCCAAAACAGGATTATCGTACCACTCTGGTGCAGATCATACTCTGGTTGACCTATGAGGTTCAGTAACAACTTGATCTAAAGTTTCATGATCATCATCATTAACTTCCTCACTAATTGGTGTAGGTGTCATAGAACCCGTTTTCTGTGATGAACCACTTTCCAATAAGGGAGCAGGTACAGTTACCTCATCAAGTTCTACTTTCCTCCCACTCACTTCTTTCGAGAGAAACTCCTTCTCTAGAAAAACTCTGGATTTAGCAACAAAAGTCTTGCCTTCGGATCTGTGATAGAAGGTGTACCCAACAGTCTCCTTTGGGTATCCTATGAAGACACATTTCTCTGATTTGGGTTCGAGCTTATTAGGTTGAAGCTTTTTCACATAAGCATCGCAGACCCAAACTTTCAGAAACGACAACTTTGGTTTCTTACCAAACCATAGTTCATAAGGCATCATCTCAACGGATTTCGATGGTGCCCTATTTAAGGTGAATGCGGCCGTCTCTAAAGCATATCCCCAAAACGACAGCGGTAAATAAGTAAGAGACATCATAGATTGCACCATATCTAGTAAAGTACGATTACGACGTTCAGACACACCATTACGCTGTGGTGTTTCGGGTGGCGTGAGTTGCGAAACTATTCCGCATTGTTTCAAATGAAGACCAAACTCATAACTCAAATATTCTCCTCCACGATCAGATCGTAGATACTTTATTTTCTTGTTATGATGATTTTCAACTTCACTCTGAAATTCTTTGAACTTTTCAAATGTTTCAGACTTATGTTTCATTAAGTAGATATACCCATATCTGCTTAAATCATCTGTGAAGGTGAGAAAATAACGATATCCACCACGAGCCTCAACATTCATTGGACCACATACATCTGTATGTATGATCTCCAACAAATCTGTTTCTCTCTCCATAGTTCCGGAGAACGACATTTTAGTCATCTTGCCCATGAGGCACGGTCCGCAAGTACCAAGTGATTCATAATCAAGTGGTTCCAAAAGTCCATCAGTATGGAGTTTCTTCATGCGCTTTACTCCGATATGACCTAAACGGCAGTGCCACAAATAAGTTGCACTATCATTATCAACTTTGGATCTTTTGGCTTCAATATTATGAATATGTGTATCACCACTATCGAGATTTAGCAAAAATAGACCACTCTTCAAGGGTGCATGACCATAAAAGATATTACTCATATAAATAGAACAATCATTATTCTCTGATTTAAATGAATAATCGTCTCGCATCAAACAAGATCCAGATATAATGTTCATGGTCAACGCTGGCACCAAATAACAATTATTTAGGTCTAATACTAATCCCGAAGGTAGATGTAGAGGTAGCGTGCCGACTGCGATCACATCGACTTTGGAACCATTTCCCACACGCATCGTCACCTCGTCCTTAGCCAATCTTCGCTTAATCCGTAGCCCCTATTTTGAGTTGCAAATGTTAGCAACAGAACCAGTAGAAAATACCCAGGTGTTACTGCGAGCATTAGTAAGGTACACATCAATAACATGTATATCACATATACCTTTGTTCACTTTGCCATCCTTCTTATCCGCCAAATACTTGGGGCAGTTCCGCTTCCAGTGACCAGTCTGCTTGCAGTAGAAGCACTCAGTCTCAGGCTTAGGTCCAGACTTGGGTTTCTTCTCATGAGCAGCAACTTGTTTGTTCTTCTTCTTGAAGTTCCCCTTCTTCTTCCCTTTGCCCTTTTTCTTGAAACTGGTGGTCTTATTGACCATCAACACTTGATGCTCCTTCTTGATTTCTACCTCCATGGCTTTTAGCATCGCGAAGAGCTCGGGAATAGTCTTATTCATCCCTTGCATATTATAGTTCACCACGAAGCTTTTGTAGCTTGGTGGCAGTGATTGAAGAACTCTGTCAATGACACTATCAACAGGAAGATTAACTCCCAGTTGAGTCAAGTGATTATGATACCCAGACAATTTGAGTATATGTTCACTGACAGAACTATTCTCCTCCATCTTTCAGCTATAGAACTTATTGGAGACTTCATATCTCTCAATCTGGGCATTTTCTTGAAATATTAACTTCAACTCCTAGAACATCTCATATGCTCCATGACGTTCAAAACTTCGTTGAAGACCCAGTTCTAAGCTGTAAAGCATGGCACACTGAACGATCGAGTAGTCAGCACCTTTGCTCTACCAGACGTTCATAACATCTGGTGTTGCTCCTGCAGCAGGCTTGGCACTTAGCGGTGCTTCCAGGATGTAATTCTTCTGTGCAGCAATGAGGATAATCCTCAAGTTACGGACCCAGTCCATGTAATTGCTACCATCATCTTTCAACTTTGCTTTCTCAAGGAACGCATTAAAATTCAACGGAACAACAACACGAGCCATCTATCTACAATCAATATAGACAAGCAAGATACTATCAGGTACTAAGTTCATGATAGATTTAAGTTCAATTTAATCATATTATTTAAGAACTCCCACTTAGATAGACATACCTCTAATCCTCTAAGTGATCACGTGATCCATATCAACTAAACCACGTCCGATCATCACGTGAGATGGAGTAGTATCAACGGTGAACATCACTATGTTGATCATATCTACTATATGATTCACGGTCGACCTTTCGGTCTCCGTGTTTCGAGGCCATATCTGTTATATGCTAGGCTCGTCATGTTTAACCTGAGTATTCCGTGTGTGCAACTGTTTTGGACCCGTTGTATTTGAATGTAGAGCCTATCACACCCGATCATCACGTGGTGTCTCAGCACGAAGAACTTTCGCAATGGTGCATACTCAGGGAGAACACTTTTACTTTGATAATTTAGTGAGGGATCATCTTATAATGCTACCGTCAATCAAAGCAAGATAAGATGCATAAAAGATAAACATCACATGCAATCAATATAAGTGATATGATATGGCCATCATCATCTTGTGCTTGTGATCTCCATCTCCGAAGCACCTTCATGATCACCATCGTCACCGGCGCGACACCTTGATCTCCATTGTAGCATCGTTGTCGTCTCGCCTATCTTATGCTTCCACGACTATCGCTACTGCTTAGTGATAAAGTAAAGCATTACAGGGCGATTGCATTGCATACAATAAAGCGACAACCATATGGCTCCTGCCAGTTGCCGATAACTCGGTTACAAAACATGATCATCTCATACAATAAAATTTAGCATCATGTCTTTACCATATCACATCACAACATGCCCTACAAAAACAAGTTAGACGTCCTCTACTTTGTTGTTACAAATTTTATGTGGCTGCTACGGGCTTAGCAAGAACCGTTCTTACCTACGCATCAAAACCACAACGATAGTTTGTCCAGTTGGTGCTGTTTTAACCTTCGCAAGGACCGGGCGTAGCCACACTCGGTTCAACTAAAGTTGGAGAAACTGACACCCGCCAGCCACTTGTGTGCAACGCACGTCGGTAGAACCAGTCTCGCGTAAGCATACACGTAATGTCGGTCCGGGCCGCTTCATCCAACAATACCGCCGAACCAAAGTATGACATGCTGGTAAGCAGTATGACTTATATCGCCCACAACCCACTTGTGTTCTACTCGTGCATATGACATCTACGCATAAAACCTGGCTCGGATGCCACTGTTGGGGAAGATAGTAATTTCAAAAAAATTCCTACGCACACGCAAGATCATGGTGATGCATAGCAACGAGAGGGGAGAGTGTTGTCTACATACCCTCATAGACCGTTCATGGAAGCGTTATATCAACGTGGTTGATGTAGTTGTACGTCTTCATGATCTGACCGATCCAAGTATCGAAAGCACGACACCTTCGAGTTCTACACACGTTCGGCTCGGTGACGTCCTCGCCTTCTCGATCAAGCAAGAGGGGCGACGTAGTAGATGAGTTCCGGCAGCATGATGGCGTGGTGACAGTGTTGGTGAAGAACAATCTCCGCAGGGCTTCGCCTAAGCACTACGAAAACTAGGACGGAGGATAAACTAGAGGGGACGGGGTTGTCGACACACGGCTTGGTGTTTCTTGATGTCTCTTGGGTGCTAGCCCTACCCATCTATTTATATGTTGAGCCTTGGGGTCGAAACTTGGAGTAAAAGCCTCCACAAAGTCAGTTTCACCTAAAAGGCAAGAGTCCTTCTCGGACTCCAGGGCAAGACGCCAGGGTTCCCGGCATATGGACCCAGACGCCAGGGACCTTGGCGTCTGGCCCCTGGACTCCGCAAAACTTCCTTTTGTGCTTTCCAAAAACCTTGTGGGCTTTCCCCTTCGGCCCAAATAAAGTGTTCTCGTACCCAAACATTTCGGGAAACATCCGGAACCCCTTCCGGTGAATTCCATAACCCTTCCGGTGACCAAACACTATTATCCCCTATATCAAACTTTATCTCCGGACCATTCCGGAGTTCCTCGTCATGTCCGTGATCTCATCCCGGACTCTGAACAACATTCGGTCACCAACATACATAACTCATATAGTACTATATCGTCAACGAACGTTAAGCGTGTGGACCCTACGGGTTCGAGAACTATGTAGACATGACTGAGACACCTCTCTGGTCAATAACCAATAGCGTGACCTGGATGCCCATATTGGCTCCTACATATTCTACGAAGATCTTTATCGGTCAGACCGCATAACAACATATGTTGTTCCCTTTGTCATCGGTATGTTACTTTCCAGAGATTAGATCATCGGTATCTCAATACCTAGTTCAATCTCGTTACCAGCAAGTCTCTTTACTCGTTCTATAATACATCATCCCGCAACTAACTCATTAGTTGCAATACTTGCAAGGCTTATAGTGATGTGCATTACCGAGTGGGCCCAGAGATACCTCTTCGACGGAGTGACAAATCCTAATCTCGAAATACGCCAACCCAACAAGTACCTTTGGAGACACCTGTAGAGCACCTTTATAATCACCTAGTTACGTTGTGACATTTGGTGGCACACAAAGTGTTCCTCTGGTAAACAGGAGTTGCATAATCTCATAGTCATAGGAACATGTATAAGTCATGAATAAAGCAATAGCAACAAACTAAACGATCAAGTGCTAAGCTAACGGAATGGGTCAAGTCAATCACATCATTCTCCTAATGATGTGATCATGTTAATCAAATGACAACTCATGTCTATGGTTAGGAAACTTAACCATCTTTGATCAACGAGCTAGTCAAGTAGAGGCATACTAGTGACACTCTGTTTGTCTATGTATTCACACATGTATTATGTTTCCGGTTAATACAATTCTAGCATGAATAATAAACATTTATCATGAAATAAGGAAGGAAATAATAACTTTATTATTGCCTCTAGGGCATATTTCCTTCAGCAGTTTCTTCGGCGGTTCAATGAGGAAAGACGCAAGGCTATTGGAGAAGAGGTGGCCCGGCTCTTGGCGGCCGGGTTTATTGTTGAAGTTTTTCACCTAGAGTGGTTGGCTAACCCGGTGCTTGTGCTAAACAAGAACGGCACTTGGTGTATGTGTGTGGATTACACAGATTTAAACAAGGCTTGTCTGGCTGATCCTTTTGCTCTCCCTCGTATTGATCAAATCATCGATGCTACGGTGGGTTGTGAGCATTTGAGTTTTTTGGATGCTTATTCTGGCTATCATCAGATCAAAATGGCTGTTAAGGACCAGGAGAAGACGACTTTCATTACTCCGTTTGGAGCCTTCTGCTATGTGTCTATGCCTTTTGGGCTTAAGAGTGCCCATGCGACTTATCAGCGGTGTGTATAAAATTGCCTTCATAATCAGATTGGGTGTAATGTTCATGCTTACGTGGATGATATAGTGGTGAAATCCAGAGAGAGGGAAACCTTGGTAGCTGATATGAAGGAAACCTTTGATAACCTCTGGGTCTACAAGATGATGCTTAACCCGGCCAAGTGCATTTTTGGAGTCCCAGCTGGCAAGCTTTTGGGCTTTTTGGTGTCTAACAGAGGCATTGAGGCTAACCCAGAAAAAATTAAGGCAGTTACATCTTTGGCTAAACCGGCATGCATCAATGACGTTCAACGGCTGGCGGGTCGCATTGCAGCTCCGAGCCAGTTCATAAGCCTATTGGGTGAGAAGGCTATGCCATTGTATCAAATGATGAAGAAGACAGATGATTTTGTCTGGAGTGACGCTGCTAACTCTGCCTTTGAAGATCTGAAGCGACAGCTCGCTGAGCCGCCGGTTCTTGCTGCCCCGGTTGAGAAGGAGCCACTGTTGTTGTGTGTGGCTGCTAACACACGTGCTGTCAGTGTGGCCATTGTTGTCGAGTGCAAGGAGGCTGGCAAGGAACATCCGGTTCAACGGCCGGCTTATTACGTCAGTGAAGTGCTCATTGAGTCCAAACAGAGATATCCACATTGGCAGAAGCTTGTTTATGGGGTGTTCATGGCAAGCCGGAAGCTTAAGCATTACTTTTAGGGTCATCCTATCACTGTGATTAGCTCTGCCCCTTTGGGAGATATTATTAAAAATAGAGAAGCCACATGGCGATTTGCCAAGTGGGCCATTGAGCTTGGGTCTCATGGTTTAAAGTATGTGCCACGTACTGCCATCAAATCTCAAGCACTGGTGGATTTCATTAACGATTGAACGGAGTTGCAGATACCTGAAGAGAAGCCAGATAACACATATTTGACAATTCATTTTGATGGGTCCATACAATTGGAAGGCTCGGGGGCTGGAGTTGTTTTAACTTCTCCTCGAGGTGAAATTTTTTGTTATGTGTTGCATTTGATGTTTCCTTGTACTAACAACGCAACTGAGTATGAGGCCTTGCTCCATGGCCTTCGGATGGCTAGAGAAATGAGCTTAAGCTGGGTATGATGCCTTGGCGACTTAGATTTGGTGGCTCAGCAAGTATCAGGCAAGTGGGATTCCAAAGATCCTCTCATGGCAGCTTATCGCCGAGAGGTTGACGCTGTTGCTGGACACTTCAAGGGTTATCAGGTGGAGCACATTGACTGCACAAAGAACGAAGCAGCGGATGCTTTAAGCCGGCTGGGGTCTCAACGTAAGCCGATGACACCTAACACCTTTTTAGATGTTCTTCATAATCCTTCTGTCAAGTTGCCTATAGAGGAAGACTTGGTTGTTCGAGACCCGGAAGTAGAATTGGTGGCGGCTCTTCATATCATTCCAGATTGGACAGTGCCATATTTGGCTTACATGCCCCGGGGTGAGTTGCCGGATGATGAGACCTTGGCTTGACAGATAACCTGGCGGTCTAAGTCAATGGCAATTTCCAATGGAGAATGGTATCATCGCAGTGTCACCGGAGTGTTTCAACGTTGTGTCTCTCCTGAAGAAGGTCAAGAAATTCTTCGTGAGATCCATGAAGGAGATTGCGGCCATCATGTCGGTTCAAAGTCTCTTGTGGCCAATGCTTTTCGTCATGGTTTTTACTGGCTAACGGCTCACGCTGATGTGGAGGATCTGATCAGTAGGTGCGATGGGTGTCAAAAATTCGCACGACGGGTGCACTTACCGGCTCAAGAATTGCGGATGATTCCAATCACTTGGCCGTTTGCAGTCTGGGGCTTGACATGGTTGGACCTTTTCAAAAGGTCTAAGGATAAGAAGATGCACCTTTTGGTGGCAGTGGACAAGTTCACAATATGGGTTGAGGCAGAGCCGGTCAGTAAGTGTGATGCAGCCATGGCGGTTCAATTCATGAAGAAGGTGATCTTTCATTTTGGCTTTCCACATAGCATTATCACTGACAATGGCACCAACCTGTCCCAAGGAGATATGGAAGAGTTCTGTCAACGGGAGCATATCCGGCTTGATGTTTCATCAGTAGCTCACCCCCAATCCAATGGTCGAGTTGAAAGAGCCAATCAGGAAATCCTGAAAGGTCTAAAACCCCGGCTTATGGTCCCTTTACAATGAACGCCGAGTTGTTGGGTGGAAGAATTACCCTCTGTGATATGGAGTATCAATACTACCCCTAACAAGTCTACGAGTTATACGCCTTTCTTCATGGTTTATGGTGCAGCGACAATTCTGCCCAGTGACATCCGTCATGACTCGCCCCGAGTGGTGGCTTACGTTGAAGCTGATAACGAACAAGCTCGATTGGATGCGCTTGACTTGTTAGATGAGGAGCGAGACTTAGCAGCAGCCTGATCAGCAATTTACCAACAGGACCTGCGCCGTTATCACAGCCGCCGGGTTAAGTCCAGAACCTTTCAAGAAGGTGATCTGGTGCTCCGGCTCATCCTGGATCAGTCTGATGCACACAAGCTATCCCCACCTTGGGAAGGACCCTTTGTGGTCAGCAAAAACTTAAACAATGTGTCATATTACCTTATCAATGTTCGAGAGCACCAAGACTCACATAAATCGAAGGAGGAGACCCGCCGACCGTGGAATATTGCTCATCTCCGGCCTTACTACACTTGAGCCACCGACTCTCATAATGTACATACTTTGACGTTGTATATATTACGACAAGTCATAAAGCAGGACCTCTGTCCTTTTTTGATCATATATCTTCATTATTCTAATTATTCAAACGACCAGTTGGGGGCTGATCGTATTCGAATCTAGCTTAACCCTTTTTGGTTCGGCTCATGATTGTATTCGAATCTAGCCATTAAACCTCATGGTCACCAGGGGGCTTCCTGTTCAAACATAGGTTGTATTTGAACCAAAGAGAACATAGCTGTCATAACCACTGATTACGAGTCGAAGGACTAGTCGAGACTAGTCGATGGACTAGTCCATGAGTCGCAACTATGGCGTCGACTGCGAATCTCGTGTAGACTAATTCGATGAGTCGAGCGGTCGAGAGACTAGTCTACGACTAGTCTAGACTAGTCCTGCTGTCTGAGTCGCTCGACTCAAATTTGGGAGGGGAAAATTGGAGAGCGAGCTATGAGAACAAGCCGCCTGGACGAGGCCACCGCCAGCACCCACTGACCCGCCGTCGGGACGGCGGATGGCGAAGCAAGGCGCGGCAGCTGGCCGGAGCTCGTGCTCGGGCGGCGGCCATGGCCGTGCCCCGTAGGCGCGTGCGGCCCTGCCACAAAGAGAGGGGGAGAGAAAGAGAGGAGAAGAGAAGAGGCACGACGGTGGTCGGTGGGCTCGCCGGCGGCGGTGGCTGGAGGCGCGGGTCGCGCGCGCGCGTGCTTTTGTGCGTGATGGCGCAGGCGGCGGCGACGGGATCGATCGGGAGCTAGGGTTACAGAGGTTGGGATGGGAAGTAGGCTAAGTAGGCTGGCTACTTGGGCCCAAATGGGCCAGCTGGGGGTGGCGTGCTGAGCGGCACTGGGCTAGGCCTGGCGAGCGTTGGCTAGCACTGCTGGTTTTATTGTATCTGTTGTAATGTGTTGTACAGTTTACTACTCCATACTGCTACTAGGTATTAGTAGTTGACTACTACAGTACTTTGTCGACTAGTCTAGCACTAGTCTAAGACTAGTCCGATTAGTCTATGAGTCTCAACCTCGGAACGACTCAACGACTCGTCGACTCGTAATCCTTGGTCGTAACCCTCTTGATCGGCGCAAAGCCAAACTCACTAGGAGCTTCTTGATCGTATCCGAATCATAGCTTAACCCCTTTTGAGTCTGACTTGGATCATATTCGAATCAAGGTCGTTAAAAAACTCTCAAGGTCATTTGGGGGGCTTCCTGTTCAAACATAGGTAGTATTCGAACCAAAGAGAACACAGCTGTCGGTACCCTCTTGATCGGCGCAATGCCAAAGCCACTAGGGGCTACATGATCGTATTCGGATCCTAGCTTAACCCCTTTGGTCTGGTTTACTGATCGTATTTGAATCAGAAGCCTCTAAGTTATTCTTAATGTTTGATTTACATCGTTTGAAACATACTATTTTGTTTTACTGGTTTTTTGTTGTCTCAAATTTAACTGTAAGTATGGTTTCAATTTTAAACCGGCTCGGTTATTGGACAATGAGTTTCCAAGGTGTAACAATCATCAGACATATGGAGGTATTGACTTCTACAAAGATTGGGTTGTCAACCTTACTGTCCGGGTCATATAAGCCGGTAGTTCGAAATCAAAGAACACAGGTATGACATTGTCATTCATAAACAGATTTATCTGTGTTTTTTCATTAATCGAAGGCTTTTTAGCCTTGTTTATCTTTACATCTGGTTCTGATTATTCCACTATGATGATTTCATAGTTATGTATCGGGTGTTTTGACCCATCCAGCGATAAACTGCCGTGATAGTTTTTTCATCTTTTGCACACAACAACATATTTAAACACTGCAGATGTGATAAAGGATATAATGCATATATTGATCTGCCGAGTAAAATAGTCATATGCAACATAATATGCATGACGGCATAGGCAAAACAAGCAGTTTTCAAGTTAACCTATTACAAGGCATTGAGAGCCCAAAAAGGTTAAAACTATTTTTTCTCAGCTAAAAGCCAGTTTATTCAGACGATTATGACTCCTCCCTCGCCGGTTCACCTCCCTCTACTGGTTGGAAGCTGGGTTTGGACCAATCAAGGCCATCCAGAGCAACGAACTCAGCTTCATCGTCAATTAGACCAGCCGGGTCAATTTCTGGGGCAAAGGTGTGTTGGCGAACCGGTGGGATAAGATCTGTCACTTTATATGAGGGAGTCGCCATCTTCTTATTCTCAACATCGAAACCCGACTGATATTTATCAATGTTGGTTTCCTCGCCAAGGATGGTAGCATGAGGACGAACTCCCCTTACACAAGCAACAAAATCGTCTTGATCAAACGGAGTCCCATCTTCTTTCAAGGGGGATACCCCTTGGCTACATCCGCCGGGTCGAGTTCCGGCGCCGAGGCTTTGGAACGGCTCAGCGCGGTTAGGGCTTCGGCTCTTGCGCAAGACCGCTTGACCTCTTGAAATCTGGCGGGTAAGATTGACAATTTCTTCAAGACGTCACTCAAGAGGTTTGGTCCTTGGTTGGCTGGGGAAATAATGGCAAGCGCCCGTTGAGCTCCAGTGTACAGCTGCTCCACCAGGATGTAAACCGCCTTGAGTTTTATTAAACTGTTTTGGCTCAAATTGTTGCTCCGGGGACCTACGGGTGTTTTAAAAGGTTAAGACGGTGGCTTATATTTTTGGCAAAAATAGAGTGTAAGTAAGTAATGCAAATGACTCACCAAAGATTGCGGAGACCATCTGAGACACACGATTTTTTAAGCCGATGAGCTCCGTGGTAACCTCCTTGAGAGCCGCCTTCGCTGTCTCAGCACGCTGGATCAGCAAGGTTTTCTCATTGGCCCAGGATTTCTTCTTCGCATCAAGACTGGTCTTCAGATTTTGAGCTTCAGGGAGTCTTAACTGGAGTTTGGAGTCAGCGTTCTTTATCTCCGCCTCTTGATCCGCCAGCCGGGTCTTTGTATCCATTAATTGAGAACCCAATTCAGTTAGGGTAGTCTACAAAACATGCACATGTGTGTTAAAATTTATTTCAATAAAGGTTATAATGATTAAAGTCCCAAGTACTTTGCAATGCAACACCACTCGACACTTGGGGGCTAATGTCTGCCAAAGCAATTTTGAAAAAATGCAAAATGTCTCTTCTATGTTTGAAGTCCCAAGCGTTTTACAAGTAACAACGCTTGGCACTTGGGGGCTAATGCATGATATTAAGGAAGTTTTATCATGGTGAGCCGGATCACACTATTTGTTTGGACGGATTCAAGACAGTTATAAAGTCAAGTACTGGCTCATTCATGATAAAATGAGCCGGCCCTTGGGGACTACAGGTGAAAATTATGCCGGACTTAAGGAAAATCTAAGACAAATCATCAACCTATATCATAAGTCTACAGATCATTCAAGTTCATCATAATCCGGAGACTCGGGGGCTGGCAGAGCATATGTAAGCTAGTGAAAGCCGGTGAACATACCTCATATTTCAGTTGCAATTGCTTCACCATCTCAATTTCCGAGTCACGGCTGGAATGCACATGACTGAGATATCCAGACAACACGTCACTAACGTTCAAGTGAGCGTAGTGAGAAACGTCAAAACGCACTTTCTGCCTTTCCAGAGCCTCTTGTTTTGCAGAGTGCCTGGCCAGTATAGTTGGATTGCCCGGCTCAACGAATCTGCTACCAGTGATTAGGATGTCATTGTCAGAAGACACCGGCGGGTTAGCTGAGCTGGACGGCCCGACGGTGGATGGATTGATAATGGTCTCATCAGCTGACGGCTCAGGAAGGTCAGGTTGAATGTTGGCAGCAGGGTCTTCTGGTGCTTCAGATTGTTCACGACCAGAAGTTGGTATTACCGGCTCAGGTGCGGGATCTTTCGGGTCTTCCGCCGGTTTAGTCACCTTGGCTTTCTTGGACTTAGCTTGACCGCTAAGAAAGATTTTATGAGACAGTTAGTATAATGATGCAGTTTTAAAGATGCAGAAGAAAGGTGATTTTCCTTACCCAGGGGCAGTCTTGAAAGCCGAGAATTGAGTTTGTGACGAGTCGCCAGAAGAACGAGAAATCTCCTGCAAGAGTAAAATAAAGTTAAGAGAGTAAGGAAATAGATTCATTGATAAAAGAAAAGACAAAAGTGAAAGAAAGCTCATTTTGGCGTTTTCGAGGAGTTTTTTGTAAGCCGGAGGGCAGTTCATCGTCATCATTAGTCCGGGCCTGACGGCGGCTCTCATGTTGCTGCTTTTTCAAAAGAAAATGAGGATCCAAATAAGCCAAAGGGTGTGAAAACCTTACTTTTTGGGTTACCAGTCGAGGTTTCGGTCTTGGCAAAGGTTTTGAGTCGGAGGAAATAGTTACCTCTTCTGCTGCCTGGCTGGCCCCATGTCGTCCTGGCAATAGTCAGTGTCAATAAGGTTGTTAAAAAACAGGCCAAGGGAGTCAAGGGCTACCTCCGACTCAGAAACGTCATCCAGCTGGAAAATATCAGAAGCAGTCTGTTTCTTCTTGGACTTCTGGGTTGTCTTCCTGGCAGCTATGGCAGCGGCTCTAACCTTCTTGCCAGCTTCATGATCATATTTGGCCTTCCAAAAGTCAGATTTGGCCTATAGGCAAATAATAGGTTAAAAGTCATACAAGTAGTTAACTACTGAAGAAAAAAAGGAGTTCAAGATGGTTCACCTCTGGTGCCAGGTTAAGTTTGCAGAAAGGATTTAATCCAACCTTACTGCAGTCCTCGTATTTTCCGTTCACGAGGATGGTTGACATTGCAACAATGTCCTCTTCGGTCAGTTGTACCGAACTATGACGCAGAGAGTCATCTGGGCCTCCGCCATATTTATACATCAACTTGGATCGGCAGCTTAGAGGGATCACCCGCCATTCGATCCAGCAATGGATCAGGTCAACTCCAGTTAGGCCATTTCCCAATAAGGCTTGAATCCTTTTGATAGAAGGGATAAGCTTCTTGCATTCGGCAGCAGTAAGCTTGTCAGGGAGCACAAACTTAGAATCAAGACGCTCCACGCGATAACTCGGCAGTGGTTTTTCATCAGCTGGCGACGTGTCTTGGCAATAGAACCAAGTTTGGTTCCAATCTTTGGGATGGCTTGGTAAGACTACTAAAGGAAAGACAGCACCCTGTCGGCCCTGAATTGAGATTCCACCAAGTTCCAAGCAAGGGCCGTTGGTGCATTCATTCTGGCGGTTCAAATAAAAGTACTCTCTGAAGATCTCCATAGTCGGTTCTTCTTGAAGATATACCTCACAGAGAACTTGAAAATTGCAGATGTTGGATATGGAGTTGGGTCCAAGATCTTGTGGATGAAGCTTGAAAAAATGCAGAACGTCTCTGAAGAACTTTG
The DNA here is from genome assembly GCF_002162155.2 of Triticum dicoccoides. NCBI lineage: Eukaryota > Viridiplantae > Streptophyta > Magnoliopsida > Poales > Poaceae > Triticum > Triticum dicoccoides. Next base: position 451,255,261 of record NC_041386.1, read on the forward strand.
AGCCAGGTGGTGAAAACCCCCGATTCATGTGGTCAGTAAAGATGATAACTTCACCTTCTTTGGGTTGAGGCCGTTCTTCGTCCGGGTCAGGGGCACGATAAGACATACTGTTTTTCTCTGGCAAAAATCCAATGGTGACAAATTCTTTCAAAGTGTCCTCAGTGATTGTGGAAGGGACCCAGTTGCAGACCGTTGGCGCTTTGGACGGCATGATGAAAAAGGACAAACTAAAAAGAAAGTAATGTGCCGGTTCGAATTATTGGTGGAATTACATATTAAATGATGATAGAACAGATGAGTAATCGCGGCTTAAGTAAGGGCTAATGATATATAAAGGAAAAATGAGCCGGCATGATAAGCCGCCATGACTAAAGATGTTCAAAGGTTGCCTGAGTCAGAATTGGCTAAGTGCTGAGATAAACAAGTTTCACAAGTTGTTGCTATTATTTTGGATCAAGATGGTTCAAAAAAGGAAAATAAATCTAGACCTAAAAACCAGCACAGAGGAGTTCATTAGTTCTAAAGAGGCCTTTGTACAAGAGAAAGGGATCTACTAGCATCTGAAATGGATGCAAAACAACTACTGCATAGGTTCTATACTCCTTTTAGATCAAAGGAGGCTGCGGTGGAGAAGCTGAAAGGAATCTGCAATGAACAGCGAAGAACACAAGAAAGAACTCGCGAACCCTAATGCAGATCTAAGGTGTGAGAAATCAAGAACTTACGGACGCGGATCTGCTGCGGAGGGTCATCGCCATTTCTCTGGACAGCTCAGGGTGATGCAGCGGCCGATCTTGAGGACGATGATGAGCGCTGCGGTGGCGGTGGAGCTCGAGTGACAGAAGGGTTGCGAGAGAGGAAGAAGACGATGGAAAATGGGGAGAATGAAGAAAGGCCAGTCGTGCCTATTTATAAGGAGAAGACTGATAAGTGGGCATGAAAAACAAGGAGACCGAAACATGGTTATCCAGCTAACCAGGCGCCTCGATTTTCGGAAACGCATTAAAGATAAAGATCCGTTAAAAGATGACGTGGTGGCGGGTTTCCAAAAAATCCGGAAATGACGTCATGGCGGGTTACAAGGCTTTCGCAAAACAGTAATAGATGGATTTTTTCTAAGTATTGAAGATTGACAAGAACAAAGTTCAAATCAACCTGGGGCCTAATGTTGGGGATATGACTACCAGGTATGACCCGCCCAGGAGGGGCCGGGTCTATAAGCAATGGCGGGTTAGCTAAAGGAAGCCCGAAGAGTATACAAGGTGACGGTTTGTGATAAGGTTGTAGTAGGCCGAAGCCCAGAGGTGGCTTATGGCCCATGAATATAAACCGCCATGTATGATAAGACTTGTAAAGTAAGGCATATAAAAGATGTCACCGAGCCAGACACATTGTATGAGCCGGCCGGGACTCTGTAGGCCGCAGGGCGTCAACCCGTGTATATAAGGGGACGACCCGACGGTGGCTTAGAGCAAGAAACAACAGATCGAGAGCCAAGCTAGCGTATTTCGCTCCTTGGTCATTGAAACCTAGCAATACCACCACAACCGGACTAGGCTTTACCTTCACCGCAAGGGGCCGAACCAGTATAAACTTCTCGTGTCCTTTGTCCCGATTAACCCCTTTAAGCTTCCTAGTTGCGATGGCTCCACGACTAAGTCCTTTCACTAGGACATCTGCCGTGACAATTCCACGACACCGTGCGTGAGTAATTCCATCGTAGGCTTGCTGGATGGTGATGGGTTGGATGAGATTTATCATGTAATTGAGTTAGTTTTGTTAGGGTTTGATCCCTAGTATCCACTATGTTCTGAGATTGATGTTGCTATGACTTTGTTATGCTTAATGCTTGTCACTAGGGCCCGAATGCCATGAATTCAGATCTGAACCTATTATGTTTTCATGAATATATGTGAGTTCTTGATCCTATCTTGCAAGTATATAGTCACCTATTATGTGTTATGATCCGTTAACCCCGAAGTGACAATAATCGGGACCATTACCGGTGATGACCGTAGTTTGAGGAGTTCATGTATTCACTATGTGTTAATGCTTTGGTCCGGTACTCTATTAAAAGGAGGCCTTAATATCCCTTAGTTTCCAATAGGACCCCGCTGCCACGGGAGGGTAGGACAAAAGATGTCATGCAAGTTCTTTTCCATAAGCACGTATGACTATATTCGGAATACATGCCTACATTACATTGATGAACTGGAGCTAGTTTTGTGTCACCCTATGTTATAACTGTTTCATGATCGACCACATCCGACATAATTCTCCATCACCGATCCAATGCCTACGAGCTTTTCATATATTGTTCTTTGCTTATTTACTTTTCAATTGTTACTGTTACAATCACTATAAAACCCAAAAACATTACTTTTGCTACCGTTACCACTACTATCATATTACTTTGCTACTAAATACCTTGCTACAGATATTAAGTTTCCAGGTGTGGTTGAATTGACAAGTCAGCTGCTAATACTTGAGAATATTCTTTGGCTCCCCTTGTGTCGAATCAATAAATTTGGGTTGAATACTCTACCCTCGAAAACTGTTGCGATCCCCTATACTTGTGATTTATCATAGTTCACATCACCATGTGACCAACACCCAAAGGGTTTACTAGAGTCAATAATCTATTTCACATCGCCATGTGATTAACACCCAAAGAGTACTAAGGTGTGATCATGTTTTCTTGTGAGAGAAGTTTAGTCAACGGGTCTGCCACATTCAGATCTGTATGTATTTTGCAAGTTTCTATGTCTACAATGCTCTGCATGGAGCTACTCTAGCTAATTGCTCCCACTTTTAATATGTATCTAGATTGAGACTCAGAGTCATCTAGATCAGTGTTAAAGCTTGCATCAGCGTAACTCTTTACGATGAACTCTTTATCACCTCCATAACCGAGAAATATTTCCTTAGTCCTCTAAGGATAATTTTGACCGCTGTCCAGTGATCTACTCCTGGATCACTATTGTACCCCTTTGCCAAACTCACGACAAGGTACACAATAGGTCTGGTATACAACATGGCATACTTTATAGAACCTATGGCTGAGGCATAGGGAATGACTTTCATTCTCTCTCTATCTTCTGCCGTGGTCGGGTTTTGAGTCTTACTCAACTTCATACCTTAAAACTCAGGCAAGAACTCCTTCTTTACCTGATCTATTTTGAACTCCTTCAAAATCTTATAAAGGTATGTACTCGTCGAAAGTCTTATCAAGCATCTTGATCTATCTTTATAGATCTTGATGCCTAATATGTAAGTAGCTTTACCGAGGTCTTTCTTTGAAAAACTCCTTTCAAACACTCCTTTATGCTTTCCAAAAAAATCTACATCATTTCCGATCAACAATATGTCATTCACATATAACTATCAGAAAATGTTATAGTGCTCCCACTCACTTTCTTGTAAATACAGGCTTCACCGCAAGTCTGTATAAAACTATATGCTTTGATTGTAACATCCCAAATTTTCAATTTGGAATGTTATACATTAGATCATCATGCATATCATATTTTATTTTTGCTTTTGGTTTTGATCCTAGAAAATCCTAAGCAACTCAAGGACCCATGGAGAGAGTTGGGGATTTCGTTATTTACATATTTGAGTTTTCTCAAATTTTGTAAACAGGATCATTTGATTTTATTTATTTTATCATCAATTATTTCTATTACAAAATTATGAGAGAGGGAATAAAATGACTTTCTCATAATATAGAAATATTGAGGATTTGATAAAAAAATCAAATAAGATTTATTTCGGAGTTTTTCGGTATTTTTAATTGAATTTAGAAAAAATACGTGTTTTCCGAAGTTGTATTTTGGGCCCAAATAAATGTTCACTTTATCGGGCTTGATTTTAGAAACCCGGGAAAATTTATTTCATGATTTTTGGAGTCGGTTTAGTATTTCTTTTTATTTTTCTTCCGAGCGTAATTATTAAAAAAACGAAACCGAATATGGGCCGTACCCGAGCGGGACTCCGCCCGGGGGCGCCTTTAAATAGCGAGGCACCCGACGCCCCAGCCCATAACCGCGCCCGCGCCCTAAACCCTAGCCCGCCGCCGCCGGACCCGCCGCCGACTCGCCGGAGTTGCACACCGCCCGAGGTTCGCCGCCGCCTCGACTTCCGTGCCGAATTTAAAAAAAAATATATATATATATCATCGGTAATTATTTTCGATTTTTACTTTTTTATTATTTTAACATTATTTTAATATTATTTTATTATTTGAATTATTTTCGGATTAGGTTAATTAACGATTAATCTGTTCGTCATTTTTCTTTTTCGTCGGATTTTCTGCGGTTATTTTCTGATCGCGATTTCTGATCCGATTTTCGTTTTAGTATAACTTTTCGCTCGTTTATCGGAATCAGGCGATTCAAGCGCCTGGAGTTTCGTCTCGAAACCCTCTTCCCGAATAATCAACTTAAACAAGTTTTTGCTACTGTAAAGTTTGACTTAGATCCAGATTACTAGAACGAAGTTGATTTCTTTCGCCGTTTGATTTCTTTTGCTTCGTTCGATTTGATTCTTTTTGCAAACCAGGGTTCTTAAGTTGAACTTTCTGGTTAGATCTTCTATTTGAGTTTTACCTGTGCATTAGATGAGTACTTATTGTATGCTTGTTTGTTTGTCTGCGATAGAATACCCGGAGTGCGCCGCCTGTTACTTCGAATCTCTAGGTTTCGCGGATCATCAGCAAAGCAAGTAACACTTTGATCATACCTTTTCTACAACCCAGTTTTATTGCATTAGATCAATCCTCACACATTGCATGATTAGGATCTAATTAAATTGTGGGATGGGAAGTAGATGAGGTAGTACCTATTACCTGTTTATTATCAAACCTTTGGGAGTTATTTCTACATTTGCTTATTATGCCATGCTATGCTAGTAGACGTGGATTGGGTGAGTGATATCCATGACAGATGTGAGATTATTAATTAATGGTTTATCTAAGGTGGCAACCTAAACACACATCTGGGTGGATTGAGGCACCTGGGTATTCCAGGACTTGCCTGTTTTTCTTTTGGACCGCCACCCAGACTCAAAGGGATCATGAGATTATTCATACTAGAAACTTCCGTGTGCAGCCACAAGCCATTATGGGCTCTGGCATAGTTGATTAAGTCGTGCGAACTCTTACAGGGTAGACTAGCAGATGTAGGGGAAAGTAGGTGTACCGGTCTATCCATCGTAAGGTGCTAGAGCTTCTTAAAGACTGTGTCTCGGTCATCCATTTCTCAAACACCATGTAGTGCGAGAAATCCAACGGAGGCGATCGAGTCTTGTGGGGAAAAGTGCGCAAACCTCTGCAGAGTGTAATAAACTAATCATGGTTAGCTGTGTCCCCGGTTATGGACATCTTGAGTATCTAGTACCTGGATTATCATGTGAATCTCAACATGTTACTCTAAAGTTAATTTTGTTGGGTTTGTTAAATGATGATGCTTAATTGGGATTGAGAATGTTGTCAACCATTCTCAATGTTTAACAACCACCATGATAGTAATTAAATTTATTCCTTTGAAGTAGGGAAAAATTGGCTTTACGCAAAAACTGTAACCATAGAGCTTTCCACCAGCCAAATATGCATATAGTATAGTTGTTTCATTTCATTACTCTCTATGTGTTACCTTGCCAGCATATTCCATGTGCTGACCCGTTCTCGGGCTGCAACGTTAATGTTGCAGACTTTTCAGACGATGATTAAGGAGTTTTTAGGTCATGGTTCTATACCTAGTGATGCCGTTGGAGTTGATGGACTCACTTATCTTCCAAGCCTTCCGCTGTTATCGTTATTAGATGGTCTTAAGCCATATTTATTGTAATAAGTTCTCTTTTGAGACACTCAATGTAATAAGTGTGTGATTGCTACTCTGATATAAATCTTCCGAGTACTGTGTGGTGTCAGCATTACTGATCCAGGGATGACACCGGAGCACAGAGATCGGACTGTTTGAGGTCTGGTCGCTACAGAGATGGTATCAGAGCACACGCTGACTGTAGGACATGACCACTAAGCTAAAAGACCTAGATCACTACTCACTCTCTTCTCTTCTGACTTCTCATCTTTTCTACTCTTTAGGATGGCGGATACAAGGAACAAGTTCACACAACCAGATGAAGATACACCCTTTGGACGCCACTTGAAGGAAGTCACTAGATACCTGAACATAGGAGTACCAAGCTTCAGGGGAACCTACAATGCCACTTTACCTGAAGAAGAGCGCTGGATGATTCAAGTTCAAGTTCCAGGAAGGACGTTCATGCCAGTCACTGAGCCCATAGAGTTTTCTTTTGATGCACCAACTTGGAGTCTAGGAAAGAGTATGGCAGCTCACATCGCCATGGGACGCATTGGAGAAGTCTACCGCAAGGATCTCAAGGATACTATCTACCAGATTTGCGGACGCCGAGATGAACATTGGGAGATGATCAGCACCAGGAAAGATAGATCAATTGCAGCTTTTATCCAGGAGTTAAAGAGAATCAGATGTGCGCCGACATGATAGATCTGAAGAAGGCTAAGACTAGAATCAAGGAACTGGAGGAAGAACTCAAGGCTACACGTGAAGATTATGAGGAAGAAATTGAAGTATTGGTGGAGAAGGATGACGACCTAATCAAGAAGATTGGAATATTTATGGGAGGCCCGATACCAGTAGATGAAGACGAAGAACCCAAGGAGATTAGCCCGGAAGACTACATCATCATCGACGGCACCGACTCGGAAGCAGATAGTAGCGATGATGACTATGTTGATGAAGCTGGAGCCGATATCATGGAGTCTACAACCGTAGAATATTTCTAGTAGACCACCTCACCAGTAGTAGTAGTCCACCATGTAAATTTAGTAGTCCGAGCACTTTTGCGATAGCTAGATCGACTGTATGCCTTTGTTTGATTGAATGAAGTGAATTGTTTGCTTTTGCCTCATGTGCATATGGGTAGTGTTTTCTCTTTAGACCCCCTCTATTCTTATATCTCATCTTTTCTAAACCCTCAGATGCCTCCGAGACGTGACCCCGGATTTGCCTTTCCGCCGGAGCTCACCCAGTTGATCCAGCAGCAGAACACCTTGATGCAGTTGCTAGTTCAGAATCAGAATCAGGGGAACAACAACAACAACCCACCACCACCACCACCACCTGTTGACCACTTAGCCCGTTTTCTTAGGCTGAATCCGCCGGTGTTTTCCAGTAGCACCGAGCCGATAGTAGCAGATGATTGGCTCCGCAAGACAGCTAGGGAGTTGACCACAGCAGGATGCACAGATGCGGAGAAGGTGAAGTTTGCCGCACATTAGTTAGAAGGACCCGCAGTATCATGGTGGGAGAACTTCATAGCCACCTTCCCAGTCGACACTGTCACATGGGACCAGTTTCAGCAGGCTTTTCGTACTGCCCATGTTTCAGCAGGAGCAATGGCCATGAAGAAGCGTGAGTTTCGTAACTTGCGCCAAGGAGGACGGACAGTTGGCCAGTATGTGGAGGAGTTTAGTAAGCTAGCACGTTATGCTCCAGATGACGTTGCTACGGATGCAGCTAAGCAGGAGAAATTCCTGGAAGGACTGAATGATGAGTTGAGTATGCAGTTGATGGTAGCCACCTTCAACAACTACCAGGAGTTGGTAGATCATGCTCTTATGATTGAAGGGAAGCAACAGCAAATTGAGAACCGCAAAAGGAAGTATGGACAAGGAAAGTATAATTCAGGAGCTCAGCAGAAGCCACATTTTACCCCTAGACCGGGAGGACATTTTCAGCATACCCATGGAGTAGGTAGCTCGCACAATCACAATGGCACCAAGAATAATGGGAATGGAGGAAGCAATGGACAGAACCGCAACACCACATCAACCCCATCCAAGAGAGATCTGAGTCAAGTCACCTGTTTCAAGTGTTCCAAGACCAGACATTATGCCAATGAATGTCCTGAAGGCCAAAACGGCAATGGAAGCTTTGGAAAGAAGCCGAACCCTTTCAACAGGGGACAGGTGAACCACGTTAATGTGGAGGAGGTTGAAGCTCAGCCCGATGCAGTAATAGGTAAGTTTTTGGTTAAGTCATTTACTGCACTCGTTCTTTTTGATACTGGTGCATCGCATTCATACATATCAAGGGGATTTGTGGAAAAGTATAGCCTGCGCACTAGGGTTCTTAAAACACCTATGCTAGTAAGCTCGCCAGGAGCAGAGTACATGGCTGAACAAGGATGTTTTCAAGTGCCATTAAGTATAGGAAGGCATGTTTTCCCAACGGATTTAATTATTATGGAATCCCAAGGTTTGGATGTAATTCTCGGTATGGATTGGCTGTCGATGTATGGAGGAAACATTGATTGCGCCAGTAAGACAATTTTGCTCACAACGCCAGAAGGAAGAAGGATCAAGTATGTATCCCGACATGCGCCAAACAGGACACAAGTAAATTCCTTATCAGGAGTTGTGCAAGAGGAAGTACCAGTGGTAAAGGATTTTCCTGACGTATTTCCAGAAGAGTTGCCAGGCATGCCACCGAATAGAGACATTGAGTTTTTGATTGAGCTTTTGCCAGGCACTGGGCCAATATCGAAGCGACCTTACAAGATGCCCACAAAGGATTTGGTGGAAATTAAGAAGCAGATTAAGGAGTTACTGGATAAAGGTTACATTCGCCCAAGTTCTTCGCCTTGGGGATCACCAGTACTTCTAGTGGAGAAGAAGGATGGATCGTTAAGAATGGTTGTTGATTATCGAGGATTGAACAAAGTAACAATCAAAAACAAGTACCCGCTACCACTGATCAATGATCCGTTTGATCGATTGTAAGGGGCTAAAGTGTTTTCCAAGATCGATTTGCGATCAGGGTACCATCAGTTGAAGATTCGAGAGCGGGACATACCTAAGACAGCATTCACCACAAGATATGGACTGTATGAGTATACCGTTATGTCATTTGGACTGACTAACGCACCTGCCTATTTTATGAACATGATGAACAAAGTGTTTATGGAGTTTTTGGATAAGTTCATCGTGGTTTTCATCGATGATATTCTGGTATTCTCAAAGAATGAAGAGGAGCATAAAGAACATTTGCGATTGGTACTTGAGAAGCTCAGAGAACATCAGTTATATGCCAAGTTTAGCAAATGTGAGTTTTGGTTGAAGGAAGTTGGATTCCTCGGACATGTTATATCCGGAGAAGGAATAGCAGTTGACCCCACCAAGGTTATCACTGTGACCAATTGGGAAGCACCAACAACAGTTGGAGAGATCCGGAGTTTTCTGGGACTCGCAGGATACTACCGGAGATTTATTGAGAACTTCTCAAAGATTGCGAAGCCTATGACGGAGTTGCTGAAGAAGGATACTAAGTTCAAATGGACTGAGGAGTGTGAGGCTAGTTTCTAGGAATTGAAGAAACGTTTGGTTACCTCACCAGTGTTGATTTTGCCAGATCAACCAAGGATTATGAGGTGTATTGCGACGCTTCACGTCAATGACTTGGAGCAGTGCTTATGCAGGAGGGAAGAGTTGTTTCGTATGCTTCATGACAACTGAAGCCTCACGAATTGAATTATGCCATGCATGATTTGGAGTTAGAAGCCGTAGTGCATGCATTGAAGACGTGGAGACATTTCCTCATTGGAAATCATTGTGAGGTGTACACGGATCACAAGAGTTTGAAGTACATTTTCACACAGAAGGAGTTGAATCTCAGACAAAGGAGATGGTTGGAGCTCATCAAGGATTATGATATGAGATTGCATTACCATACCGGAAAAGCTAATGTAGTAGCTGACGCATTGAGCCGTAAGAGTCATGTCAATACACTAATGACGGGAGAAATACCAAAGGAGTTAGTCGAGGACCTTCGTGAACTAGGTTTGGAGATAGTTCCGAGAGGCTATGTGGCAGCATTGGAGATTCAGTCAACATTGATGGATAAAATCAGAGAGGCTCAGAAATCTGACAAGGAGATTGCTTCTATAAAAGAGAAAATGAGCCAAGGAAAAGCTAAAGGATTTCGTGAGGATGAGCACGACACCCTATGGTTTGAAGACCGTGTTTATGTACCCAATGACCCGGAGATCAGAAAGTTGATTCTGCAAGTGGCACATGATTCACCGTATTCGATTCACCCAGGAAATACCAAGATGTATTTGGATTTGAAGGACATTTTCTTGTGGACCGGAATGAAGAAGGATATTGCAGAGTATGTAGTAGTTTGTGACGTATGTCAGAGAGTAAAGGCAGAGCATCAGATGCCAGCAGGATTGTTGCAACCATTGCCGATACCCGAATGGAAGTGGGATAAGCTAGGCATGGATTTTATCACGGGATTACCAAGGACTCGTTCAGGCTATGACTCGATTTGGGTTGTAGTTGATCGATTGACGAATGTAGCTCATTTCATCCCAGTAAAGACCACTTACACCAGTGCTAAGTTGGCAAAGATATACATGACAAGAATCTTATGTCTGCATGGAGTTCCGAGGAGTATCGTATCAGGTAGAGGAACCCAGTTTACCTCAAAGTTCTGGAAGCAGTTGCACGAGACTTTGGGTACTAGGCTAGAATTTAGTACAGCTTTTCATCCGCAGACAGATGGACAGACCGAGAGAGTCAATCAGATTTTGGAGGATATGCTGAGAGCTTGTGCGCTAGATTATGGATCTAGTTGGGACGATAATTTGCCACATGCAGAGTTCTCTTACAATAATAGCTATCAGACCAGTCTGAAGATGGCCCCTTTCGAAGCTTTGTACGGAAGGAGGTGCAGGACACCGTTGTCATGGGACGAAGTTGGAGACCGCCAGTTGTTTGGACCAGATTTGATTAAAGAGTCTGAACAGAAGGTGAAGTTGATTCGCGATAGGCTCAAGGTAGCCCAGTCCAGGCAGAAGAGCTACGCAGATTCTAAATGCAAGGAGACAGTTTACGAAGTCGGAGACAGAGCTTATCTTCGAGTATCCCCACTTCGAGGGATTAAGCGCTTTGGAGTTAAGGGGAAGTTAGCGCCACGATTTGTAGGGCCATATCGAGTTTTGGAGCGTATGGGAGAAGTGGCCTACAAGTTGGAATTGCCAGAAGGATTGACAGGAGTTCATGATGTGTTCCACGTTTCTCAGTTGAAGAAGTGTCACGCGGAGATGGCTGACATACCTTTGAGAGACACAGTGCCATTGGAAGCAATTCAGTTGGATAACAATTTGACCTATGAGGAGAAACCAGTCAAGATTCTCGAGTTTGCCAGCCGAGTCACTCGTAGCAAGGTTATCAAGTTTTGCAAAGTTCAGTGGAGCCACCACACGGAGGATGAAGCCACCTGGGAGCGAGAGGAAGATTTGCTCAAGGACCACCCTCACCTATTTTCTAGCCAACCCGAATCTCGAGGGCGAGATTCATCTTAAGGGGGGTAGGTTTGTAACATCCCAAATTTTCAATTTGAAATGTTATACATTAGATCATCATGCATATCATATTTTATTTTTGCTTTTGGTTTTGATCCTAGAAAATCCTAAGCAACTCAAGGACCCACGGAGAGAGTTGGGGATTTCGTTATTTACATATTTGAGTTTTCTCAAATTTTGTAAACAGGATCATTTGATTTTATTTATTTTATTATCAATTATTTCTATTACAAAAATATGAGAGAGGGAATAAAATGACTTTCCCAAAATATAGAAATATTGAGGATTTGATAAAAAAATCAAATAAGATTTATTTCAGAGTTTTTCGGTATTTTTAATTGAATTTAGGAAAAATACGCGTTTTTCGAAGTTGTATTTTGGGCCCAAATAAATGTTCACTTTATCGGGCTTGATTTTAGAAACCCAGGAAAATTTATTTCATGATTTTTGGAGTCCGTTTAGTATTTCTTTTTATTTTTCTTCCGAGCGTAATTATTTAAAAAAAACAAAACCGACTATGGGCCGTACCCGAGCGGGACTCCGCCCGGGGGCGCCTTTAAATAGCGAGGCACCCGGCGCCCCAGCCCATAACCGCGCCTGCACCCGAAACCCTAGCCTGCCGCCGCCGCCGCCGCCACCACCGGACCCGCCACCGACTCGCCGGAGTTGCACGCCGCCCGAGGTTCGCCGCCGCCTCGACTTCCATGCCGATTATATATATATATATATATATATATATATATATTTCGTCGGTAATTATTTTCGATTTTTTTATTTTTTTATTATTTTAATATTATTTTATTATTTTAATTATTTTCGGATTAGGTTAATTAACGATTAATCTGTTCGTCGTTTTTCTTTTTCGTCGGATTTTCCACGGTTATTTTCTGATCGCGATTTCTGATTCGATTTTCGTTTTAGTATAACTTTTCGCTCGTTTATCGGAATCAGGCGATTCAAGCGCCTGGAGTTTCGTCTCGAAACCCTCTTTCTGAATAATCAACTTAAAAAAGTTTTTGCTACTGTAAAATTTGATTTAGATCCAGATTACTAGAACGAAGTTGATTTCTTTCGCCGTTTGATTTCTTTTGCTTCGTTCGATTTGATTCTTTTTGCAAACCAGGGTTCTTAAGTTGAACTTTCTGGTTAGATCTTCTATTTGAGTTTTAACTGTGCATTAGATGAGTATTTATTGTATGCTTGTTTGTTTGTCTGTGATAGAATACCCGGAGTGTGCCGCCTGTTACTTCGAATCTCTAGGTTTCACGGATCATCAGCAAGGCAAGTAACACTTTGATCATACCTTTTCTACAACCCAGTTTTATTGCATTAGATCAATCCTCACACACTGCATGATTAGGATCTAATTAAATTGTGGGATGGGAAGTAGATGAGGTAGTACCTATTACCTGTTTATTATCAAACCTTTGGGAGTTATTTCTACGTTTGCTTATTATGCCATGCTATGCTAGTAGACGTGGATTGGGTGAGTTATATCTATGACAGATGTGAGATTGTTAATTAATGGTTTATCTAAGGTGGCAACCTAAACACACATCTAGGTGGATTGAGGCACCTGGGTATTCCAGGACTTGCCTGTTTTTCTTTTGGACCGCCACCCAGACTCAAAGGGATCATGAGATTATTCATACTAGAAACTTCCGTGTGCAGCCACAAGCCATTATGGGCTCTGGCATAGTTGATTAAGTCGTGCGAACTCTTACAGGGTAGACTAGCAGATGTAGGGGAAAGTAGGTGTACCGGTCTATCCATCGTAAGGTGCTAGCGCTTCTGAAAGACTGTGTCTCGGTCATCCGTTTCTCAAACACCATGTAGTGCGAGAAATCCAACGGAGGCGATCGAGTCTTGTGGGGAAAAGTGCGCAAACCTCTGCAGAGTGTAATAAACTAATCATGGTTAGCCGTGTCCCCGGTTATGGACATCTTGAGTATCTAGTACCTGGATTATCATGTGAATCTCAACATGTTACTCTAAAGTTAATTTTGTTGGGTTTGTTAAATGATGATGCTTAATTGGGATTGAGAATGTTGTCAACCATTCTCAATGTTTAACAACCACCATGATAGTAATTAAATTTATTCCTTTGAAGTAGGGAAAAATTGGCTTTACGCAAAAACTGTAACCATAGAGCTTTCCACCAGCCAAATATGCATATAGTATAGTTGTTTCATTCCATTACTCTCTATGTGTTACCTTGCCAGCATATTCCATGTGCTGACCCATTCTCGGGCTGCAACGTTAATGTTGCAGACTTTTCAGACGATGATTAAGGAGTTTTTAGGTCGTGGTTCTATACTCAGTGATGCCGTTGGAGTTGATGGACTCACTTATCTTTCAAGCCTTCCGCTGTTATCATTATTAGATGGCCTTAAGCCATATTTATTGTAATAAGTTCTCTTTTGAGACACTCGATGTAATAAGTGTGTGATTGCTACTCTGCTATAAATCCTTCGAGTACTGTGTGGTGTCAGCATTACTGATCCAGGGATGACACCGGAGCACAGAGATCAGACTGTTTGAGGTCTGGTCGCTACATTGATCAACTCATCAAAGCGTATATTCCAACTCCAAGATGCTTGCACCAGTCCATAGATGGATCGTTGGAGCTTGCACACTTTGTTAGTACCTTTAGGATTAAGAAAACCTTTTGGTTGCATCATATACAACTCTTCTTCAATAAATCCATTAAGGAATACAGTTTTGACATCCATTTGCCAGATTTCATAAAATGTGGCAACTGCTAACATGATTCGGCCAGACTTTTAAGCATCAATACGACTGAGAAAATCTCATCGTAGTCAACACCTTGAACTTGTCGAAAACCTTTTATGACAATTCGAGCTTTGTATATAGTAATAGTACTATCAACGTCCGTCTTCCTCTTGAAGATCCATTTATTCTCAATGGCTTGCCGATCATTGGGCAAGTCAATCAAAGTCCATACTTTGTTCTCATACATGGATCCCATCTCAGATTTCATGGCCTCAAGCCATTTCACAGAATCTGGGCTCGTCATCGCTTCCTCATAGTTCGTAGGTTCGTCATGGTCTAGTAACATGAATTCCAAAACATGATTACCGTACAACTCTGGTGCGGACTGTACTCTGGTTGACCTATGTGGTTCGGTAGTAACTTGATCTGAAGTTTCGTGATCATCATCATTAGCTTCCTCACTAATTGGAACCGTTTTCTGTGATGAACTTCTTTCCAATTCGGGAGAAGGTACAATTACCTCATCAAGTTCTACTTTCCTCGCACTCACTTCTTTCGAGAGAAACTCCTTCTCTAAAAAGGATCCATTTTTAGCAACAAATATCTTGCCTTCGGATCTGTGATAGAAGGTGTACCCAACAGTTTCTTTTGGGTATCCTATGAAGACACACTTTTCTGATTTGGGTTCGAGCTTATCCGTTTTGAAACTTTTTCACATAAGCATTGAAACCCCAAACTTTAAGAAATGACATCTTTGGTTTCTTGCCAAACCATAGTCCATACGGTGTTGTCTCAACGGATTTAGATGGTGCCCTATTTAACGTGAATGCAGCCGTCTCTAATGCATAACCCCCAAAACGATAGCGGTAAATCGGTAAGAGACATCATAGATCGCACCATATCTAATAAAGTACAGTTACGACATTCGAACACACCATTATGCTGTGGTGTTCCACGTGGCGTGAGAAGTGAAACTATTCCACATTGTTTTAAATGAAGGCCAAAACTCGTAACTCAAATATTCGCCTCTTCGATCAGATTGTAGAAACTTTATTTTCTTGTTACGATGATTCCCCACTTCACTTTGAAATTCTTTGAACTTTTCAAAATGATTCAGACTTGTGTTTCATTAAGTAGATATACCTATATCTGCTCATCAACTGTGAAGGTTAGAAAATAACGATACCCGCCACGAGCCTCAACACTCATCGGACCGCATACATCGGTATGTATTATTTCCAACAAGTTAGTGGATCGCTCCATTGTTCCGGAGAATCGAGTCTTAGTCATCTTGCCCATGAGGCATGGTTCGCAAGCATCAAATGATTCATAATAAAGTGATTCCAAAAGTCCATCTGCATGGAGTTTCTTCATGCGTTTTACACCAATTTGACCTAAACGGTAGTGCCACAAATATGTTGCACTATCATTATCAACTTTACATCTTTTGGCATCAATATTATGAATATGTATATAACCACGATTGAGGTTCAACAAACCATTCACATTGGGTGTATGACCATTGAAGGTTTTATTCATGTAAACAAAACAATAATTATTCTCTGACTTAAATGAATAATTGTATTGCAATAAACATGATCCAATCATATTCATGCTCAATGCAAACACCAAATAACATTTATTTAGGTTCAACACTAATCCCGAAGGTAGAGGGAGTATGTGATGGTGATCTTATCAACCTTGGAATCACTTGCAACACACATCGTTGCTTCGCCCTCAACTAGTCTCTGTTCATTTTGTAACTCCTATTTCGAGTTACTAATCATAGCAACTGAACCGGAATCAAATACCCTGGGGTTACTATGAACACTAGTAAAGTACACATCAATAACATGTATAACAAATATACCTTTCACTTTGCCATCCTTCTTATCTGCCAAATACTTGGGGCAGTTCCGCTTCCAGTGACCAGTTCCTTTGAAGTAGAAGCACTCCATTTCAGGCTTAGGTCTAGACTTTGGCTTCTTCCCGGGAGTAGCAACTTGCTTTCTATTCTTCTTGAAGTTCCCCTTCTTCCCTTTGCCCTTTTTCTTGAAACTAGTGGTCTTGTTAACCATCAACACTTGATGCTCCTTTTTGATTTCTACCTCCGCAACCTTTAGCATTGCGAAGAGCTTGGGAATTGTTTTCATTATCCCTTGCATATTGTAGTTCATCATGAAGTTCTAGTAACTTGGTGATAGTTATTAGAGAACCCTGTCAATCACTATCTTATCTGGAAGATTAACTCCCACTTGATTCAAGCGATTGTAGTACCCAGCCATTTTGAGCACATGCTTACTAGCTGAGCTATTTTCCTCCATCTTGTAGGCAAAGTACTTGTCAAAGGTCTCATACCTCTTGACTTGGGCATGAGTCTAAAATACCAATATCAGCTTCTTAGAACATCTTATATGCGCCGTTTCGTTCAAAACATTTTCAAAGTCCCGGTTCTAAGCCGTAAAGCATGGTGCATGATACGTCTCCAACGTATCTATAATTTTTGATTGTTCCATGCTATTATATTATCTATTTTGGATGTTAATGGGCTTTATTTTACACTTTTATATTATTTTTGGGAATAACCTATTAACCGGAGGCCCAACCCAAATTGCTGTTTTTTTGCCTAATTCAGTGTTTCGCAGAAAAGGAATATCAAACGGAGTCCAAACGGAATGAAACCTTCAGGAACGTGATTTTTGGAACAAACGTGATCCAGCGGACTTGGAGTGGACATCAAGCAATCAACAAGGCGGCCACGAGGCAGGGGGCGCCCCCCTCGTGGGCCCCTTGTTGCTCCACCGACCTACTTCTTCCTCCTATGTATGTTCACATACCCCGCAAACATCCAGGAGCACCATGAAACCCTATTTCCACCGCAACCTTTTGTACCCAAGAGATCCCATCTTGGGGCCTTTTCCGGAGCTCCACCGGAGGGGGCATTGATCACAGAGGGCCTCTACATCAACTCCATGGCCCCTCCAATGATGTGTGAGTAGTTTACCTCAGACCTTCGGGTCTATAGTTATTAGCTAGATGGTTTCTTCTCTCTCTTTGGATCTCAATACAAAGTTCTCCTTGATTCTCTTGGAGATCTATTCGATGTAATCTTCTTTTTGCGGTGTGTTTGTCGAGATTCCATGAATTGTGGGTTTATGATCCAGATTGACAATGAACAATATTTGAATCTTCTCTGAATTCTTTTATGTATGATTGGTTTATCTTTGCAAGTCTCTTCGAATTATCAGTTTGGTTTGGCCTACTAGATTGATCTTTCTTGCAATGGGAGAAGTGCTTAGCTTTGGGTTCAACCTTGCGGTGCTCGATCCCAGTGACAGAAAGGGAAACGACGCGTATTGTATTGTGGTGTAGGGTGGAACCCTAAGTGGAGATCTTTCACGAATTGGAGGGGGAATCCCCAAGAACAAGATGAACACAAGAGGGAAAACACTCAATTGACTAGATCCAATCAGACATATGCTAGATCCAATCACACAAAGAGAGATACAATGATTCAAAGACAACAAAGGAAAGATACAAGGTACTAGTTCATCCCAATCCTATGAGGAATGAGGTCTTGGTGATCCTATGATGGGGATCTATCCACTAGGGATCTTCTCCATAGGAGGTCTTGATCTATCCACTAGGGATCTTCTCCATAGGAGGTCTTGATCTCCAAGGGAGAGGTCTCTCTCTCTCAAGAGGAGGAGTGGTACAAGGAGCAAAGCTCACATAGATCATGTCATATCCTTTGCTAACCCTAACAAATGGTCTAGGTACGGAATATATAGGTGGCTGGAGGTGAGGGACGAGGTGGATGAAGAGGAGGGCCAAACAGCAATCACAGCCGTCCATCATGTAGGGCCCGTGCGCACGGGGTAAGTTGGGCCCGTGCACACGGGGGTCCCATGGGCACGGTACAAGCCCGTGCGAACGGGGTGCTCCAGCGCCAGCTCCCTGTGTAGTCCGTGCGCACAGGGTCTTTGAGGCCCGTGAGCACGGGGTCGCCTGGGAGTTGCGGAGTTGATCTTCGTACACTCCTTCTTCTTCCTTGTGGCCTTGGGGTCCTTCTCCTTGGCCTCCGGGAAGATCCTTAGCTGCTTGGCGGCGGTCGCCCTCGTACGTAATGATGCACAACATTCCTTGGTGAGGTAGCGACCAAGTCCCATAGATATTCATGTAAATCTTGAAGAGGAGCGGGTTCACCTTAAGTCCGGTAGGTCCACTTGGGGCTTGATGTGCTATGAAGGTGTACATGGAGATGAACGTAGGATGCTTTGCATCATCTCCCCTCCCTTGGGAAAGATCCGACCTCGGATCGTGATCCTCATAACCATGGAAATGGTTCTCGTGGACGGACTTGAAGTTGGACGGAGTTGAAGACATGGCGCAATCCAAGTACTCCAAGGTGTCTCCAGAGTGGTATACATGCAAAAAGAGCAAACACAAGCGACACTCGGAAATACAATGGTTAGCGCACACAAGGTGTCCATCAAATAAGCATAAGTCCGTGCGACAAGAGTGAGCAAGACAAGGTGCATGAAGCTTATCCAAAAGATATGGAAAGGTACGCAAAGCATTCATGGGAGGAAAAGCATTCATTGTGCACAAAAATGTGTTGTGAATATGATCAATGCAACCATAGTGCAAAATGATGTCATAGTGAGATGGTTTATCAATAGCATGAATATGGTAATGGATGCTCAATGTGATATCATCATGCAATTGATGGTAGGAAATAAGATCATGATGTATGAATATGCCATCGAGGTATATCACAACAAATTTGCTAATGAAATGCACAAGCTCATATATCATGGATGACATAGAAAGGCAAGATGCAACAAGGCAATCGTAATATGAGCATAAGATGCAAATTTGTCATGTGTATGATATGTCCATCGAGCATGACATGTGTGAACACAATCAACAAATATGGAGGTGTTGGTATACCAATGCTCGATGTCGTGGCATGAGTGGAGGTTCGAAGGTGCAACCAATAAGTCCAAGCGCTCCTCAACTTGAAGGTTCATGGGTTCCATCTCCAATGTCGGTCCTCCATCCAATAGATGTAACATGTAGACAAGAAGAAGGAAACAACAATGAAAGAGTGACCCATCCAATATGCATATTTGAGGATGGCTCAAAGGGAAGGAGTTCACCTTTAGGAGATTCTCGCAAATGTTGGTGTTTCACATCGTGTATGCCTTCACATGACCAAATTGTCTCATGACGGTATCGCCTTGTGAATCCTTCAACATGAAAGAACATGACAAACACTCGGAAAAACAAATGAGGTTAGCGGAGGTGCAAAACCTATCATTCGTGTGGTAAAATACCCAACAAGTGGATGCATCATGCTCATCATAAGAAAGTACAAGGGAGCATTTCATAGTATGGAGGCATATGATGATGCGAGGACAACCAAATACAGTAGGCTCAATCAAGCAAGCATGCATCACAAGTAAAGTGTCCAAGTCTCCATGATCAATAAGCATAGATGCAACGATTGGAGGCAAGCAACAATGAAAAAAATATATAATGTGAGAGGCATGAACATATACGTCATCAACCCAAGAAAGCAAGGAAAAATGGAACATGGGTGATGCGACAAAGCAAGCAATCATGTGAATCAAGGCAAGCAAGCTAGTATTGCGAAGATGCAACGTACTAGAAAGAATCATGTCAAGTATGTCATGTGTGCAAATGGTGGGCATGAATAATGCACAAGACATATCACAAGCATGAAAGGAGGATATGAGCAAAATAGCATCAATAGCATTAGGCACATGATAAACATGGCAATAGCAACAAGGATCTCCACCAAGCATGCAAATACACATAGGAGTAACATAATTGTGAATCATGGGTAGATGCAAGCAAGGGTCACAATTGCATGGAAAAGGCATAGAAGCAAGCATAGCATGCAAAGTGAACACGGTAAAATGAGCAAGAAGCGAGAAGCGGTATATAGCCCATAGCCGTGTGAGAGCCAAGTGAAAGAGATGCGCGTAGTCATTGCGCAAAGAGAGTGGTGGAAAGGATAGTTCACGGGATCCCAAGTCATCTTTGCTCTCAAGAGCTCGTTTCATCAACTCTTGGGATTGAGAGGTTGACGAGTATACGTGAGTACCTACACAAAACAAAGACAAAGGGAAAATTGTGTGCGGCGGTAGATGTACACATCATCCATCATGATGCACACATGCTTTTGTTGGTTAGCACAAAATAGCCAATGCTCAAATAAATGAGATGTGTGATATAGAAAGATGCCATCCATCATGATAGGTTTGTTGTTATGTATAGCATAATGGAGACTCAAATTGTGCAATGCATCATGATATATATGTAGAGCATTGTTATTCATGGAATGCATATGGTGCAAGCAATTATGAGAATCATGCAAAGTATGGAATGCATCAAAATCTCCTAATATTTATGAGGAAACTATGGGGGTCTCCTCATGATCATTAATGGAAACATCACATGGAGAATATTGACAACATTCAAAACAATGCATATTTGGAGCAATGTGATCATGGCATGTCATAGTAGATGAATTGCGCAAATCGTGTAAAGGAAGCATGGCAATATCGTCAAATGAAAAACAAAAGCCAATGATCATCATCTCGTCATCTATGCCATAAGTGCAAATGGGATTGATTTTAATGGGGCATGCATAGTTACTATGTTGAGATTGAAAAGATGCAATATGGGAGATCTCACTCATAGCATATGACAAGGTTAATGGATTGTCAAACATGATGTGACCAAAAGAATTTTCACATGATATCCTATGGAGCATAGCATCACAACTAGGAAACTCAACATGCTCATCATCATATTTATCATAAATAGGTAAGTCATGACATGAGGAAGTCGCACTAGCATGAAGCATGGGAATAGGTGTGTCAACATCATGCAAACAATCATTCGTGAAATAGTCCATTAGTGGGACAAGAGAAGCACCATCACCTATGTTACCTTTGGAGCATCGCTCATGTGTTGTAGGTGAGGTGTCGAAGACCAAGTCGTGGTCATCTTCATCTTGATGGAACCATGTGGGGGTGTATCATCGTCCACCATGGCCATCGTCATCTCCATTGGAGGTATGGACTCGTCGAGGATAGGCGTGTCATCATGTAGGAGACCTAGCACCAAAGAAAACACACTCGGAGTAGAGGTTAAGGTTTTAGAAATCATAGTGGCCTCACATGCCGTGTCAACTACCTCACTCACTAAGTGTTGTGGCTCACGCACTCCCTCTTGGATGCTCTCACTCATATGGTTGGTGGAGTCACTCAAATGGCTCTCAACCTCACATAGGATGTGTGGCATGCTCTCATGTGTGGGGCTAGTGGTGGTCACACTCATCCTCTCATAGGAAATGCACTCAATGTCACATATGGTGGAGTCACTCATATCACTCATGGTGGGGTGGCTCTCCTCACATGGGAATTGGGGCATCTCTTTATATGTTGGGGCATCTCTTTATATGTGGGTGTCGGAGAGATGTAGGTGCAAATGTCTCCATGCTCAATCATGTCGTGGTCGTAGCCATGGATGAAGGCCAAAGATGGCACATCATCACTCTCCTCCAAGACCAAAGATAAGGTCTCATGTGCGGTCTCATAGCTTGACTCGGAGTATGAGTCCAATATGGGCGTTGTCTTCATGTTGTTGAAGAGGTTCATGCTCGTCGCCGTGGTCGAAGGGGATGGACCTAGCTCGACCTTCTTGTCGCCGTCTTGTTGTAAGAGGTCCATATGATGTAGCACCTCATAGCTCGTCTCCATGACCGAAGGGAAATTCCCATGCTCGGCCATCTTCCTTGAGGGGCTTCCTAAGATGGAAGTGTCGCCCTCACTTGTAGGTGGTCGCCTTGGACTTGATGAAGTCAATGTAGGCGTACTCGTTGGAAGTAGGTGAAGATGCCGTACGTCCAAAGGCGAAGATGCCTTGATAGCACTTGGCGAAGATGCCGAAGTGGTTGTTGTAGCCGTAGCTTCGTCTTGGTGGTGCTCGTCTCACGGTCTTCTCTTATGCTCATGAAGCTTGGACTTGGCGTGAAGTAGGGCTTGTTCGGACTTGTACGTTTGCGTGTGTTGAGCATCTTCATGTTGATGATGTCGTTGTCATGCTTGAGCTCGTAGTAGATGTCGTTCGTCGTCGTTGTGCACATGATGCTTGGAGGTGTCTTGTCCTTCATGACGATGTTGGTGATGGTCGCCATGGAGATGTGGACGTGGATGACTTGCGCTTGTATCTAGTTTGCGCTCCGAAGATGATCGACTTGCTCACCGCCGCCTTGAGGATGATGAAGGCGAAGAAGACTTGTAGTCGGCCACCAAGTCTCGTAGTTGATCCTTTAGCTCGCCCAACTTGGTGTCGATGTAGTCCCTTTTCCTTGCTTCAGAGTGGTGTATGTTGATGGCTAGGTTGTCGAGGCGCTCTCGCAAGGTAGATTGTGTGCCTTGCATTTGTCGTTGTAGATCGAATATGGACGCTTTGGTGATGTAGTTGTTCACGCGGTCATTGTTGTCGAAGACCGGAGATGAAATGCCTTGCCTATCCATCACAAGACTCGGGCAAATATGAGTGGAAGAAAGGAAAGAACTAGACCAATGTACCTTATCCAATGTTGAGGATGGATCAAAGTTCACTCAATAATGTATCAAGGAAATAGCACAATCAGTACCGGATCTTGTCAATTCTCACACCTACACAAATAAGGCTTATGGTGGAGCTCGGTGAGGATAGTGGCACAAAAATTTGATGCAAAATGTTAGCAAGAGTCAATAATGTTGGACAAGATTCACAAATTCGCAAGTGAAACAAGTAGACCAATAGCAATATGTGGCACACGGAAACACACACATGGATAGATAAATGGGGTCGTGCAACCAAGGAATGAGCACAAAATGTGGAATCCACGAAAAACGCTGGTGTTGCACAACTCAAGAGAGACGCTAGCACGATTTCTCAATAGGCGGATACGACACTTGTGCACAACCTATAAGATGCAAAATGTATGAGCTTTCTATCCCAAGTATGCTGTGTGTATGATGTTCCCGTTGTTCTTATCAAGATGATCCAAGATGATCGGATCTGACAATCTTATATGCAATGTGGTAAGATGCTAT
The DNA here is from genome assembly GCF_002162155.2 of Triticum dicoccoides. Classification (NCBI taxonomy): domain Eukaryota; kingdom Viridiplantae; phylum Streptophyta; class Magnoliopsida; order Poales; family Poaceae; genus Triticum; species Triticum dicoccoides. Next base: position 451,278,549 of record NC_041386.1, read on the forward strand.
GGCTATTGCTTACAATCTCTTTGCTCTTTCTCTTCTTTTGCTTAAAAGCTTATTCTTTTTTTCTTTTTTTTGATATGGCCACTATGCGAAATGCACAAACCAAGATAGCAATTGTGTATATGCGGGAACAATCTTGTGATGCAAGAGATGATATGATACCAGTATGATATGGTATGTATGCAATGGGAGGTGTAGATCACTAATGTGCACAAGTAACGTTGCCATCAATACTCAAATGGCTAGTCTCGATAAGCAAGTGACGCAAAATGGGCTAGGGGTTATGAATGCAATTGCAAGGGTGATTGTACAATGGTGTCGTCAAGGTTACTGTCCTTGAATATGGTGAGGGGCGGTGTTCTTGATGTAGATACCAAGATGATGGAGACTCGTCCCTAAGTAGCCGAAACACCTTAGGAAACGGAAAAACCACGAACTCAAAATCTCAAGGACAAAAGTCAAATGGTGGTAGCGGAGATGGCAATGCGGAAGTGGTGGTGGTGGTTGAATAAGAAGCAACCGTCCCTAAGTAGCCGAAACACCTTAGGAGACTCAAGTCACCACTCAAACAACCACAAATGCTAAAAGGAGCAAAATGGGTTAGGTTGCGGAAGGCTATGGTGGGTTTTGCGGATGATATGGTGGAAGGCCTGGTTAAAGAAGCCAAAATTTCAAAACTTTGATGGAGTCAAATGGTGTTGGAGCCTATCTAGGTGGATGGGGGATGTCAATAGCTACTCAACGAGCTAAAGAACGCGAAAATCGGACTCCGGATGTTGAAGTTATGAGCAAAACGGTGAAGCACTCGCTGCTG
>NC_041386.1:451279787-451363084 GCF_002162155.2 Triticum dicoccoides
GCACGAGGGTAGGGGCCCGTGGGCACGGGGTCCCGTGCGCACGGTACAGGTCCGTGGGCATGGGGTGTCCAGAGACTTTTCGGGGGCCCGTGCGCACAGGGTCTGGGGTCCGTGGGCACGGGGTGCGCGGAAATTTCGCGATTTCATGGCGGAAATTGGAGATTTCTTGGGCAAAATTGGGGAGATTTTGGGGAAGGATGGTGGGGAAAAGATGGGGGTGGTATGGGAGGGTGGGAGGTCGAAGGGACAGCGGCCGAAGCGCACTGGAAGGGTCATGCGCACGGGGTCTATCTGGCCCGTGTGCACGGGGTCCCGATGGCCCGTGTGCACGGGGTGCTCTGAGAGCGGACGAACTGCTCCGGATCCAAGGGTAATCTCGAAATTGGGGTGAAAATCGAAGGATGGAAGGTAGGGGAAGATGGAGGAAACCTAGATCCACTTGAAACCAAGGAAATCCATGGATCAAATCCAACAAAACATCATCAAAAGCAACAAATCACAAAAAAATTGGGGCTATTTTTGGTGGGGAATTTTCGAATTTAGGACGAAATCAACAAAACTAGGCTAGAAAACAAAGAGGGGGGCTCCAATTTCATGAGAAACCGTGGCTCATGATACCAAAAATGGTGTAGGGTGGAACCCTAAGTGGAGATCTTTCACGAATTGGAGGGGGAATCCCCAAGAACAAGATGAACACAAGAGGGAAAACATTCGATTGACTAGATCCAATCACACAAAGAGAGATACAATGATTCAAAGACAACAAAGGAAAGATACAAGGTACTAGTTCATCCCAATCCTATGAGGAATGAGGTCTTGGTGATCCTATGATGGGGATCTATCCACCAGGGATCTTCTCCATAGGAGGTCTTGATCTATCCACTAGGGATCTTCTCCATAGGAGGTCTTGATCTCCAAGGGAGAGGTCTCTCTCTCTCTCTCAAGAGGAGGAGTGGTACAAGGAGCAAAGCTCACATAGATCATGTCATATCCTTTGCTAACCCTAACAAATGGTCTAGATACGGAATATATAGGTGGCTGGAGGTGAGGGGCGAGGTGGATGAAGAGGAGGCCCAAACAGCAATCACAGCCGTCCATCTTGTAGGGCCCGTGCGCACGGGGTAAGTTGGGCCCGTGCGCACGGGGGTCCCGTGGGCACGGTACAAGCCCGTGCGCACGGGGTGCTCCAGCGCCAGCTCCTTGTGTAGTCCGTGCGCACGGGGTCTTCGAGGCCCGTGGGCACGGGGTCGCCTGGGAGGTGCAGAGTTGATCTTTGTATACTCCTTCTTCTTCCTTGTGGCCTTGGGGTCCTTCTCCTTGGCCTCCGGGAAGCTCCTTAGCTGCTTGGCGGCGGTCGCCCTCATACCTAATGATGCACAACATTCCGTGGTGAGGTAGCGACCAAGCCCCATAGATATTCTTGTAAATCTTGAAGAGGAGCGGGTTCACCTTAAGTCCGGTAGGTCCACTTGGGGCTTGATGTGCCATGAAGGTGTACATGGAGATGAACGTACGATGCTCCGCATCATATTGTTGCCATCGAGGATGAAAAGATGGGGTTTATATCATATTGCATGAGTTTATCCCTCTACATTATGTCATCTTGCTTAAGGCGTTACTCTAGTCTTATGAACTTAACACTCTAGATGCATGCTAGATAGCATTCAATGTGTGGAGTAATAGTAGTAGATGCCGGCAGGAGTCGGTCTACTTGTCACGGACGTGATGCCTATATACATGATCATACCTAGATATTCTCATAATTATTCGCTTTTCTATCAATTGTTCGATAGTAATTTGTTCACCCACCGTAATACTTATGCTATGTTGAGAGAAGCCACTAGTGAAACCTGTGGCCCTCGAGTCTATTTTCCATCATACAAGTTTACAATCTATTTTATTTTGCATTCTTTACTTTTAATCTATATCATAAAAATACCAAAAATACTTATCTTATTATTATCATCTCTATCAGATCTCGCTCTTGCAAGTGGTCGTGAAGGGATTGACAACCCCTTTATCGCGTTGGTTGCGAGGTTCTTATTTGTTTGTGTAGGTACGAGGTGACTCGCGCATGGTCTCCTACTAGATTGGTACATTGGTTCTCAAAAACCAAGGGAAATACTTACGCTACTTTACTACACCACCCTTTCCTCTTCAAGGGAAAACCAACACAGTGCTCAAGAGGTAGCAAGAAGGATTTTTGGCACTGTTGCCGGGGAGATCTACGCCAAGTCAAGACATACCAAGTACCCATCACAACTCTTATCCTTCGCATTACATTATTTGCTATTTGCCTCTCGTTTTCCTCTCCCCACTTCACCCTTGCCATTTTATTCGCCCTCTCTTTTCCGTTAGCCTCTTTTTCGTTTGCCTCTTTTGCCTGTTTCTTGTTTGCTTGTGTGTTGGGTTGCTTTCTTGTCACGATGGCTCAAGATAATACTAAATTGTGTGACTTTGCCAATACCAACAATAATGATTTTATTAGCACTCTGATTGCTCCTCTTACCGATGCTGAATCTTGTGAAATTAATACTTCTTTGCTGAATCTTGTCATGAAAGATCCGTTTTCTGGCCTTCCTAGTGAAGATACCGCTACCCATCTAAACAATTTTGTTGACTTGTGTGATATGCAAAAGAAGAAAGATGTGGACAACGATATTTTTAAACTTAAGCTATTTCCGTTTTCGCTTAGAGATCGTGCTAAAGCTTGGTTTTCGTCTTTGCCTAAAAATAGTATTGATTCATGGAATAAGTGCAAAGATGCTTTTATCTCTAAGTATTTTCCTCCCGCTAAGATCATCTCCATTAGAAACGATATTATGAATTTTAAGTAACTTGATCATGAACATGTTGCACAAATCTTGGGAGAGGATGAAATTAATGATACGTAATTTCCCTACACATGGTTTGAATTTATGGATGATTATACAAAAAATTTACGCCGGATTGAATTTTGCTTCTAGAAATCTTTTAGATTCGGCCACAGGAGGCACATTTATGGAAATCACTTTAGGAGAAGCTACCAAACTCCTAGATAATATTACGGTTAATTATTCTCAATGGCACACTGAAAGATCTACTAGTAAAAAGGAGCATGCAATTGAAGAGATTAATGTTTTGAGTGCAAAGATGGATGAACTTATAAAATTGTTTTCTAATAAGAGTGCTCCTACTGATCCTAATGATATGACTTTGTCTACTTTGATTGAGAATAATAATGAATCTATGGATGCGAATTTTGTTGGTAGGAACAATTTTGGTAATAACGCGTATAGAGGTAATTTTAATTCTAGGCCGTTTCCTAGTAATTCCTCTAATAATTATGGTAATTCCTACAACAATTCTTATGGAAATTATAATAAGATGACCTCTGATTTTGAATCTAGTATTAAAGAATTTATCACTTCGCAAAAGAGTTTCAATGCTTTGATTGAAGAAAAATTGCTTAAGATTGATGAGTTGGCTAGGAACGTGGATAGAATTTCTCTTGATGTTGATTCTTTGAAACTTAGATCTATTCCACCTAAGCATGATATCAATGAGTCTCTCAAAGCCATGAGAATTTCCATTGATGAGTGCAAAAGAAAGAACTGCTAGGATGCGTGCTAAGAAAGATTGCTTTGTGAAAGTGTGTTCTTCTAGTTTTCATGACAATAAAGATGAAGATCTAAAAGTAATTGCTGTGTCCCCTATTAGATACTTGTTTTGAAATATGAATATTGATAATGATGGGACTGGAGATGAGTCAACTTTAGTTAGAAGGCATCCCAAAAATTCGGAGTTTTTAGATCTTGATGCAAAAATTGGTAAAAGCGGGATTGAATAGGTCAAAACTTTAGATAGCAATGAACCCAATATCTTGGATTTCAAGGAATTTAATTATGATAATTGCTCTTTGATAGATTGTATTTCCTTGTTGAAATCCGTGCTAAATTCTCCTCATGCTTATAGTCAAAATAAAGCTTTTACTAAACATATCGTTGATGCTTTGATGCAATCTTATGAAGAAAAACTTGAGTTGGAAGTTTCTATCCCTAGAAAACTTTATGATGAATGGGAACCTACAATTAAAATTAAAATTAAATATCATGAATTCGATGCTTTGTGTGATTTGGGTGCTAGTATTTCCACAATTCCAAAAACTTGGTGTGATTTGCTAGGCTTCCGTGAATTTGATGATTGTTCTCTAAACTTGCACCTTACGGATTCCACCATTAAGAAACCTATGGGAAAGATTAATGATGTTCTTATTGTTGCAAATAGGAACTATGTGCCCATAGATTTCATTGTTCTTGATATAGATTGCAATTTTTCATGTCCTATTATTCTTGGTAGACCTTTCCTTAGAACGATTGGTGCAATTATTGATATGAAGGAAGGGAATATTAGATTCCAATTTCCGTTAAGGAAGGGCATGGAACAGTTTCCTAGAAAAAAAATTAAATTACCTTATGAATCTATTATGAGAGCCACTTATGTATTGCATACCAAAGATGACAATACCTAGATCTATCCTTGCTTTTATGCCTAGCTAAGGGCGTTAAACGATAGCACTTGTTCGGAGGCAGCCCGATTTTACTTTTATTCTTTGCTTTTTGCTCCTATTTAGTAATAAATAATTTGTCTAGCCTCTGTTTTGTTTGTGTTTTTTGTGTTTAATTAGTGTTTGTGCCAAGTAGAACCGTTGGGAAGACTTGGGGAAAGTCTTTTTGATCTTGCTGTAAAAAATAGAAACTTTAGCGCTCGCGAGAATTGATGCCATTTTTTATTGGAGAGCGATATTTAGTTAATTCTTTTTGCAGATGATTAATATATAAATTCCTAACGTCCATAAATTTATTTTAGAATTTTTGGGGTTGCAGAAGTATTCCAAACCTACAGATTACTACAGACTGTTCTGTTTTTGACAGATTCTGTTTTTCGTATGTTGTTTGCTTATTTTGATGAATCTATGGCTAGTAATAGAGTTTATAAACCGTAAAGAAGTTGGAATACAGTAGGTTTAACAGCAATATAAATCAAGAATGAGTTCATTACAGTACCTTGAAGTGGTGGTTTGTTTTCTTTTACTAACAGAGCTCACGAAGATTTTCTTTTAAGTTTTGTGTTGTGAAGTTTTCAAGTTTTGGGTAAGGATTTGATGGATTGTGGAACAAGGAGTGGCAAGATCCTAAGCTTGGGTATGCCCAAGGCACCCAAAGGTAAAATCCAAGGACACCAAAAAGCCTAAGCTTGGGGATGCCCCGGAAGGCATCCCCTCTTTGGTCTTCGTCTATCGGTAACTTTACTTGGAGCTATATTTTTATTTGCCACATGATATGTGTTTTGCTTGGAGCGTCTTGTATGATTTGAGTCTTTGCTTTTTAGTTTACCACAATATTCCTTTCTGCACACACCTTTTGGGAGAGACGCGCATGAATTGGAATTTATTAGAATACTCTATGTGCTTCACTTATATCTTTTGAGCTATATAGTTTTTGCTCTAGTGCTTCGCTTATATCTTTTAGAGCATGGTGGTGGTTTTATTTTATAGAAATAATTGATCTCTCATGCTTCACTTATATCATTTTGAGAGTCATTTGGAACAGCATGGTAATTCACTTTGGTTATAAATTTTAAATGCTAAGAGAAGTTGGATGCTTGATAGATGGTTTTGAGATATAAAGGTGGTAATATTAGAAGTGTGCTAGTTGAGTAATTGTGAAATTGATGAATACTTGTGTTAAAGTTGGCAAGTCCCATAGCATGCACGTATGGTGAACGTTATGTGACAAATTTGAAGTATGGGGTGTTTTTTGATTGCTTTCCTTATGAGTGGCGGTCGGGGACGAGCGATGGTCTTTTCCTACCAATCTATCCCCCTAGGAGCATGCCCGTAGTGCTTGGTTTTTATGACTTGTAGATTTTTGCAATAAGTATGTTAGTTCTTTATGACTAATGTTGAGTCCATGGATTATACGCACTCTCAACCTTCCACCATTGTTAGCCTCTTTGGTACTGTGCAATGCCCTTTCTCACCTTGAGAGTTGGTGCAAACTTCGCCGGTGCATCCAAACCCCGTGATATGATACGCTCTATCACACATAAGCCTCCTTATATCTTCCTCCAAACAGCCACCATACCTACCTATTATGGAATTTCCATAGCCATTCCGAGATATATTGCCATGCAACTTTCCATCGTTCCATTTATTATGACACGCATCATCATTGTCATATTGCTTTGCATGATCATGTAGTTGACATCGTATTTGTGGCAAAGCCACCGTTCATAATTTTTTCATACATGTCACTCTTGATTCATCACAATCCCGGTACACCGCCGGAGGCATTCACGTAGAGTCATATTTTGTTCTAAGTATCGAGTTGTAATTCTTGAGTTGTAAGAAAATAAAAGTGTGATGATCATCATTAGAGCATTGTCCCATGTGAGGAAAGGATGATGGAGACTATGATTCCCCCACAAGTCGGGATGAGACTCTGGACGAAAAAAAGAGATGAAAAAAAGAAAAAAGATGCCAAAAAAAGAAGGCCCGAATAAAAAAAGAATAATAATAATAAATAAATGAGAGAAAAAGAGAGAAGGGACAATGTTACTATCCTTTTTCCACACTTGTGCTTCAAAGTAGCACCATGATCTTCATGATAGAGAGTCTCTTATTTTGTCACTTTCATATACTAGTGGGAATTTTTCATTATAGAACTTGGCTTGTATATTCCAATGATGGGCTTCTCAAATGCCCTAGGTCTTCGTGAGCAAGCGAGTTGGATGCACACCCACTTAGTTTCATTGATGAGCTTTCATATATTTATAGCTCTAGTGCATCCGTTGCATGGCAATCCCTACTCCTTGCATTGACATCAATCGGTGGGCATCTCCATAGCCCATTGATTAGCCGCGTCAATGTGAGACTTTCTGCCTTTTTGTCTTCTCACACAACCTCAATCATCATATTCTATTCCACCCATAGTGCTATGTCCATGGCTCGCGCTCATATATTGCGTAAAAGTTGAAAGAGTTTGAAAAGGCTAAGTATGAAACAATTGCTTGGCTTGTCATCGGGGTTGTGCATGATGAGAGCATTTTGTGTGACGAAAATGAAGCATGGCTAAACTATATGACTTTGTAGGGATAAGTTTTCTTTGGCTATGGTATTTTGATAAGACATAATTGCTTGATTAGCATACTTGGAGTATTGCTATTTTTATGTCAACAATAAACTTTTATCTTGATCTTTCGGATCTGAACATTCATGCCACAATAGAGAAAAATACATTGAAGAATATTCTAGAAAGGATTCCACATCAAAAATTCTGTTTTTATCATTTACCTACTCGAGGACGAGCAGGAATTAAGCTTGGGGATGCTGATACGTCTCCAACGTATCTATAATTTTTTTATTGTTCCATGCTATTATATTATATGTTTTGGATATTAATGGGCTTTATTTTACATGTGTATATTATTTTTGGGAGTAACCTATTAACCGGAGGCCCAACCCAAATTGTTGTTTTTTTGCCTATTTCACTGTTTTGTAGAAAAGGAATATCAAACTGAGTCCAAACGGAATGAAACCTTCGGGAACGTAATTTTTGGAACAAACGTGATCCAGAGGACTTGGAGTGGACGTCAAGCAATCAACGAGGCAGCCACGAGGCAGGTGGGCGCGCCTACCCCCCAGGGCACCCCCCTCGTGGGCCCCTTGTTGCTCCACCGACCTACTTCTTCCTCCTATATATGTTCACATACCCCGCAAACATCCAGGAGCACCGCGAAACCCTATTTCCACCGCCGCAACCTTCTGAACCCAAGAGATCCCATCTTGGTGCCTTTTCCGGAGCTCTGCCGGAGGGGGCATTGATCACGGAGGGCCTCTACATCAACTCCATGGCCCCTCCGATGATGTGTGAGTAGTTTACCTCAGACCTTCGGGTCCATAGTTATTAGCTAGATGGCTTCTTCTCTCTCTTTGGATCTCAATACAAAGTTCTCCTTGATTCTCTTAGAGATCTATTCGATGTAATCTTGTTTTTGCGGTGTGTTTGTCGAGCTCCGATGAATTGTGGGTTTATGATCTATATTATCTATGAACAATATTCGAATCTTCTCTGAATTCTTTTATGTATGATTGGTTTACCTTTGCAAGTCTCTTCGGATTATCAGTTTGGTTTGGCCTACTAGATTGATCTTTCTTGCAATGGGAGAAGTGCTTAGCTTTGGGTTCAATCTTGCGGTGCTCGATCCCAGTGATAGAAATGGAAACGACACGTATTGTACTGTTGCCATCAAGGATAAAAAGATGGGGTTTATATCATATTGCATGAGTTTATCCCTCTACATCATGTCATCTTGCTTAAGGCGTTACTCTTTTCTTATGAACTTAATACTCTAGATGCATGCTGGATAGCGGTCGATGTGTGGAGTAATAGTAGTAGATGCAGGCAGGAGTCGGCCTACTTGTCACGGACGTGATGCCTATATACATGATCATACCTAGATATTCTCATAATTATTCACTTTCCTATCAATTGCTCGACAGTAATTTGCTCACCCACCGTAATACTTATGCTATCTTGAGAGAAGCCACTAGTGAAACCTATGGCCCCCCGGTCTATTTTCCATCATACAAGTTTCCAATCTATTTTATTTTGCAATCTTTAATTTCAATCTATATCATAAAAATACCAAAAATACTTATCTTATTATTATCATCTCTATCAGATCTCACTCTTGCAAGTGGCCGTGAAGGGATTGACAACCCCTTTACCGCGTTGGTTGCGAGGTTCTTATTTGTTTGTGTAGGTACGAGGTGACTCTAGCGTGGTCTCCTGCTGGATTGATACCTTGGTTCTCAAAAACTGAGGGAAATACTTACGTTGCTTTACTGCACCACCCTTTCCTCTTCAAGGGAAAACCAACGCAGTGCTCAAGAGGTAGCACCGCACTAAACTATCAAGTAGTCATCATACCGAGCTTGCCAAACATTCGTAATGTCTGCATCTCCTCCTACAAAAGGTCTGTCACCTAGCGGTGCATCAAGGACATAATTCTTCTGTGCAGCAATGAGGATAATCCTCAGATCACGGATCCAGTCCGTATCATTGCTACTATCATCTTTCAACTTATTTTTCTCTAGGAACATATCAAAAATAAACGGGGAGCTATAACACAAGCTATTGATCTACAACATAATTTGCAAATACTATCAAGACTAAGTTCATGATAAATTAAAGTTCAGTTAATCATATTACTTAAGAAATCCCACTTAGATAGACATCCCTCTAGTCATCTAAATGATCACGTGATCCATATCAACTAAACCATGTCCGATCATCACGTGAGATGGAGTAGTTTTCAAGGGTGAACAACACTATGTTGATCATATCTACTGTATGATTCACGTTTGATCTTTCGGTCTCAGTGTTCCGAGGCCATATCTGCATATGCTAGGCTCGTCAAGTTTAACCCGAGTATTCTGCATGTGCAAAACTGGCTTGCACCCGTTGTATGTGAACATAGAGCTTATCACACCCAATCATCACGTGGTTTCTCGGCACAACAAACTGTAGCAACGATGCATACTCTGGGAGAACACTTATACCTTGAAATTTAGTGAGGGGTCATCTTATAATCTACCGTTGTACTAAGCAAAATAAGATGCGTAAAAGATAAACATCACATGTAATCAAAATATGTGACATGATATGGCCATCATCATCTTGTGCCTTTGATTTCCATCTCCAAAGCACCGTCATGATCTCCATCGTCACCGGCTTGACACCTTGATCTCCATCGTTGCGTCTTTGTCGTCTCGCCAACTATTGCTTCTACGACTATTGCTACCGATTAGTGATAAAGTAAAGCAATTACATGCCGATTGCATTTCATACAATAAAGCGACAACCATAAGGCTCCTGGCAGTTGCCGATAACTTTTACAAAACATGATCATCTCATACAACAATTTATATCTCATCACGTCTTGACCATATCACATCACAACATGCCCTGCAAAAACTAGTTAGACGTCCTCTACTTTGTTGTTGCAAATTTTACATGGATGCTACAGGCTTTTAGCAAGAACCGTTCTTACCTATGCATCAAAACCACAATGATTTTTCGTCAAGTGTGATGTTTTTACCTTCAACAAGGACCGTCCGTAGTCAAACTCGATTCAATTAAAGTTGGAGAAACAGTCAACCGCTAGCCACCTGTGTGCGAAGCACGTCGGTAGAACCAGTCTCATGAACGCGGTCATGTAATGTCTATCCGGGCCACTTCATCCAACAATACCGCCGAATCAAAGGACGTTGGTGGTAAGCAGTTTGACTATTATCGCCCACAACTCTTTGTGTTCTACTCGTGCATATCATCTACGCATAGACTTGGCTTTGATGCCACTGTTGAGGAATGTAGCATGCAATTCCAAAAAAATCCTATGATCACGCAAGATCTATCTAGGAGATGCATAGCAATGAGACGGCGAGAGTGTGTCCACGTATCCTCGTAGACCGAAAGCGAAAGCATTAGGTTAACGCGGTTGATGTAGTCGAACGTCTTCACGATCCAACCGATCCAAGTACCGAACGTATGGCACCTCCGTGTTCAGCACACGTTCAACTCGATGACGTCCCTCGAACTCTTGATCCAGTAGAGGGTCGAGGGAGAGTTCCGTCAGCATGATGGCGTGGTGACGGTGATGGTGATGTGATCCGTGCAGGGCTTTGCCTAAGCACTACGACACTATGACCAGAGGAGTAAATTGTGGAGGGGGCACCGCACACGGCTAAGAGAACAATTGATGTGCTTTCGGTGCCCCCTGCCCCGTATATAAAGGAGGAAGGGAGGATGCTGATACGTCTCCAACGTATCTATAATTTTTTATCATTCCATGCTGTTTTATTATCAATCTTGGATGTTTCATAATCATTTTGTAGTCATTTTATATCATTTTTGGTACTAACCTACTGACATAGTGCCAAGTGCCAGTTGCTGTTTTTCCATGTTTTTTACATCGCAGGAAATCAATATCAAACATAGACCAACTGCCACGAAACTTTATGGAGATTTTTTATGGGCCAGAAGGAAGGCAATGGGCCCTGGTTGCACCTGGGGTGCCCCGAGGGGGGCACAACCCACCGGGGCACGCCCAGGTGGGTTGTGCCCACCTCGGGTGCCCCCAGACCGCCTCTTTGCTTTATAAATACCACAATATTCCAGAAACCCGAAAGGAGTCGACGAAATATTCATCCAGCCGCCGCAGAGTCCAGAACCACCAGATCCAATCTAGACACCATCACGGAGGGGTTCACCACTTCCATTGGTGCCTCTCCGATGATGCGTGTGTAGTTCCTTGTAGACCTTTGGGTCCGTTGTTAGTAGCTGGATGGCTTTCTCTCTCTCTCTCTCTTGCTGAATTCTCAATACAATGGTCTCTTGGATATCCATATGATGTAACTCTTTTGCGATGTGTTTGTTGGGATCTGATGAACTTCGAGTTTATGATGAGTCATATCTTTTTATATCCATGAAAGGTATTTGAGTTTCTTTGATCTCTTATATGCATGATCTCTTATAGCCTCGTATTTCTTCTCCGATATTTGGGTTTTGTTTGGACAACTTGATCTATTTATCTTGCAATGGGAAGAGGTGCCCGGTAGTGGGTTCGATCTTATGGTGCTCGATCCCAGTGACAGAAAGGGAAACGACACGTACGTATCATTGCTACTAAGGATAAAAAGACGAGATCTATATCTACCACCATATAGATAAACGGATCTTGTCTACATCATGTCATCGTTCTTATTGCATTACTCCGTTTTTTCATGAACTTAATACACTAGATGCATGCTGGATAGCGGTTGATGTGTGGAGTAATAGTAGTAGATGTAGGCAGGAGTCGGTCTACTAATCTTGGACGTGATGCCTATGTAATGATCATTGCCTGGATATCGTCATAATTATTTGAATTTCTATCAATTTACCAACAGTAATTTGTTTACCCACCGTTTGCTATTTTTCTCGAGAGAAGCCACTAGTGAAACCTACGCCCCCAGGTCTTCTTTCTCATGTATTTGCCTTGCGATCTACTTTTTCCATTGCATTTTTATTCAGATCTATTAAACCAAAAAATACAAAAATACCTTGCTGCATTTTATATTTATTTATTTATTTTATTTGGCGTTCGATCTATCAATCTACTACAATTTACCTCACGCCTGCTTGCCTATCTTGAGGCGTCCTACCCCGGAAGGGATTGACAACCCCTTTAACTCGTCGGGTTGCAAGGTGTTGTTGTTTGTGTGCAGGTGTTGTTTACGTTGTGTTGCTTGGTTCTCCTACTGGTTCGATACCTTGGTTTCATAACTGAGGGAAATACCTACCGTCGCTGTGCTACATCATCCCTCCCTCTCCGGGGAAATACTGACATAGTTCCAGCTACCATCAGATGCCGGCCACAAGGGGCGCGCCAAGGAGAGGGGAGTCCTACTAGGACTCCAGTCCTAGTAGGATTCGCCCCCCCCCTTTTTCCTTCTACCGGAGGGGGGAAAGGGGAAGGAGAGGGAGTAGGAGAAGGAAAGGGGGTGGCGCCCCCTTCTGATAACCCACAAGTATAGGGGATCGCAACAGTTTTCGAGGGTAAAGTATTCAACCCAAATTTATAGATTCGACACAAGGGGAGCCAAAGAATATTTGAAGGTATTAGCAGCTGAGTTGTGAATTCAACCACACCTGGAGATTAATTATCTGCAGCAAAGTGATCAGTAGCAAAGTAGTTTGATAGTTTGGATAGTAGTAGCATCAGCAATAGTAACAGTAACAGTGATAGCACTAATTTCGTAGCAAGTGTAACAGTGATGATAGCAGTAGTTACTTAGCAGAAACAATATGGAATAAATTTGTAGGCATTGGATCGGTGACTTGTTGGATGATATTCATCATGTGACAGTTATAACCTAGGGTGATATGACACTAGCTCCAGTTCATCGATATAATGTAGGCATGTATTTCGTAAATAGTCATACGTGCTTTATTAAAATAACTTGCATGACATCTTTTGTCCTACCCTCCCATGGCAGCGGGGTCCATATTAGAAACTAAGGGATATTAAGGCTTCCTTTTAATAGAGAACCGGAACAAAGCATTAACACATAGTGAATAATGAACTCCTCAAACTACGGTCATCACCGGGCGTGGGCCCGGTTGTTGTCACTCCGGGGTTGCCGGATCATAACACGTAGTAGGTGACTATAACTTGCAAGATCGGATCTAGAACATGGATATAATGATGATAACATAAATGGTTCAGATCTGAAGTCATGGCACCCGGGCCCAAAGTGACAAGCATTAAGCATATCAAAGTCATAGCAACATCAATCTAAGAACATAGTGGATACTAGGCATCAGGCCCTAACAAAACTAACTCAATTACATGATGAATCTCATCCAACTCCTCACCGACCAGCGAGCCTACAAAGGAATTACTCACTCCCGGTGGGGAGCATCATGGAATTGACGATGGAGAAGGGTTGGTGATGATGAAGAACAAAGATCCCCCTCTTCGGAGCCCCAAATGGACTCCAGATCTGCCCTCCCGAGGAAGAACGGGGCTTGACGGCGGCTCCGTCTCATGGATCGCGATAATTCTTTCTCCCTGATTTTTTCTCCGAAAATAGGAATTTATAGATCAGGGTTGAGGTCTGCGGGGCCACCAGGTGGGTACAATCCACCTGGGCGCGCCAGGAGAGGGGGGCGCGCCCTGGTGGGTTGTGCCCACCCAGGGGCCCCCTCTCCGATAGGTATTGGCTCCAGAAATTCTTATATATTATATAAAAATTCCTCGCAAAGTTTCATTCCAATCCGAGAACTTTTATTTCTACACAAAAACAACATCATGGTAGTTCTGTTGAAAACAGCGTCAGTGCGGGGTTAGTTTCATTCAAATCATGCAAATTAGAGTCCAAAACAAGAGGAAAAGCGTGAGAAAAGGTAGATACATTGGAGACGTATCAACTCCCCAAGCTTAAACCTTTGCTTGTCCTCAAGCAATTTAGTTGATCAACTGAAAGTGAGAAAGAAAAACTATTACGAACTCTTTTGCTCTTGTTTGCATAAATAAGATTAAGGCTGTGTTTGATAGCAAAGTATTATGGGACAATTACATTTTTACCCCTAGTTGGTTCCTACCCACGGGTTTTGCCCTTACTTTTCGAGCTTGCTCAGTTTTGCCCTTACTTTTTTCGTCGAGATCCCTCAAATGCCCTTTGACCGTTTGACCAAAACTTTGAAAATTCATAACTAATTCATATGAACTCAGAAAAATGCAAATAAGATATCAAAATGTTTAGATAAATATTACCTTTATGGGCATATCATTTGCATTAAGGACAAAAGTATCATTTAAACTACCCGACGTAATTAATGTTATTAACATTATTAAAATAAGTTGGTATAAACAATATTTTTTTCATGAATAAAAATTACATGCAAATGTAGGTGATGTTTGCTGAACATCCTGATAACTTATTTGCATTTTTCTGAGTATGTATCAACTTGTTATGAATGTTCTAACGACTTTGACCATTATTGGGAAACTTCATAACAAGTTGATACGAACTCAGGAAAATGCAAATAAGGTATCAGGATGTTCAAAAAACATCACCTACATTTGCATATAATTTTTATTCACGATTTTTTTTGTTTATACCTATTTATTTTTAATAATGTTAATAACATTAATTACCTCAGGTAGTTTAAATGGTGCTTTTGTCCCGAATGCAAATGACATGCCCATAAAGGTAATGTTTATCTGAACATTTTGATATCTTATTTGCATTTTTCTGAGTTCATATGAATTAGTTATGAATTTTCAAAGTTTTGGTCAAACGGTCAAAGGGCATTCGAGGGATCTCGACGGAAAAAGTAAGGGCAAAACTAAGCAAGCTCGAAAAGTAAGGGCAAAACCCGTGGGTAGGAACCAACTAGGGGTAAAAATGCAATTGTCCCAAGTATTATATAAACCAAAGTATCAAAAACTACAGTAATTTTGCTTGTAGGTGTAAGATACCATAGTTTTATCAAAACAGAGTATTTTGCAGTATTCACAATACATAGAACCTATTTGGTTGTTGCCGCATAACACTGTAAATTTTGCTATTTAGCCGTTGTGTTTAAGCACTCAACAGCTCTGTTTTAAAAAAAGAGGTTTGGGGTTCTTTTTTTTATGCAGAGAAAAAACTACAGTTTGCCCAATACTACAATATTAAAAGCACAGTTGTTAGGGGCAACCAAACAGCTCATTGTAAATAAAACCATGGTAATCTCAAAAATTGTAGTATTCTCAAAATACTCAGAAAATACTTTGCTATCAAACAGGGCCTAAACAACACCCAGGTTTTCAACCAACATTATAACTAATCATGTCAACAATAACTCCTAAAGATTATAATGACTCATATCAATGACATAATCAGCTAGCGAGCAATAATAATATATCTCAAACAGCAACACGTCGTCAAAACAACCATGATATAATATGACAATAATGGTATCTCGCTAGCCCTTTCTGAGACGGCAAAACTTATGCAGAGTACCTCCAAAGTTCAAGCAGTGACTAAACATTGTAATTCATTTTAGAAAAGATCCAGTCATGATGCACCCAACATTAGCTACACACAATGCATAAATCATGACCGATGTGCTCTACTCAGTTTCTGGCGCTTGTTTTAGAGGGTGATGACACAACATAAAAGTAACTAGATAGTCCCTTCGCAGAGGGAAGCAGTGATTTGCAGAAGTGCCAGAGCTCGATTTTTAAAACAGAGATAAATGAAATTTTGACATGCACCCTTCTCATTTACTTCACGACCATCAGTTATCAACATCTTCCATGCTAAGCATGCTAGTGGCGGTTCCCAAGCGGTAAAAGTAAAGGTTTACTCCCCCTCCACAAACAATCACACTCCACGGCTTGTCCGTAACAACGGGTGCCGTCCATACCAACATCAGTCCCGGGGGAGTTTTGTTTAATTATTTGCATTTTTTAGTTCGGGGCTGTGAATCCCTATTACCGCCCATTTTCTCGTGCGATGGCGAGTGAATAAACACTCGACCTAAGAATAACCTGCTTAGCATGGAAGATACCTACCACCTCCTATCGTTCCATGAACGATCCAGGCACACAAAACGAATAAATTTTTAGAAGTTTTTAGAGGTGGCACATGCAAATTTACTTAGGACGGCAGGGTAATACCGTATATAGGTAGGTATGGTGGACTCATCTGGAATAAATTTGGGTTCAAGGTTTTTGATGTCCAAGCAGAATCCCCGCTTAGTATAGGCGAAGGCTAGCAATTTAGATTGAGAAGCGGTTAGCTAGAGAGCAACAACGATCATACCATGCATTATGCGTAAGTAACATTGGACACTAGCATGAGTAGGACATGAACACCATGAACATAAACATAGGCTATGTTTGTTTTTAATCAACTACATGCATGAACATGTACCAAGTCAAGCCACTTGAACATTCAGAGGAGGATACCATATCATCATACTACATCACAATCATCTTAACGCTATGTTCATATCCAAGATAAATCATTATTAAATCCCAGCTACTTATGCATGGCATGAGAAACTATAATCTCTAATTGTCATTGCAAACATGTTTAATCATAATGGGCTGAAGCCTGGATGCTAGGTTAAACATATTTACACAAACAGAACAAGTCGAGTTCATACCAGTTTCTCTTTGCCACGGCTAGCTCATCAAATGTCGTCATTATTGCCTTGCACTTGCACGACCGAATGATATGAAAATAATAATAGTGCAAGAGTGCCATGGACTAATCTGGAATATGCAAACATTTTATTCAACATGAGAAGACAAGGTAAAATGGGCTCTTTATTAGATCAACAATTATTCATATGAGAGACACTCAACATTTTCATCTTGGTCTTCTCCTCGGTACAACTAGAATAAAAGAAAAGAAATCCAGAGAAACACACTGAAATATTTTTGGAGTTTTTGGTTTTCTTGAACAAGGAAATAAAAGGGAAAAGGAAAAACGAGAAAAACTATTTACACGGGAAAGCTCCCAACAAGCAAAAGAAGAACAAGGAAATCTTTTTGGATTTTCTTTTTAGTACTACTACTAAGCAAGCATAGAAAGTAAATTAACTGCAACTAATTTTTTGGTTTTTCTAATGTTTTTCAAACACACAATAAGAAAGCAAGAAAATAAATCTAAGCATGGATGATACAATGAAAAAGCATGAACACCGACAAATGGAATAAGTGGACATGAATGTAATGTTGGTGATAGACACATACTCCCCCAAGCTTAGGCTTTTGGCCTAACTTGGTAGTTGATCAGTAGCCTGGATGGTAGTATGGATCCTGAGGAGCAGGCATCCACTCATCCCACTACTGATGCTCCTCCGCAACCTCTGCAGCTGCGTGAGCATTCCAGTAGGCGATGATGTCTCCAGGCATAATTCGGTATCCGCCCCTAGCAGCAGTCAAATAAAGCAGGCACAGGTAATGGAATAACATCATGAGTTTCAACGCTCTAGACCAGGTTGTAAGGAATGGCAATGACAGGATGATCATGTGCAATAAAGTGATGGTGATCCATGGTTCCACGGTCTAGGTAAACCTTAGTCAGAGGGTAATCATGAGGGCGTATCGCAACCTCGAAATGAGATGCCAAACGAGTGGCAAAAATCCCACCATGTATTTTGCGCTGAGATTTATTAAGATGGAGGCGACGAGCCATGATAGCTCCCGAGCTATGTGTGTTGTCGCCCTCCAATGCATGACGTAAAACAGCAAGGTCTAGTGAACTAAGTGCACCCACCTTCTCCCTAGCAAGCAAGCATTTGGTAATAAAAACTACAAAGTAACAAACAGTGGGAAAATGTAAGCTAGCGGCAGTGATGGCTGACACTCCTCTCTCATCACCCACTGTCAGAGTGCAATAAAAGGCCTCAAACTCGGCCGGCCTAGGCTCAGCCAAGCTCCCATCAGACGGGATCATGCATATGTCACAAAACTCGGTAAGTGGTATCTGATGGTTTTCAGCATATAGATCAAAGCTCACTTCAGAAGGATTATTTCTAGGCAAGAAAGTAAAGCTCTGAACAAATATGTTTGTGAGGATGTGGTGCTGGTCACACTCATCTACGATGAAGTCGGTGAGGCCGGCATTAGCAATATATTGTATGAACTTCGGAAGAATTCCAGCCTCTTGCAGGAACGGGGTGTGCGGCCATTCACACGGCCATACCTCTGCCAACCTTCGGGGGTGGAGATCACTATCAGAAGACTCCCCAATAACACCCTTGGAGTTCTTCTTAGAGCCAAACTTCTTGAAGATATTCATGTCCGCGTACAATTTTTCCTATGAACAAAAATCTGAATTTTTAGTCCACAAAATTTTCTCAACAAAACTTCACAAAATTGATAGCAACTACTCATAGGGATACGTAGAAGCCATAGCAAGCATTCAAACTACTTAGACCACTGAGAATTCAACATGCAAGCACATCTACAACAGCACCAAGAGTAGCTAATTATCCAAAGTATAATCCACTAAAACAAAAACTATTCGGACAAATGGTGGAGTCACATACCAAGCAACAATCCCCCGAAATAGTTTCGGAAACGGAGCTTCGAGCAAAGAGATCGAAATCCGCGGGTTTGAGCTCAAGAACATGGGAGAGAGAGCAATGGGGATTTTTTCTGGAGGTAAGTGATGATGTGGTATGAAGAGATAAGTGAGGGGGCCCACGTGGGGACCACAACCCACTAGGGCATGCCTGGGGGTGCTGGCGTGCCCAGGTGGGTTGTGCCCACCTGGTGCATCTCCCTCTGATGTTTATTGCACCAAAAATTCTCAAATATTCAGAAAAAAATCATATTAAATTTTCAAGGCATTCTGAGAACTTTTACTTTTGGGTCATTTTTTATTGCACGGGAAATTCAGAAAATAGGCAAAACATGGCATTTTATTTTATTTAACTGATAAAAACAAAGAATAAAAAGTAGGTACAGAAAGTAGTGCTTACTAAATTCATCAACTTCATACCGTTTAAAAATGATCCATTAATAAGGTTGATCAAGTCTTATTAACAACCACTTTCGATTAGCATGAAACTGAAGAACTTTTGTAAATCACTAAGTTGCCTCAATGGGGATATGCATTTCCCCAACAATAAGTATTTCATATTTCTTTTTGACAGTAGGTAGAGGTATTTGAAAACTTCCAATAGTGATTGTCAGAGATTTTTCAATAACATTAATACCATTCACTTGGAATTGTTTCTTCGGAAAGTGTACCGTATGCTCATTGCCATTAATATGAAAAGTGACCTTGATTTTATTGCAATCAATAACAGCCCCTGCAGTATTCAAGAAGGGTCTACCAAGGATAATCAACATGTTGTCGTCCTCGGGCATCTCAAGTATAACAAAGTCAGTCAAAATAGTAACATTAGCAATAACAACGGGCACATCCTCACAGATACCGATAGGTATGGCAGTTGTTTATCAGTCATTTGCAAAGATATTTCAGTAGGTGTGAGTTTATTCAAGTCAAGTCTTTTATATAAAGAGAAAGGCATAACATTAACACCAGCTCCTAAATCACACAAAGCAGTTTTTGTTGGGGAACGTAGCAGAAATTCAAAATTTTCTACGCATCACCAAGATCAATCTACGAAGTAATCTAGCAACGAGGGGAAGGAGAGTGCATCTACATACCCTTGTAGATCGCTAAGCGAAAGCGTTCAAGTGAACGGGGTTGATGGAGTCGTACTCGCCGTGATCCAAATCACCGATGATCCTAGTGCCGAACGGACGGCACCTCCGCATTCAACACACGTACAGCCCGACGATGTCTCCCACGCCTTGATCCAGCAAGGAGAGAGGAAGAGGTTGAGGAAGACTCCATCCAGCAGTAGCACAACGGCGTGGTGGTGGTGGAGGAGTGTGGAAATCCTGCAGGGCGTCGCCAAGCACCACGGGATATGAGGAGAAAGAGAGGGAGGGCTGCACCAACGAGAGAGATCAAATCGCGTGTCATGAGCAGCCCAAACCTCAACTATATATAGGAGAAGGGGAGGGGCTGCGCCCCCTTTATGGTTTCCACCCCTAGGGGTGGCGGCCAGCCTAGATCCCATCTAAGGGAGGCGGCCAAGGGGGGAGGGGGAGAGGGAGGCGCACCAGGATGGGCCTTAGGGCCCATCTGCCCTAGGGTTTGCCCCCTTCTCCTCTCCCTTGCGCCTTGGGCCCTTGTGGGGGGAGCACCAGCCCACCTGGGGCTGGTCCCCTTCCACACTTGGCCCATGAAGCCCTCCGGGGCTGGTGGCCCCACTTGGTGGACCCCTGGGACCCTCCCGATGGTCCCGGTACGTTACCGATAAACCCCAAAACTTTTCCGGTGACCAAAACAGGACTTCCCATATATAAATCTTTACCTCCAGACCATTCCGGAACTTCTCATGACGTCCGGGATCTCATCCGGGACTCCGAACAACATTCGGTAACCACATACAAAACTTCCTTTATAACCCTAGCGTCATCGAACCTTAAGTGTGTAGACCCTACGGGTTCAGGAGACATGCAGACATGACCGAGACGTTCTCCGGTCAATAACCAACAGCGGGATCTAGATACCCATGTTGGCTCCCACATGTTCCACGATGATCTCATCGGATGAACCACAATGTCAAGGACTTAATCAATCCCGTATACAATTCCCTTTGTCTATCGGTACGATACTTGCCCGAGATTCGATCGTCGGTATCCCAATACCTTGTTCAATCTCGTTACCGGCAAGTCTCTTTACTTGTTCCATAACACATCATCCCGTGATCAACTCCTTGATCACATTGTGCACATTATGATGATGTCCTACCGAGTGGGCCCAGAGATACCTCTCCGTCACACGGAGTGACAAATCCCAGTCTCGATTCGTGCCAACCCAACAGACACTTTCGGAGATACCCGTAGTGCACCTTTATAGCCACCCAGTTACGTTGTGACGTTTGGCACACCCAAAGCTCTCCTACGGTATCCGGGAGTTGCACAATCTCATGGTCTAAGGAAATGATACTTGACATTAGAAAAGCTTTAGCATACAAACTACACGATCTAGTGCTATGCTTAGGATTGGGTCTTGTCCATCACATCATTCTCCTAATGATGTGATCCCGTTATCAACGACATCCAATGTCCATGGTCAGGAAACTGTAACCATCTATTGATCAACAAGCTAGTCAACTAGAGGCTTACTAGGGACATGGTGTTGTCTATGTATCCACACATGTATCTGAGTTTCCTATCAATACAATTCTAGCATGGATAATAAACGATTATCATGAACAAGGAAATATAATAATAATCAATTTATTATTGCCTCTAGGGCATATTTCCAACAGTCTCCCACTTGCACTAGAGTCAATAATCTAGTTCACATCGATATGTGATTAACACTCAAGGTCACATCCCCATGTGACTAACACCCAAAGAGTTTACTAGAGTCAATAATCTAGTTCACATTTACCATGTGATTAACACTCGATGAGTTCTGGGTTTGATCATGTTATGCTTGTGAGAGAGGTTATAGTCAATGGTCTGAACCTTTCAGATCCGTGTGTGCTTTACAAATCTCTATGTCATCTCCTGGATGCAGCTACCACACTCTATTTGGAGCTATTCCAAATAACTGTTCTACTATACGAATCCAGTTTACTACTCAGAATAATCTGGATTAGTGTCAAAGTTTGCATCGGTGTAACCCTTTACGATGAACTCTTTTACCACCTCCATAATCGAGAAAATTCCTTAGTCCACTAGTTACTAAGGATAACTTTGACCGCTGTCCTGTGATCCATTCTTGGATCACTCTTGTACCCCTTGACTGACTCATGGCAAGGCACACTTCAGGTGCGGTACACAGCATAGCATACTGTAGAGCCTATGTCTTAAGCATAGGGGACGACCTTCATCCTTTCTCTCTATTCTGCCGTGGTCGAGCTTTAAGTCTTAACTTCATACCTTACAACTCATGCAAGAACTCCTTCTTTGACTGATCCATCTTGAACGCCTTCAAGATCATGTCAAGGAATGTGCTCATTTGAAAGTACCATTAAGTGTTTTGATCTATCCTTATAGATCTTGATGCTCAATGTTCAAGTAGCTTAAACCAGGCTTTCCATTGAAAAACACTTTCCAAATAACCCTATATGCTTTCCAGAAATTCTACGTCATTTCTGATCAACAATATGTCAACAACATATACTCACCAGAAATTCTATAGTGCTCCCACTCACTTCTTTGGAAATACAAGTTTCTCATAAACTTTGTATACACCCAATGATCATCATCAAAGCATACATTCCAACTCTGAGATGCTTACTCCAGTCCTTAGAAGGATTGCTGGAGCTTTGCATACTTATTAGCATATTTTAGGATTGACAAAACCTTCCGGTTGTATCACATACAACCTTTCCTCAAAAATCGTCGAGGAAACAATGTTTTGACATCCTATCTGCAAGATTTCATAAATGATGCAGTAATTGCTAATATAATTCCAACAGACTCTTAGCATTGCTACGAGTGAGAAAGTCTCATCGTAGTCAACTCCTTGAACTTGTCAGAAAACATCTTAATGACAAGTCGTGCTTTCTAAATGGTGATACTTACCATCATTGTCCGTCTTCCTTTTAAAACCCATCTGTACTCAATAGCCTTACGACCATCGAGCCGTTCTGCCAAAGTCTACACTTTGTTTTCATACATGGATCCTCTCTCGGATTTTATGGCCTCGAGCCATTTGTCGGAATCCGGGCCCACCATCGCTTCTCCATAGCTCGTGGGTTCATTGTTGTCTAGCAACATGACTTCCATGACAGGATTACATACCACTCTGAAGTAGTACGCAGCCTTGTCATCCCACGAGGTTTGGGAGTGACTTGATCCGAAGTCTCATGATCAATATCATATGCTTCCACTTCAATTGGTGTAGGTGCCACAGGAACAACTCTTTGTGCCCTGCTATACACTAGTCGAAGTGACGGTTCAATAACCTCATCAAATCTCCCCCATCCTCCCACTCAATTCTTTCGAGAGAAACTTTTCCTCGAGAAAGGACCTGATTCTAGAAAAAATCCCTTATTGCTTTCGGATCTGAGATAGGAGTTATACCCAACTGTTTTGGGTGTCCTATGAAGATGCATTTATCCGCTTTGGGTTCGAGCTTATCAGCCTGAAACCTTTTTTTTCACATAAGCGTCGCAGCCCCAAACTTTTAAGAAATGACAGCTTAGGTTTCTCTAAACCATAGTTCATACGGTGTCATCTCATCGGAATTACGTGGTGCCCTATTTAAAGTGAATGTGGTTGTCTCTAATGCCTAACCCATAAACCATCGTGGTAATTTGATAAGAGACATCATGGTATGCATCATATCCAATAGGGTGCAGTTATGATGTTCGGACACACCATCACACTATGGTGTTCCAGACTGTATCAGTTGTGAAACAATTTCCACAATGTCTTAATTCTGTGCCAAACTCGTAATTCAGATATTTATCTCTATGATCATATCATAGATATTTTATCCTCTTGTCACGATGATCTTTCAACTTCACCCTGAAATTACTTGAACCTTTCAATAATTCAGACTCGTGATTCATCAAGTATATATACTCAACATCTACTCAAATCATCTGTGAAGTAAGAACATAACGATATTCACTACATGCCTCAGCACTCATTGGACTGCACACATCAAAATGTATTACTTCCAACAAGTTGCTTTCTAGTTCCATTTTACTGAAAACGAGGCTTTCAGTCATCTTGCCCATGAGGTATGATTTGCATGTCTCAAGTGATTCAAAATCAAGTGAGTCCAAACGGTCCATTTGCATGGAGTTTCTTCATGCATATACACCAATAGACATGGTTCGCATGTCTCAAACTTTTCAAAACGATTGAGCCCAAAGATCCATCAACATGGAGCTTCTTCATGCGTTTTATACCGATATGACTTACATGGCAGTGCCACAAGTAGGTGGTACTATCATTACTATCTTATATCTTTTGGCATGAACATGTGTATCACTACGATCGAGATTCAATAAACCATTCATTTTAGGTGTAAGACCATTGAAGGTATTATTCAAATAAACAGAGTAACCATTATTCTCCTTAAATGAATAACCGTATTGCGATAGACATAATCCAATCATGTCTATGCTCAACGCAAACACCAAATAACAATTATTTAGGTTTAACACCAATCTCGATGGTAGAGGGAGCGTGCGATGCTTGATCATATCAACATTGGAAACACTTCCAACACATATCGTCAACTCACCTTTAGCTAGTCTCCGTTTATTCCGTAGCTTTTATTTCGAGTTACTAACACTTAGCAACCGAACCGGTATCTAATACCCTGGTGCTACTAGGAGTACTAGTAAAGTACACATCAACACAATGTATATCCAATATACTTCTATCGACCTTGCCAGGCTTCTCATCTACCAAGTACCTAGGGTGGTTCTGCTTTAGTGGCTGTTCCCTTTATTACAGAAGCACTTAGTCTCGGGTTTGGGTTCAACTTTGGGTTTCTTCACTAGAACATCAACTGATTTGTTATTCCATGAAGTATCCCTTTCTTGCCCTTGCCCTTCTTGAAACTAGTGGTTTTACTAACCATCAACGATTGATGCTCCCTTTTGATTTCTACTTTCGCGGAGTCAAACATCGCGAATATCTCAAGGATCATCATATATGTCCCTGAGATATCATAGTTCATCATGAAGCTCTAGCAGCTTGGTGGTAATGACTTCGGAAAAACATCACGATCTCATCTGGAAGATCAACTCCCACTTGATTCAAATGATTGTTGTACTCAGACAATCTGAGCACAAGCTCAACAATTGAGCTTTTCTCCCTTAGTTTGTAGGTTAAGAAAATCGTCGAAGGTCTTATACCTCTTGACGTGGGCACGAGCCTGAAATCCCAATTTCAGCCCTCGAAACATCTCATATGTTTTGCGACGTTTCAAAACGTCTTCAGTGCCTCTACTCTAAACCGTTTAACTGAACTATCACGTAGTTATCAAAAATGTGTATGTCAGATGTTCGCAACATCCACAGACAACGTTCGAGGTTCAGCACACTGAGCGATGCATTAAGGACATAAGCCTTCTATTGTCTGCATAATTGCTACTATCAACTTTCAACTAATTTTTTCTCTAGGAACATATCTAAACAGTAGAACTGAAGCGCGAGCTACGACATAATTTGCGAAGACCTTTTGACTATGTTCAGGATAATTAAGTTCATCTTATGAACTCCCACTCAGATAGACATCCCTCTAGTCATCTAAGTGATTACATGATCCGAGTCAACTAGGCCGTGTCCGATCATCACGTGAGACGGACTAGTCAACATCGGTGAACATCTTCATGTTGATCGTATCTACCATACAACTCATGCTCGACCTTTCGGTCTCTTGTGTTCCGAGGCCATGTCTGTACATGCTAGGCTCGTCAAGTTAACCTAAGTGTTTCGCATGTGTTCCGAGGCCATGTCTGTACATGCTAGGCTCGTCAACACCCGTTGTATTCGAACGTAAGAATCTATACACCCGATCATCACGTGGTGCTTCTAAACGACGAACTTTCACAATGGTGCACAGTTAGGGGGAACACTTTCTTGAAATTTTAATGAGGGTTCATCTTATTTACTACCGTCGTTCTAAGCAAATAAGATGTATAAACATGATAAACATCACATGCAATCAAATAGTGACATGATATGGCCAATATCATATTGCTCCTTTTGATCTCCATCTTCGGGGCTCCATGATCATCATCGTCACCGGCATGACACCATGATCTCCATCATCGTGTCTTCTTGAAGTTGTCACGTCATCTATTACTTCTACTACTATGGCTAACGCTTTAGCAATAAAGTAAAGTAATTACATGACGTTTATGTTGACACACAGGTCATAAATAAATAAAGACAACTCCTATGGCTCCTGCCGGTTGTCATACTCATCGACATGCAAGTCGTGATTCCTATTACAAGAACATGATCAATCTCATACATCACATATATCATTCATCACATCCTTTTGGCCATATCACATCACATAGCATACCCTGCAAAAACAAGTTAGATGTCCTCTAATTGTTGTTTGCATGTTTTACGTGGCTGCTATGGGTTTCTAGCAAGAACGTTTCTTACCTACGCAAAACCACAACGTGATATGCCAATTGCTATTTACCCTTCATAAGGACCCTTTTCATCGAATCCGTTCCGCCTAAAGTGGGAGAGACAGACACCCGCCAGCCACCTTATGCAACTAGTGCATGTTAGTCGGTGGAACCGGTCTCACATAAGCGTACGTGTAAGGTTGGTCCGGGCCGCTTCATCCCACGATGCCGTCGAAACAAGATTGGACTAGTAACGGTAAGCATATTGAACAAAATCAACGCCCACAACTACTTTGTGTTCTACTCGTGCATATAATCTACGCAATAGACCTAGCTCATGATGCCACTGTTGGGGAACGTAGCAGAAATTCAAAATTTTCTATGCATCACCAAGATCAATCTACGAAGTAATCTAGCAACGACGGGAAGGAGAGTGCATCTACATACCCTTGTAGATCGCTAAGCGGAAGCGTTCAACTGAACGGGGTTGATGGAGTCGTACTCGCCGTGATCCAAATCACCGATGATCCTAGTGCCGAACGGACGGCACCTCCGCGTTCAACACACGTACAGCCCGACGATGTCTCCCACGCCTTGATCCAGCAAGGAGAGAGGAAGAGGTTGAGGAAGACTCCATCCAGCAGTAGCACAACGGCGTGGTGGTGGTGGAGGAGTGTGGCAATCCTACAGGGCTTCGCCAAGCACCACGGGATATGAGGAGAAAGAGAGGGAGGGCTGCACCAACGAGAGAGATCAAATCGCGTGTCATGAGCAAACCAAACCTCAACTATATATAGGGGAAGGGGAGGGGCTGCGCCCCCTTTAGGGTTTCCACCCCTAGGGGTGGCGGCCAGCCTAGATCCCATCTAAGGGAGGCGGCCAAGGGGGAGGGGGAGAGGGAGGCGCACCAGGATGGGCCTTAGGGCCCATCTGCCCTAGGGTTTGCCCCCTTCTCCTCTCCCTTGTGCCTTGGGCCCTTGTGGGGGGGCGCACCAGCCCACCTGGGGCTGGTCCCCTTACACACTTGGCCCATGAAGCCCTTCGGGGCTGGTGGCCCCACTTGGTGGACCCCCGGGACCCTCCCGGTGGTCCCGGTACGTTACCGATAAACCCCGAAACTTTTCTGATGACCAAAACAGGACTTCCCATATATAAATCTTTACCTTCAGACCATTCCGGAACTTCTCGTGACATCCGGGATCTCATCCGGGACTCCAAACAACATTCGGTAACCACATACAAAACTTCCTTTATAACCCTAGCGTCATCGAACCTTAAGTGTGTAGACCCTACGGGTTCAGGAGACATGCAGACATGACCGAGACGTTCTCCGGTCAATAACCAACAGCGGGATCTGGATACCCATGTTGGCTCCCACATGTTCCACGATGATCTCATCGGATGAACCACGATGTCAAGGACTTAATCAATCCCGTATATAATTCCCTTTGTCTATCGGTACGATACTTGCCCGAGATTCGATTGTCGGTATCCCGATACCTTGTTCAATCTCGTTACCGGCAAGTCTCTTTACTTGTTCCATAACACATCATCCCGTGATCAACTCCTTGATCACATTGTGCACATTATGATGATGTCCTATCGAGTGGGCCCAGAGATACCTCTCCGTCACACAGAGTGACAAATCCCAGTCTCGATTCGTGCCAACCCAACAGACACTTTCGGAGATACCCGTAGTGCACCTTTATAGCCACCCAGTTACGTTGTGACGTTTGGCACACCCAAAGCACTCCTACAGTATCCGGGAGTTGCACAATCTCATGGTCTAAGGAAATGATACTTGACATTAGAAAAGCTTTAGCATACGAACTACACGATCTAGTGCTATGCTTAGGATTGGGTCTTGTCCATCACATCATTCTCCTAATGATGTGATCCCATTATCAACGACATTTAATGTCCATGGTCAGGAAACTGTAACCATCTATTGATCAACAAGCTAGTCAACTAGAGGCTTACTAGGGACATGTTGTTGTCTATGTATTCACACATGTATCTGAGTTTCCTATCAATACAATTCTAGCATGGATAATAAACGATTATCATGAACAAGGAAATATAATAATAATCAATTTATTATTGCCTCTAGGGCATATTTCCAATAGTTTTCACATAATTCTTTTTGATAGAGCAAGGTATAGTTGGTATTCCCGGATCTCCAAGTTTTTTAGGTACTCCATCTTTAAAAGTGTAATTAGCAAGCATAGTGGAGATTTCAGCTTCCCGTATTTTCTCTTATTTGTGATGATGTCTTTCATATATTTTGCATAAGGAGGCATTCTGAAGATATTAGTCAAGAAAGTACGCAAAAATACTGGCCGCAGCATTTCAGCAAAGTGTTCAAATTCTTCATCATCATTCTTATTAGTTAACTTGGGTGGAAAAGGCATAGGTTTTTGAACCCATGGTTCTCTTTCTTTACCGTGTTTCCTAGCAATAAATTCTCTTGTCATATCTTTTATTTTTAGCTTGTGGGTTATCAAGATCAACAGGTGGTTCTATCTCAACATCATTATTTGGTTCTTTTTCATTACTTGGTTGATTGTCTTTATGAACCTCAGCATTATCTTTTTCATTGTCACTAGGTGAGTGTTCATGACCAGATTGAGTTTCAGCATCAGAGATAGAGATTTCATTATCATTATCAGGAGGTTTCTCTATTTCAGGTTCACTAGGAGTGTGCAAAGTCCTGTCATTTTTCTTTTTCTTTTTCTTCCTAGAAGGACTAGGTGCACTAGTGTTAGCTCTTTGTGAATCTTGTTCAATTATTTTAGGGTGTCCCTCAGGATAAAGTGGTTCCTGAGTCATTTTACCTCCTCTAGTTGCAACTCTAACAGCAAAGTCATTCATATTATTATTCATTTCATCAAGCAATTCTCTTTGAGATTTAGCAACTTGCTCTAATTGAGTTTGAACCATAGAAGCATGCTTTCCAACACCTCTAACATCATTTGATATTCTAAATAACAAGTTACTCAAGCGAGCAATCATATCAGAATTATATTTCAATTGTTTCATAACATTTGCATTGAAGTGATCTTGTTTTCTAATGTAGTTTTTAACTCATAAAGGCATTGACTAGGATGCATATTGTGAGGATTATCATTATCATTGAACTTCATAAGAGAATTTACCTCTACCACCTTAGGCATTGGTGGTGTATTAAGCCCATGTATTTCTTCAATAGGAGGTAATTTTTAACATCCTCAGCTTTAATACCTTTTTCCTTCAGAGATTTCTTTGCCTCTTCCATATCTTCGAGACTGAGATATAATATACACCTCTTCTTTAGAGTGGGTTCAGGCGGTGGTTCAGGAATAGTCCAATCATCATAATTTTTCAATATGTTATTCAATAATTCTTCAGCTTGTCCAACAGTTTGTTCCCTGGAAACGCAACCAGCACAACTTTCTAGGAAGTCCCTAGAAGTATCGGTTAGTCCATTATAGAAGATATCAAGTATTTCATTTTTCTTAAGAGGATGATCAGGCAAAGCATTAAGTAACTAGCAAAGCCTCCGCTAAGCTTGTGGGGGACTCTCTTCTTTAGTTTGCACAAAGTTAAATATTTCCTGTAAGGCAGCTTGTTTCATATGAGCAGGAAAATATTTTTCAAAGAAGTAATAAATCATATCCTGGGGACTACGCACACAACCAAGAGCAAGAGTGTTGTACCAAGCTTTAGCATCACCCTTTAATGGGAAAGGAAGTAATTTGAGAATAAAGTAATAGCGAGTTTTCTCATCATGAGTAAAAAGGGTGGCTATGGCATTCAACTTAGTAAGATGTGCCACAACAGTTTCAGTTTCATAACCATGGAACAGATCAGATTCAACCAGAGTAATTAGCTCTGGGTCAACAGAGAATTCATAATCCTTATCATCAATAACGATAGGTGAAGTAGCAAACTTAGGATCACACTTCATTCTAGCATTCAGAGATGTTTCTTTATACTTGTGTAGTAATTTCTCTAGATCATCTCTATCTTTGCAAGCAAGAATATCTCTAGTTGTTTCTTCACTCATAACATAACCTTGTGGTACCTTAGGCAATTCATATCTAGGAAGGATAGTTCTAGTAGGTGTTTCAAGAGTTTCAGTTTCAAGCTCATCATGAGATTCAACAACATCATGTTGTATAACTCTAGTAATTTGTTTATCAAGAAATTCACCAAGTGGCACATCATCATTATCAAGCCAGCTACTAGCATCATTCATAGTAGAAGTAGCATCATCAATAACTTGCAACATATTAGAATTGATAGCATGTGGTGGTGTTGCAAGTTTATTCATAACAGAAGGTGAATCTAAAGCAGAACTGGATGACAGTTCCTTACCTCCCCTCGTCCTCGAGGGAAATATCTTAGTCTTAGGATCCTTCAGATTCTTCATAGTGATAATATGATAATAATCCCAAGTGACTCGACAAATATAGCTATGCTCCCCGACAATGGCGCCAGAAAAAGGTCTTGATATCCCACAAGTATAGGGGATCACAACAGTTTCCGAGGGTAAAGTATTCAACCCAAATTTGTAGATTTGACACAAGGGGAGCCAAAGAATATTTGAAGGTATTAGCAGCTGAGTTGTCAATTCAACCACACCTGGAGATTAATTATCTGCAGCAAAGTGATCAGTAGCAAAGTAGTTTGATAGTTTTGATAGTAGTAGCAGCAGCAATAGTAACAGTAATGATGATAGCAGTAGTTTTGTAGCAAGTGTAACAGTGATGATAGCAGTAGTAACTTAGCAGAAACAATATGGAATAAATTCGTAGGCATTGGATCGGTGACTTGTCGGATGATATTCATCATGTGACAGTTAGAATCTAGGGCGATACGGCACTAGCTCCAGTTCATCTATATAATGTAGGCATGTATTCCGTAAATAGTCATACGTGCTTTATTAAAAGAACTTGCATGACATCTTTTGTCCTACCCTCCCGTGGCAGCGGGGTCCATATTGGAAACTAAGGGATATTAAGGCCTCCTTTTAATAGAGAACCAAAACAAAGCATTAACACATAGTGAATACATGAACTCCTCAAACTACGGTCATCACCGGGAGTGGGCCCGGTTGTTGTCACTCCGGGGTTGCCGGATCATAACATGTAGTAGGTGAGTATAACTTGCAAGATCAGATCTAGAACATGGATATAATGATGATAACATAAACGGTTCAGATCTGAAATCATGGCACCCGGGCCAAAAGTGACAAGCATTAAGCATAGCAAAGTCATATCAACATCAATCTAAGAACATAGTGGATACTAGGGATCAGGCCCTATTAAAACTAACTCGATTACATGATGAATCTCATCCAACTCCTCACCGACCAGCGAGCCTACAATGGAATTACTCACTCCCGGTGGGGAGCTTCATGGAATTGGCGATGGAGAAGGGTTGGTGATGACGAAGAACGAAGATCCCCCTCTCCGGAGCCCCAAATGGACTCTAGATCTACCCTCCCAAGGAAGAACAGGGCTTGGCGGCGGCTTTGTCTCGTGGATCATGATAATTCTTTCTCGCTGATTTTTTCTTTGAAAATAGGAATTTATAGTGTCAGGATTGAGGTCTGCGGGGCCACCAGGTGGGTACAACCCACCTGGGCGCGCCATAGGTTCTAAGGAAATATTTCTCAGTTATGGAGGTGATAAAGAGTTCATCGTAAAGAGTTACGTCGATGCAATCTTTAACACCGATTTGGATGACTCTGAGTCTCAATCTGGATACGTATTAAAAGTGGGAGAAATTAGTTAGAGTAGCATAGGGAATGACTTTAAATTCTCTCTCTATCTTCTGCCGTGGTCGGGTTTTGAGTCTTACTCAACTTCATACCTTACAACTCAGGCAAGAACTCCTTCTTTACTTGATCCATTTCGAACTCCTTCAAAATCTTATCAAGGTATGTACTCATCGAAAGTCTTATCAAGCGTCTTGATCTATCTTTATAGATCTTGATGCCCAATATGTAAGTAGCTTCACCGATTCTTTGAAAAACTCCTTTCAAACACTCCTTTATGCTTTCCAAAAAATTCTTCATCATTTCCGATCAACAATATGTCATTCACATATACCTATCAGAAAAGGCCATAGTGCTCCCACTCACTTTCTTGTAAATACAGGCTTCACCGCAAGTCTGCATAAAACTATATGCTTTGATCAACTCATCAAAGTGTATATTCCAACTCTGAGATGCTTGCACCAGTCCATAGATGGATTGCTAGAGGTTGCACACTTTGTTAGCACCTTTAGGATGGAGAAAACCTTCTCGTTGCATCATATACAACTCTTCTTTAATAAATCCATTAAGGAATACAATTTTGACATCCATTTGCCAGATTTCATAAAATGCGGCAACTGCTAACATGATTCGGACAGACTTTTAAGCATCAATACGAGTGAGAAAATATCATCGTAGTCAACACCTTGAACTTGTCGAAAACCTTTTGCGACAATTCGAGCTTTGTAGATAGTAATAGTACTATTAGCGACTGTCTTCCTCTTGAAGATCCATTTATTATCAATGGCTCACCGATCATCAGGCAAGTCAATCAAAGTCCATATTTTGTTCTCATACATGGATCCCATCTCAGATTTCATGGCTGCTACCTCTTGAGCTTGTGTTGGTTTTCCTTGAAGAGGAAGGGATGACGCCGCACAGTAGTGTAAGTATTTCCCTTAGTTTTTGAGAACCAAGGTATCAATCCAGTAGGAGGCCACGCTCAAGTCCCTCGTACCTGCACAAAACGATAGCTACTCGCAACCAACGCGATTAGGGGTTGTCAATCCCTTCATGGTCACTTACGAGAGTGAGATCTGATAGATATAATATTTTTGGTATAAAGATGCAAAGTGAAAAGTAAAGGAAAAGTAAAAAAAAGCAAGATTAAAGTGATGGAGATTGATATGATGAGAATAGACCCGGGGGCCATAGGTTTCACTAGTGGCTTCTCTCAAGAGCATAAGTATTCTACGGTGGGTGAACAAATTACTATTGAGCAATTGACAGAATTGAGCATAGTTATGAGAATATCTAGGAATGATCATGTATATAAGCATCACGTCCGTGACAAGTATACCAAAACTATTCTGCATCTACTACTATTACTCCACTCATCGACCGCTATCCAGCATGCATCTAGAGTATTAAGTTAAAAACAGAGTAACACCTTAAGCAAGATGACATGATGTAGAGAGATAAATTCATGCAATATGAAATAAACCCCATCTTGTTATCCTCGATGGCAACGATGCAATACGTGCCTTGCTACCCCTTCTGTCACTGGGAAAGGACACCGCAAGATCGAACCCAAAGCTAAGCACTTCTCCCATGGCAAGAACTACCAATCTAGTTGGCCAAACCAAACGGATAATTTGAAGAGACTTGCAAAGATAACCAATCATACATAAAAGAATTCAGAGAAGATTCAAATATTATTCATAGATAGACTTGATCATAAACCCACAATTCAGCGGTCTCAACAAACACACCGCAAAAAGAAGATTACATTGAATAGATCTCCACAAGAGAGGGGGAGAACTTTGTATTGAGATCCAAAAAGAGAGAAGAAGCCATCTAGCTACTAACTATGCACCCGAAGGTCTGAGGTAAACTACTCACACTTCATCGGAGAGGCTATGATGATGTAGAAGCCCTTCGTGATGACGGCCCTCTCCGACGGAGCTCCGGAATAGGCCCCAAGATGGTATCTCGTGGATACAGAAAGTTGCGGCGGTGGAAATAGGTTTTTGGCTCCGTATCTGATCGTTTGGGGGTACGTATGTATATATAGGAGGAAGAAGTACGTCGGTGGAGCTCCGAGGGGCCCATGAGGCAGGGGGCGCGCCCTAGGGGGGCGCCCCCACCCTCGTGACCGCCTCTCTAATGCCTTGGCGTAGGGTCCAAGTCTCCTGGATCACGTTCGGTGAGAAAATCACGTTCCCGAAGGTTTCATTCCGTTTGGACTCCGTTTGATATTCCGTTTCTTCGAAACACTGAAATAGGCAAAAAAAAAATAGCAATTCTGGGTTGGGCCTCCGGTTAATAGGTTAGTCCCAAAAATAATATAAAAGTGGAAAATAAAGCCCAATATAGTCCAAAACAGTAGATAATATAGCATGGAGCAATCAAAAATTATAGATACGTTGGAGACGTATCAGGCATCCCCAAGCTTAATTCCTGCTCGTCCTCGAGTAGGTAAATGATAAAAAGAGAATTTTTGATGCGGAGTGCTACTTGGCATAATTTCAATGCAAATCTTCTTAATTGCGATATGAATATTCAGCTTCAAAAGATTCAAGACAAAAGTTTATATTGACATAAAAATAATAATACTTCAAGCATACTAACAAAGCAATTATGTCTTCTCAAAATAACATGGCCAAAGAAAGTTATCCCTACAAACTCATATAGTCTGGCTATGCTCTATCTTCACCACACAAAGTATTTAAATCATGCACAACCCCGATGACAAGCCAAGCAATTATTTCATACTCTAACTTTTTCAAAACTTTTTCAATCTTCATGCAATACATGAGCGTGAGCCATGGATATAGCACTATAGGTGGAATAGAATGGTGGTTGTGGAGAAGACAAAAAGGAGAAGATAGCCTCACATCAACTAGGCGTATCAACGGGTTATGGAGATGCCCATCAATAGATATCAATGTGAGTGAGTAGGGATTGCCATGCAACGGATGCACTAGAGCTATAAGTATATGAAAGCTCAAAAAAGAAACTAAGTGGGTGTGCATCCAACTTGCTTGCTCATGAAGACCTAGGGCAATTTGAGGAAGCCCATCATTGGAATATACAAGCCAAGTTCTATAATGTAAAATTCCCACTAGTATATGAAAGTGATAACATGAGAGACTCTCTACTATGAAGATCATGGTGCTACTTTGAAGCACAAGTGTGGTAAAAGGATAGTAACATTGTCCCTTCTCTCTTTTTCTCTCTTTTTTATTTTTATTTGGGCCTTTTCTCCCTTTTTTTATGGCCTCTTTTTATTTGGGCTTCTTTGGCCTCTTTTATTTATTTATTTTATTTTTCGTCCGGAGTCTCATCCCGACTTATGGGGGAATCATAGTCTCCATCATTCTTTCCTCACTGGGACAATGCTCTAATAATGATGATCATCACACTTTTATTTTTCTTACAACTCAACAATTACAACTCAATACTTAGAACAAAATATGACTCTATATGAATGCCTCCGGCGGTGTACCGGAATATGCAATATGACAATGATGGAGTGTGTCATAATAAACGGTGGAAAGTTGCATGGCAATATATCTCGGAATGGCTATGGAAATGCCATAATAGGTAGGTATGGTGGCTGTTTTGAGGAAGGTATATGGTAGGTGTATGATACCGGTGAAAAGTGCGCGGTATTAGAGAGGCTAGCAAAGGTGGAAGGGTGAGAGTGCGTATAATCCATGGACTCAACATTAGTCATAAAGAACTCATATAGTTATTGCAAAAATCTAGAAGTTATCAAAGCAAAGTATTACGCGCATGCTCCTAGGGGGATAGATTGGTAGGAAAAGACCATCACTCATCCCCGACCGCCACTCATAAGGAAGACAATCAATAAATAAATCATGCTCCGACTTCATCACATAACGGTTCACCACACGTGCATGCTACGGGAATCACAAACTTTAACACAAGTATTCTTTAAGTTCACAACTACTCAACTAGCATGACTCTAATATTATCACCTCCATATCTCAAAACAATTATCATGCTTCAATCTTTTCTTAGTATTCAACACACTCAAAAGAAAGTTTCACAAATCTTGAATACCAAGCATATTATTATTAAGCAAATTACCATGCTATTAAGAGACTCTCAAAATAATTTAAGTGAAGCATGACAGATCAATAGTTTCTTTAAAACAAATCCACCACCGTGCTCTAAAAGATCTAAGTGAAGCACATAGAGAAAAATTATAACGCTCAAAAGATATAAGTGAAGCACATAGAGCAAAACTACATAGCTCAAAAGATATAAGTGAAGCACATAGAGCAAAATTATAACACTCAAAAGATATAAGTGAAGCACATAGAGCAAAACTACATAGCTCAAAAGATATAAGTGAAGCACATAGAGTATTCTATCAAATTTTAATTCATGTATGGCTCTATCAAAAGGTGTGTACAGCAAGGATGATTGTGGCATACTAAGACACAAATACACAAATAATACAAGACGCTCCAAGCAAAACACATATCATGTTGGTGAATAAAAATATAGCTCCAAGTAAATTACCGATGGAAGTGGATGAAAGAGGGGATGCCTCCCGGGGCATCCCCAAGCTTTGACTTTTTGGTGTCCTTGGATTATCTTGGGGGTGCCATGGGCATCCCCAAGCTTAGGCTCTTGCCACTCCTTGTTCCATAATCCATCAAAATAATTCACCCAAAACTTGAAAACTTCACAACACAAAACTTAAAGTAGAAAACTCATGAGCTCTGTTAGCGAAAGAAAACAAAAGACCTCTTCAAGGTACTGTAATGAACTCATTCTTTATTTATATTGGTGTTAGACCTACTGTATTCCAACTTCTCTATGGATTATAAACTATTTTACTAACCATAGATTCATCAAAATAAGCAAACAACACACGAAAAACAGAATCTGTCAAAAACAGAACAGTCTGTAGTAATCTGTAGCTAGCGCAAGATCTGGAACCCCAAAAATTCTAAAATAAATTGCTGGACGTGAGTAATTTATATATTAATCATCTGAAAAAATAATTAACTAAATATCACTCTTCAAATAAAAAGTACAGCAGTTCTCGTGAGCACTAAAGTTTCTGTTTTTTACAGCAAGTTCAACAAGACTTTCCCCAAGTCTTCCCAACGGTTCTACTTGTCACAAACACTAATTAAACACAAAAAAACACCAGAACAGAGGATAGATAATTTATTTATTACTAAGCAGGAGCAAAAAGCAAGGAATAAAAATAAAATTGGGTTGCCTCCCAACAAGCGCTATCGTTTAACGCCCCTAGCTAGGCATAAAAGCGAGGATAGATCTAGGTATTGCCATCTTTGGTAGGCAATTCTTCGATGAAGCATCTGTTTCCCTTAGGAATTTATTTCTTTCTAGTGATTATTAAACTTTTAGGCACAAGATCAAAAGATTCATTTGTAGCAATTGGTTCCTTAATGATTTCAAAAAGATTGGGATGAATACTCATAGATTTAAGATCTGCAGTTTCCTTAGATGATTCACCCTTATTTTTAGGAACATACATAAGCTTGGCAATTTTAGTAGGAGGACTTGGAGTATTCTTTACGAAAGAAAAAGAGGTTCCCAAGTTTGTAATGATACCCTCAAGTTTATCAATTCTAGTAGAATCTTAGTTCATCTTCTCATTAACTATGGGTTCCTTTTCCTTAATATTTTTCAAAGTCATTCCTACCTTAGATCCATATTGAGTAATTTGATTATGGATCTTTTTATCTAGATTTTCAATTGATTCAATAGTAGCAACTTTATTTACAATAATTTCAAGTCTTTGCATAACATGCTCCAAAGTTAACATGGTTCCATTAACCAAAAGAGGTGGTGAGCCAAATAAATTTAACATAGCATTATAAGAATCGAAAGTATGGCTACCCAATAAGTTCCCTCCAGTAATGGTATCGAGGATATATCTATACCAAGGATTAACACCTACATAAAAATTGCGGAGAAGAACTAAGTTAGATTGCTTCCTGGTAGATCTATTTTGAGCATTGCAAATTCTATACCAAGCATCTTTTAGATTTTCTCCCTCCCTTTGTTTAAAATTTAGAACTTCACTCTCGGGAGACAACGGAGAAGATATGAGACTAGCCATGACGACAAGCAAACAAACTAGCACACAAGCAAACGAAAAGGCAAGTGGAAAGGAGAGGGAGGATAGAGAGAGAGAGAGAGGGCAAATAAAACGGCAAGGGTGAAGTGGGGGAGAGGAAAACGAGAGGCAAATGGCAAATAATGTAATGCGAGAGATAGGGATTGTGATGGGTACTTGGTATGTTGACTTTTTGCATAGACTCCCCGGCAACGGCGCCAGTAATCCTTCTTGCTACCTCTTGAGCTTGCGTTGGATTTCCCCGAAGTGGAAGGGATGATGCAGCACAGTAGCGTAAGTATTTCCCTCAGTTTTTGAGAACCAAGGTATCAATCCAGTAGGAGGCCATGCTCAAGTCCCTCGTACCTGCACAAAACGATAGCTACTTGCAACCAACGCGATTAGGGGTTGTCAATCCCTTCAAGGTCACTTACGAGAGTGAGATCTGATAGATATAATATTTTTGGTATAAAGATGCAAAGTGAAAAGTAAAGGCAAAGTAAAAAAGCAAAGCAAGATTAAAGTGATGGAGATTGATATGATGAGAATAGACCTGGGGCCATAGGTTTCACTAGTGGCTTCTCTCAAGAGCATAAGTATTCTATGGTGGGTGAACAAATTACTGTTGAGCAATTTACAGAATTGAGCATGGTTATGAGAATATCTAGGCATGATCATGTATATAGGCATCACGTCCGTGACAAGTAGACCGAAACGATTCTGCATCTACTACTATTACTCCACTCATCGACCGCTATCCAGCATGCATCTAGAGTATTAAGTTAAAAATAGAGTAAAGCCTTAAGCAAGATGACATGATGTAGAGAGATAAATTCATGCAATATGAAATAAATCCCATGTTGTAATCCTCGATGGCAACGATGCAATTCGTGCCTTGCTACCCCTTCTGTCACTGGGAAAGGACACTGCAAGATCGAACCCAAAGCTAAGCACTTCTCCCATGGCAAGAACTACCAATCTAGTTGGCCAAACCAAACGGATAATTCGAAGAGACTTGCAAAGATAACCAATCATACATAAAAGAATTCAGAGAAGATTCAAATATTATTCATAGATAGACTTGATCATAAACCCACAATTCAGCGATCTCAATAAACACACCGCAAAAAGAAGATTACATCGAATAGATCTCCACAAGAGAGGGGGAGAACTTTGTATTGAGATCCAAAAAGAGAGAAGAAGCCATCTAGCTACTAACTATGGACCCGAAGGTCTGAGGTAAACTACTCACACTTCATCGGAGAGGCTATGATGATGTAGAAGCCCTCCGTGATGACGGCCCTCTCCGGCGGAGCTCCAGAACAGGCCCCAAGATGGGATCTCGTGGATACAGAAAGTTGCGGCGGGGGAATTAGGTTTTTGGCTCTGTATCTGATCGTTTGGGGGTACGTATGTATATATAGGAGGAAGAAGTACGTCGGTGGAGCTCTGAGGGGCCCACGAGGCAGGGGGCGCGCCCTGGGGGGGGACTCCCCCCACCCTCGTGACCGCCTCTCTGATGCCTTGGCGTAGGGTCCAAGTCTCCTGGATCACGTTCGGTGAGAAAATCACATTCCCGAAGGTTTCATTCCGTTTGGACTCTGTTCGATATTCCGTTTCTTCGAAACACTGAAATAGGCAAAAAACAGCAATTCCGGGCTGGGCCTCCAGTTAATAGGTTAGTCCCAAAAATAATATAAAAGTGGAAAATAAAGCCCAATATAGTCCAAAACAATAGATAATATAGCATGGAGCAATCAAAAATTATAGATACGTTGGAGACGTATCAATGGCCTCAAGCCATTTCACGGAATCTGGGCTCATCATCGCTTCCTCATAGTTCGTAGGTTCGTCATGGTTTAGTATCATGACTTCCAGAACAGGATTACCGTACCACTCTGGTGCAGACTATACTCTGGTTGGCCTACGAGGTTCGGTAGTAACTTGATCTGAAGTTTCATGATCATCATCATTAGCTTCCTCACTAATTGGAACTGATTTCTGCGATGAACTACTTTACAATTCAGGAGAAGGTACAATTACCTCATCAAGTTCTACTTTCCTCCCACTCACTTCTTTTGAGAGAAACTCCTTCTCTAGAAATGATCCATTTTTAGCAACAAATATCTTGCCTTTGGATCTATGATAGAAGGTGTACCAAACAGCTTCTTTTGGGTATCCTATGATGACACACTTTTCCGATTTGGGTTCAGGCTTATCAGTTTTGAAACTTTTTCACATAAGCATTGCAACTCCAAACTTTAAGAAACGACAGCTTTGGTTTCTTGCCAAACCATAGTCCATACGGTGTCATCTCAACGGATTTACATTGTGCCCTATTTAACGTGAATGCAGTCGTCTCTAATTCATAACCCCCAAAATGATAGCGGTAAATCGGTAAGAGACATCATAGATCGCACCATATCTAATAAAGTACGGTTACGACGTTCGAACACACCATTACGCTGTGGTGTTCCAGGTGGCGTGAGATGTGAAACTATTCCACATTGTTTTAAATGAAAGCCAAAACTCGTAACTCAAATATTCGCCTCTACGGTCAGATTGCAGAAACTTTATTTTCTTGTTATGATGATTCTCCACTTCACTCTGAAATTCTTTGAACTTTTCAAAATGATTCAGACTTGTGTTTCATTAAGTAGATATACCTATATCTGATCAAATCAACTATGAAGGTTAGAAAATAACGATACCCGCCACGAGCCTCAACACTCATCGGACCGCATACATCAGTATGTATTATTTCCAATAAGTCAGTGGCTCGCTCCATTGTTCCGGAGAACGGAGTCTTACTCATCTTTCCCATGAGGCATGGTTCGCAAGCATCAAATGATTCATAATCAAGTGATTCCAAAAGTTCATCCGCATGGAGTTTCTTCATGCGCTTTACACCAATATGACCTAAACGGTAGTGCCACAAATATGTTGCACTATCATTATCAACTGTACATCTATTGGCATCAACATTATGAATATGTGTATAACCACGATCGAGATTCAACAAACCATTCACATTGGGTGTATGACCATTGAAGGATTTATTCATGTAAACAGAACAATAATTATTCTCTGACTTAAATGAATAACCGTATTGCAATAACCATGATCCAATCATATTCATGCTCAACGCAAACACCAAATAACATTTATTTAGGTTCAACACTAATCCCGAAGGTAGTGGGAGTATGCGATGGTGATCTTATCAACCTTGGAATCACTTCCAACACACATCGTTGCTTCGCCCTCAACTAGTCTCTTTTCATTTTGTAACTCCTATTTTGAGTTACTAATCATAGCAACTGAACCGATATCAAATACCATGGGGTTACTATGAACACTAGTAAAGTACACATCAATAACATGTATATCAAATATACCTTTCACTTTGCCATCCTTCTTATCCGCCAAATACTTGGGGCAGTTCCGCTTCCAGTGACCAGTCCCTTTGCAGTAGAAGCACTCAGTTTCAGGCTTAGGTCCAGACATGGGCTTCTTCCCGGGAGTAGCAACTTGCTTGCTATTCTTCTTGAAGTTCCCCTTCTTCCCTTTGCCATTTTGCTTGAAACTAGTGGTCTTGTTAACCATCAACAATTGATACTCCTTTTTGATTTCTACCTCTGCAACCTTTAGCATTGCGAAGAGCTCGGGAATTGTTTTCGTTATCCCTTGCATATTATAGTTCATCACGAAGTTCTAGTAACTTGGTGATAGTGACTAGAGAACCATGTCAATCACTATGTTATCTAGAAGATTAACTCCCACTTGATACAAGCAATTGTAGTACCCAGACATTCTGAGCACATGCTCACTAGCTGAGCTATTCTCCTCCATCTTGTAGGCAAAGTACTTGTCAGAGGTCTCATACCTCTCGACTTGGGCATGAGTCTGAAATACCAATTTCAGCTTCTTGGAACATCTTATATGCTCCTTGTCGTTCAAAACATTTTTGAAGTCTCGGTTCTAAGCCGTAAAGCATGGCGCACTGAACTATCAAGTAGTCATCATACCAAGCTTGCCAAACGTTCATAACGTCTGCATCTGCTCCTAGAAAATGTCTGTCACCTAGCGGTGCATCAAGGACATAATTCTTTTGTGCAGCAATGAGGATAATCCTCAGATCACAGATCTAGTCTGTATCATTGCTACTATAATCTTTCATCTTATTTTTCTCTAGGAACATATCAAAAATAAATGGGGAACTATAACATAGGCTATTGATCTACAACATAATTTGCAAATACTATCAGGACTAAGTTCATGATAAATTAAAGTTCAATTAATCATATTACTTGAGAACTCCCACTTAGATAGACATCCCTCTAGTCATCTAAATGATCACGTGATCCATATCAACTAAACCATGTCTGATCATCATGTGAGATGGGGTAGTTTTCAATGGTGAACATAGCTATTTTGATCATATCTACTATATGATTCATGTTCGACCTTTCAGTCTCAGTGTTCCGAGGCCATATCTGCATGTGCTAGGCTCGTCAAGTTTAACCTAAGTATTCTACATGTGCAAAACTGACTTGCACCCATTGTATGTGAATGTAGAGCTTATCACACCCGATCATCACGTGGTGTCTCGGCACGACGAACTGTAGCAACGATGCATACTCAGGGAGAAGACTTGTACCTTGAAATTTAGTGAGGGATCATCTTATAATGCTACCTCCGTACTAAGCAAAATAGGATGCATAAAAGATAAACTTCACATGCAATCAAAATATGTGACATGATATGGCCATCATCATCTTGTGCCTTTGATCTCCATCTCCAAAGCACCGTCATGATCTCCATCGTCACCGGCTTAACACCTTGATCTCTATCGTAGCGTCATTGTCGTCTCGCCAACTATTGCTTCTACGACTATCGCTACCGCTTAGTGATAAAGTAAAGCAATTACATGGCGATTGCATTTCATACAATAAAGCGACAACCATAAGGCTCCTGCCAGTTGCCGATAACTTTTACAAAACATGATCATGTCATACAACAATTTATATCTCATCACATCTTGACCATATCACATCACAACATGCCCAGCAAAAACAAGTGAGACGTCCTATACTTTGTTGTTGCAAGTTTTACGTGGCTGCTATGGGCTTTTAGCAAAAACCGTTCTTACCTACGCATCAAAACCACAATGATTTCTCATCAAGTGTGTTGTTTTAACCTTCAACAAGGACCAGCCGTAGTCAAACTCGATTCAATTAAAGTTGGAGAAACAGACACCCGCTAGCCACCTGTGTGTGAAGCACGTCGGTAGAACCAGTCTCATGAACGCGGTCATGTAATGTCTATCTGGGCCGCTTCATCCAACAATACCGCCGAATCAAAGTAAGACGTTGGTGGTAAGCAGTATGACTATTATTGCCCACAACTATTTGTGTTCTACTCGTGCATATCATCTACGCATAGACCAGGCTCTGATGCCACTGTTGGGGAACGTAGCATGCAATTTCAAAAAAAATCCTACGATCACCCAAGATCTATCTTGGAGATGCATAGCAATGGGACGGGGAGAGTGTGTCCACGTACCCTTGTAGACCGAAAGCCGAAGCATTAGGTTAACATGGTTGTTGTAGTCGAACGTCTTCACAATCCAACCGATCCAAGTACCGAACATACGGCACCTCCGTGTTCAGCACATGTTCAGCTCGATGACGTCCCTTGAACTCTTGATCCAACAGAGGGTTGAGGGAGAGTTCCGTCAG
Organism: Triticum dicoccoides; assembly: GCF_002162155.2. Taxonomy (NCBI): domain Eukaryota; kingdom Viridiplantae; phylum Streptophyta; class Magnoliopsida; order Poales; family Poaceae; genus Triticum; species Triticum dicoccoides. The sequence goes on from NC_041386.1 coordinate 451,323,635, forward strand.
CATGATGGCGTGGTGATGGTGATGGTGAAGTGATCCGCACAGGGCTTCACCTAAGCACTACGACACTATGACCGGATGAGTAAACTGTGGAGGCGGGCACCGCACATGGCTAAGAGAACCATTGATGTGCTTTGGGGTGCCCCCTGCACCATTATATAAAGGAGGAGGGGAGGGGGCCTGCCACAACGGGCCCGCCAAGAAGAGGGGAGTCCTACTAGGACTCCAGTCCTACTAGGATTTGCCCCCCCTTTTTCCTTCTACTGGAGGGGAAAAAGGGGAAGGAGAGGAAGTAGGAGAAGGAAAGGGGGTGGCGCCCCCTTCCCTAGTCCAATTCAGCCTCATCCCTTGTGGGGGGCGCACCAGCCCCTTATGGGCTAGTTAGCCTCCCTCCTATGGCCCATATGGCCCATATCTTTCCCCTGGGGGTTCCGGTAACCCCTGCAGTACTCCGGTATGTACCCGATACACTCCGAAACCCTTCCGGTGTCCAACTACTAATGTGATGCCCTGGATGTAACGTTACATATTTGTAACTCCAACTCTTGCCTTTCCCGGCAATGTGATATGTCATTTACTTTGTGGTTGGGTTTTTGTCTTCCGTTTTGCATTTTGTTCATGTCATGCATTTCATCTCATGTCATCATCCGCATTGCATCTGCATATTTTCAGAACTCGTGTCCGTCCCGATCTCCCCGTTCTTTCCGTTGTCCGTTCTAAGCCCAGACACACTCGCACGCGCCCGCGGCACGTTCGAAATAGTATTTTATAAGTGGCCGGATAATGTTCTTAGAATGGGTTGAAAGTTGGCATGCGGTATAGTTATGTTGTCAGTAGTCCACCTGCCAAGTTTCATCGCATTCGGAGTTTGTTTGATGCCCCAACGGATAACTATAGCGACAATATAGTCGGTTAAATCATTGGACATTTTCGGTCTTCGGAAACTATTGTTGGCTGCCCTATTTTCTCCCCTCTCAGCCCACACCCTCCTACACAGCCCACCTAGTTTCCCCCTCTGTCTGGAGTCATCCGATGATGATCGAACGGTCCGAAAATAGATGAAACTGTTGGGGAACGTAGCAGAAATTCAAAATTTTCCTACGTGTCACCAAGATCTATCTATGGAGAGACTAGCAACGAGGGGAAGGAGAGTGCATCTACATACCCTTGTAGATCGCTAAGCGAAAGCGTTCAAGTGAACGGGGTTGATGGAGTCGTACTCGTCGTGATTCAGATCACCGATGATCCTAGTGTCGAACGGACGGCACCTCCGCGTTCAACACACGTACAGCTCGATGATGTCTCCCACGCCTTGATCCAGCAAGGAGAGAGGGAGAGGTTGAGGAAGACTCCATCCAGCAGCAGCACAACGGCGTGGTGGTGATGGAGGAGCGTGGCAATCCTGCAGGGCTTCGCCAAGCACCTACGGGAGAGGAGGAGGTGTCACGGGAGGGAGGGAGGCGCCAAGGGCTCAGGTATTGATGCCCTCCCTCCCCTCCACTATATATAGGGGCAGGGGAGAGGGGGGAGGCGCAGCCTTTCCCCTTCCTCCAAGGAAGGGGTGCGGCTAAGAGGGGGGGAGGAGTCCATCCTCCCCAAGGCACCTCGGAGGTGCCTTCCCCTTTTAGGACTCTCCCCTTTTTCCTATATCTTGGCGCATGGGCCTCTAGGGGCTGGTGCCCTTGGCCCATGTAGGCCAAGGCGCACCCCCTACAGCCCATGTGGCCCCCCGGGGCAGGTGGCCCCACCCGGTGGGCCCCCGGGACCCTTCCGGTGGTCCCGGTACAATACCGATGACCCCGAAACTTGTCCCGATGGCCGAAACAGGACTTCCTATATATAAATCTTTACCTCCGGACCATTCCGGAACTCCTAGTGACATCCGGGATCTCATCCGGGACTCCGAACAACATTCGGTAACCACATACAAGCTTCCTTTATAACCCTAGCGTCATCGAACCTTAAGTGTGTAGACCCTACGGGTTCGGGAGACATGTAGTCATGACCGAGATGTTCTCCGGTCAATAACCAACAGCGGGATCTGGATACCCATGTTGGCTCCCACATGTTCCACGATGATCTCATCGGATGAACCACGATGTCAAGGACTCAATCAATCCCGTATACAATTCCCTTTGTCTAGCGGTATGGTACTTGCCCGAGATTCGATCGTCGGTATACCGATACCTTGTTCAATCTCGTTACCGGCAAGTCTCTTTACTCATTCCGTAACACATCATCCCGTGATCAACCCCTTGGTCACATTGTGCACATTATGATGATGTCCTACCGAGTGGGCCCAGAGATACCTCTCCGTTTACACGGAGTGACAAAATCCCAATCTCGATTCGTGCCAACCCAACAGACACTTTCAGAGATACCCGTAGTGTACCTTTATAGCCACCCAGTTACGTTGTGACGTTTGGCGCACCCAAAGCACTCCTACGGTATCCGGGAGTTGCACAATCTCATGGTCTAAGGAAATGATACTTGACATTAGAAAAGCTTTAGCATACGAACTACATGATCTTGTGCTAGGCTTAGGATTGGGTCTTGTCCATCACATCATTCTCCTAATGATGTGATCCCGTTATCAACGACATCCAATGTCCATGGTCAGGAAACCGTAACCATCTATTGATTAACGAGCTAGTCAACTAGAGGCTTACTAGGGACATGGTGTTGTCTATGTATCCACACATGTATCTGAGTTTCCTATCAATACAATTCTAGCATGGATAATAAACGATTATCATGAACAAGGAAATATAATAATAATCAATTTATTATTGCCTCTAGGGCATATTTCCAACAGTCTCCCACTTGCACTAGAGTCAATAATCTAGTTCACATCGATATGTGATTAACACTCAAGGTCACATCCCCATGTGACTAACACCCAAAGAGTTTACTAGAGTCAATAATCTAGTTCACATTTACCATGTGATTAACACTCGATGAGTTCTGGGTTTGATCATGTTATGCTTGTGAGAGAGGTTATAGTCAACGGGTCTGAACCTTTCAGATCCGTATGTGCTTTACAAATCTCTATGTCATCTCCTAGATGCAGCTACCACGTTCTATTTGGAGCTATTCCAAATAACTGTTCTACTTGGAGCTATTTTAAATTGTTGCTCCATTATATGTATCCGGTATCTCTACTCAGAGCTATCCGGATAGGTGTTTAGCTTGCATCGATGTAACCCTTTACGACGAACTCTTTTACCACCTCCATAATTGAGAAAATTCCTTAGTCCACTAGTTACTAAGGATAACTTTGACCGCTGTCCTGTGATCCATTCTTGGATCACTCTTGTACCCCTTGACTGACTCATGGTAAAGCACACTTCAGGTGCGGTACACAGCATAGCATACTGTAGAGCCTATGTCTTAAGCATAGGGGACGACCTTCGTTCCTTTCTCTCTATTCTGCCATGGTCGAGCTTTAAGTCTTAACTTCATACCTTACAACTCGGGCAAGAACTCCTTCTTTGACTGATCCATCTTGAACACCTTCAAGATCACGTCAAGGCATGTGCTCATTTGGAAGTACTATTAAGCGTTTTGATATATCCTTATAGATCTTGATGCTCAATGTTCAAGTAGCTTAATCCAGGTTTTCCATTGAAAACACTTTCCAAATAACCCTATATGCTTTCCAGAAATTCTACGTCATTTTTGATCATTAATATGTCAACAACATATACTCATCAGAAATTCTATAGTGCTCCCACTCACTTCTTTGGAAATACAAGTTTCTCATAAACTTTGTATACACCAAAAATCTTTGATCATCATCAAAGCATACATTCCAACTCCGAGATGCTCACTCCAGTCCTCAGAAGGATTGCTGGAGCTTTGCATACTTATTAGCATATTTCAGGATAGACAAAACCTTCCGGTTGTATCACATACAACCTTTCCTCAAGAATCGTCGAGGAAACAATGTTTTGACATCCTATCTGCAAGATTTCATAAATAATGCAGTAATTGCTAATATAATTCCAACAGACTCTTAGCATCGCTACGAGTTAGAAAGTCTCATCATAGTCAACTCCTTGAACTTGTCGAAAAACATCTTAACGACAAGTCGAGCTTTCTCAATGGTGACACTTACCATCATTGTCTGTCTTCCTTTCAAAATCCATATGTACCTAACAGCCTTACGACCATCAAGTAGTTCTTCCAAAGTCTACACTTTGTTTTCATACATGGATCCTCTCTCGGGTTTTATGGCCTTGAGCCATTTATCGGAATCCGGGCCCACCATCGCTTCTCCATAGCTCGTAGGTTCATTGTTGTCTAGCAACATGACTTCCAAGATAGGATTATGTACCACTCTGAAGTAGTACGCATCATTGTCATCCCACGAGGTTTGGTAGTGACTCGATCCGAAGTTTCATGATCACTATCATAAGCTTCCACTTCAGTTGGTGTACGTGCCACAGGAACAACTTCCTGTGCCCTGCTACACACTTGTTGAAGTGACGGTTCAATAACCTCATCAAGTCTCCACCATCCTCCCACTCAACTTTTCGAGAGAAACTTTTCCTCGAGAAAGGACCCGATTCTAGAAACAATACATATTGCTTTCGGATCTGAATTAGGAGGTATACCCAACTGTTTTGGGTGTCCTATGAAGATGCATTTTATCTGCTTTGGGTTCGAGCTTATCAACCTGAAACCTTTTCACATAAGCGTCGCAGCCCCAAACTTTCAAGAAACGGCAACTTAGGTTTCTCCAAACCATAGTTCATACGGTGTCGTCTCAACGAAATTATGTGGTGCCCTATTTAATGTGAATGTGGTTGTCTCTAATGCCTAACCCATAAACTATCGTGGCAGTTCGATAAGAGACATCATGGTATGCATCATATCCAATAGGGTGCAACTATGATGTTCGGACACACCATCACTCTATGGTGTTCCAGGCGGTATTAATTGTGAAACAATTTCCACAATGTCTTAATTGTGTGCCAAAACTCGTAACTCAGATACTCATCTCTATGATCATATCATAGACATTTTATCCTCTTGTCACAATGATCTTCTACTTCACTCTGAAATTACTTGAACCATTCAATAATTCAGACTTGTGTTTCATCAAGTAAATATTCTCAACATCTACTCGAATCATCTGTGAAGTAAGAACATAACGATATTCACTGCATGCCTCAGCACTCATTGGACTGCACACATCAAAATGTGTTGCTTCCAACAAGTTGCTATCTTGTTCCATTTTACTGAAACCGAGGCTTTTCAGTCATCTTGCCTATGTGGTATGATTTGCATATCTCAAGTGATCCAAAATCAAGTGAGTCCAAATGATCCATCTGCATGGAGTTTCTTCATGCGTATACACCAATAGACATGGTTCGCATGTCTCAAACTTTTCAAAAATGAGTGAGTCCAAAGATCCATCAACATGGAGCTTCTTCATGCGTTTTAAACCAATATGACTTACGTGGCAGTGCCACAAGTAGGTGGTACTATCATTACTATCTTTTGGCATGAAAATGTGTATCACTACGATCGAGATTCAATAAACCATTCAGGTTTAATACTAATCTCTTTGGTAGAGGGAGCGTGCGATGCTTGATCATATCAAGCTTGGAAAAACTTCCAACACATATCGTCAGCTCACCTTTAGCTAGTCTCCGTTTATTCCGTAGCCTTTTGTTTCGAGTTACTAACACTTAGCAACCGAACCGGTATCTAATACCCTGGTGCTACTAGGAGTACTAGCAAAGTACACATTAACACAATGTATATCCAATATACTTCTATCGACCTTGCCAGCCTTCTTATCTACCAAGTATCTAGGGTAATTCTGCTCTAGTGGTTGTTCCCCTTATTACAGAAGCACTTAGTCTCGGGTTTGGGTTTTACCTTGGGTTTCTTCACTAGAGCAGCAGCTAATTTGCCGTTTCATGAAGTATCCCTTCTTGCCCTTGCCCTTCTTGAAACTAGTGGTTTCACCAACCATCAACAATTGATGCTCCTTCTTGATTTCTACTTTCGCGGTGTCAAACATCGCGAATACCTCAAGGATCATCATATCTATCCCTGATATGTTATAGTTCATCACGAAGCTCTAACAGCTTGGTGGCAATGACTTTGGAGAACCATCACTGTCTTATCTGGAAGATCAACTCCCACTCGATTCAAATGATTGTTGTACTCAGACAATCTGAGCACAAGCTCAACAATTGAGCTTTTCTCCTTAGTTTGCAGGTTAAGAAAGTCATCGGAGGTCTTATACCTCTTGACATGGGCACGAGCCTGAAATCCCAATTTCAGCCCTCAAAACATCTCATATGTTTCGTGATGTTTCAAAAACGTCTTTGGTGCCTCAACTCTAAACCGTTTAACTGAACTATCACGTAGTTATCAAAACGTGTATGTCAGATGTTCGCAACATCCACAAACGATGTTTGGGGTTCAGCACACTGAGCGGTGCATTAAGGACATAAGCCTTCGATAAAGCAATGAGGACAATCCTCAGTTTACGGACCTAGTCCGCATAATTGCTACTATCAACTTTCAACTAAACTTTCTCTAGGAACATATCTAAACAGTAGAACTATAGCGTGAGCTACGACATAATTTGCAAAACCTTTTGACTATGTTCAGGATAATTAAGTTCATCTTATGAACTCCCACTCAGATAGACATCCCTCTAGTCATCTAAGTGATTACATGATCCGAGTCAAACTAGGCCGTGTCCGATCATCACGTGAGACGGACTAGTCATCATCGGTGAACATCTTCATGTTGATCGTATCTTCTATACGACTCATGTTCGACCTTTCGGTCTCCGTGTTCCGAGGCCATGTCTGTACATGCTAGGCTCGTCAAGTTAACCCTAAGTGTTTCACGTGTGTTCCGAGGCCATGTCTGTACATGCTAGGCTCGTCAACACCCGTTGTATTTGAACGTCTGAATAAAACACCCGATCATCACGTGATGTTTTGAAACAGCGAACTGTCGCAACGGTGCACAGTTAGGGGAGAACACTTCTTGGAATTGTTGTAAGGGATCATCTTATTTACTACCGTCGTTCTAAGCAAATAAGATGTATAAACATGATAAACATCACATGCAATCAAATAGTGACATGATATGGCCATCATCACTTTGCTCCTTTTGATCTCCATCTTCGGGGCTCCATGATCATCATCGTCACCGGCATGACACCATGATCTCCATCATCATGATCTCCATCATCGTGTCTTCATGAAGTTGCCTCGCCAACTATTACTTCTACTACTATGGCTAACGGTTAGCAATAAAGTAAAGTAATTACATGACGTTTAAGTTGACACGCAGGTCACAAAAAATAAAGACAACTCCTATGGCTCCTGCCGGTTGTCATACTCATCGACATGCAAGTCGTGATTCCTATTACAAGAACATGATCAATCTCATACATCACATATATCATTCATCACATCCTTTTGGCCATATCACATCACATAGCATACCCTGCAAAAACAAGTTAGACGTCCTCTAATTGTTGTTTGCATGTTTTACGTGGCTGCTATGGGTTTCTAGCAAGAACGTTTCTTACCTACGCATGAACCACAACGTGATATGCCAATTGCTATTTACCCTTCATAAGGACCCTTTTCATCGAATCCGATCCGACTAAAGTGGGAGAGACAGACACCCGCCAGCCACCTTATGCAACTAGTGCATGTTTGTCGGTGGAACCGGTCTCACGTAAGTGTACGTGTAAGGTTGGTCCGGGCCGCTTCATCCCACGATGCCGCCGAATCAAGATAAGACTAGTAACGGCAAGCATATTGAACAATATCGACGCCCACAACTACTTTGTGTTCTACTCGTGCAAAGAATCTACACAATAGACCTAGCTCATGATGCCACTGTTGGGGAACGTAGCAGAAATTCAAAATTTTCCTACGTGTCACCAAGATCTATCTATGGAGAGACTAGCAACGAGGGGAAGGAGAGTGCATCTACATACCCTTGTAGATCGCTAAGCGGAAGCGTTCAAGTGAATGGGGTTGATGGAGTCGTACTCGTCGTGATTCAGATCACCGATGATCCTAGTGCCGAACGGACGGCACCTCCGCGTTCAACACACGTACAGCTCGATGATGTCTCCCACGCCTTGATCCAGCAAGGAGAGAGGGAGAGGTTGAGGAAGACTCCATCCAGCAGCAGCACAACGGCGTGGTGGTGATGGAGGAGCGTGGCAATCCTGCAGGGCTTCGCCAAGCACCTACGGGAGAGGAGGAGGTGTCACGGGAGGGAGGGAGGCGCCAAGGGCTCAGGTATTGATGCCCTCCCTCCCCTCCACTGTATATAGGGGCAGGGGAGAGGGGGGAGGCGCAGCCTTGCCCCTTCCTCCAAGGAAGGGGTGCGGCTAAGAGGGGGGGAGGAGTCCATCCTCCCCAAGGCACCTCGGAGATGCCTTCCCCTTTTAGGACTCTCCCCTTTTTCCTATATCTTGGCGCATGGGCCTCTAGGGGCTGGTGCCCTTGGCCCATGTAGGCCAAGGCGCACCCCCTACAGCCCATGTGGCCCCCCGGGGCAGGTGGCCCCACCCGGTGGGCCCCCGGGACCCTTCCGGTGGTCCCGGTACAATACCGATGACCCCGAAACTTGTCCCGATGGCCGAAACAGGACTTCCTATATATAAATCTTTACCTCCGGACCATTCCGGAACTCCTCGTGACGTCCGGGATCTCATCCGGGACTCCGAAAAACATTCGGTAACCACATACAAGCTTCCTTTATAACCCTAGCGTCATTGAACCTTAAGTGTGTAGACCCTACGGGTTCGGGAGACATGTAGTCATGACCGAGATGTTCTCCGGTCAATAACCAACAGCGGGATCTGGATACCCATGTTGGCTCCCACATGTTCCACGATGATCTCATCGGATGAACCACGATGTCAAGGACTCAATCAATCCCGTATACAATTCCCTTTGTCTAGCGGTATGGTACTTGCCCGAGATTCGATCGTCGGTATACCGATACCTTGTTCAATCTCGTTACCGGCAAGTCTCTTTACTCGTTCCGTAACACATCATCCCGTGATCAACCCCTTGGTCACATTGTGCACATTATGATGATGTCCTACCGAGTGGGCCCAGAGAAACCTCTCCGTTTACACGGAGTGACAAAATCCCAATCTCGATTCGTGCCAACCCAACAGACACTTTCAGAGATACCCGTAGTGTACCTTTATAGCCACCCAGTTACGTTGTGACGTTTGGCACACCCAAAGCACTCCTACGGTATCCGGGAGTTGCACAATCTCATGGTCTAAGGAAATGATACTTGACATTAGAAAAGCTTTAGCATACGAACTACATGATCTTGTGCTAGGCTTAGGATTGGGTCTTGTCCATCACATCATTCTCCTAATGATGTGATCCCGTTATCAACGACATCCAATGTCCATGGTCAGGAAACCGTAACCATCTATTGATTAACGAGCTAGTCAACTAGAGGCTTACTAGGGACATGGTGTTGTCTATGTATCCACACATGTATCTGAGTTTCCTATCAATACAATTCTAGCATGGATAATAAACGATTATCATGAACAAGGAAATATAATAATAATCAATTTATTATTGCCTCTAGGGCATATTTCCAACAGAAACCCCCCTCCTCTATCCTTCCTTTTGCTATTTAAACTCCCCTAGTCCATTTTGGGCATTCCTAGTCTAAACCCTAACCCCCTAGCCCTCCTTCCTCGGATCCGGCGCCGCCACCTCGAAATCCGCGTCTAACCGCTGCCCCGCTGCCACTTGTCGCCTTCCCGCAGGCCAGCGCTGCCGCCAGCCTCGCCCTCCACCTCTCCCTGCTTGCCATGTCTTCCCCTGGTCTCCCCGCGCCACAACGAAGCCCGCAGGCCCGCTAGGACCCGAACTGGGCCCTGGGAAGCCCGTCGGGGCCCAAGCGCTGCCCCGCCCTTCCCCTGGCTCCCCCTGAGCTCCCGAACCGCCCAACCTACTCCAGCGCCGCCCCAACTCCGTCGCCGGCGACCATCGCCGCCTTGGTGTGCTCGCTCAGGTCGCCCGCCTTCCCTTCCCCTCCTCTCTCTCACCCGAGCTCCCTCCCTCTTCTTCACAGGAGCTCACAGGCCTCGAGATCCTCCGTCGCCGGATCTCGCGGCTTTGGCCAGATCCGGGATGACGCTGCCCGGATCCGTCCATCCCCGCCGGATCTGCGTCGCCACCACCGTTCCAAGCCCCGCCCTCGCCGGAGCCTCCTAGCGCTGACGCCCCTTGCCTCCTTCTTGTGAGCCAGCACGAGGGCGACAAGCGTGTTGACCGCGCGTGGTCTGCGCGTGGGCCTCGGCCTCGCCCGCCGGCCCAGCCGGACCAGTCGGCCTGCCTCCTCACCCGGTTTGGGCTTGGCCCATGGTGAACAGCTCCCCCAGCCCAGAGTGCTCAGATTCGGCCCATTTGTTTTTTTCTTCTATTGTCAGCGATTTGTTAAATTCCGAGAGAAATGCATATTTACAGAACTACCCCTATTTTGAATTGCTAATAACTTTTGAACCATGCATCCAATTAAAACATGTCATATATGTAACTTGCTTAGAATTTTGTCTAGTTTCATAATATGCCACTTTCATCAATGTTAAAAATGTTTAAATTGATGTTTGTTTAGATTTGATCAAATGCCATGTTAAAATGATTTATTTCATAACTAATTAACTGTAGCTCCATTTTAAATAAACTTTATATGTAAATGGGGTAGAAAAATGCATAGATTAACATGGTGCCATTACTTAGCATATTTAAAAACTCTAAAATTGTGTATAGGGCAGAACAGTACCAACTTTAAAAATATGCACATGGGGATTTTTTTGGATTTGTTGTTTGTTATATCCGGCCCCATTTAAATTGTTTAAATAGTTAGTTTAACTATGCTTCACCTCTTGCCATGTTTAATAACATTTAATATTGTTGGGTACATAAACGAAAGTGAACAAAATGATTGAATGTGGTGTTTCGTCAATATGCAACTCATTGCATATTGAGCTCCATTTAACTTGTAGTATTGTTTGTTGCACTTTGCCATGCCATGCCTCATTAAACCGGACATGCATCATACTTGTTTGTGCATCATGCCATGTTTATGCTTGTGTGTTTACCATGTTGCTTGCTTCTTTCTGGTTTGTTTCTCTCGTTAGCTTCAGTTTCATTCTGGAGTTGTGAGGATTTGTTCGGCTACGTTGGTTCGTCTACTTCACGGACTCGTCCTTCTTCCTTGCGGGATCTCAGGCAAGATGACCATTACCCTCGATATCACTTCTATCTTTGCTTGCTAGTTGTTTGCTCTATCGCTATGTCGCGCTACCTACCACTTGTTATATCATGCCTCCCATATTGCCATGCCAAGCCTCTAACCCACCTTCCTAGCAAACTGTTGTTTGGCTAAGTTACTGCTTTTACTCAGCCCCTCTTATAGCATTGCTAGTTGCAGGTGCCGTGCAGGTTGTTCCCTGTTGGAACATGGATATGTTGGGATATCACTATATTTATTGTTTAATTAATGCATCTATATACTTGGTAAAGGATGGAAGGCTCGGCCTTATGCCTGGTGTTTTTCCACTCTTGCCGCCCTAGTTTCCGTCATACCGGTGTTATGTTCCTTGATTTTGCGTCCCTAACACGATGATGGGTATGGGACCCTCTTGACAATTTGCTTTGAATAAAACTCCTCCAGCAAGGCCCAACCTTTGTTTTACATTTTTCTAACAACCTATAACTTTCCCTTGGGGTTGCAAACCCGAGGGTCATCTTTATTTTAACCTCCCCGGGCTAGTGCTCCTTTGAGTGTTGGGCTGAAATGGGCAGCCCGTGGGGCCACCTCAGGGAAACTTGAGGGCTAGTTTTACTCGTAGCTTGACCTATCCGGTGTGCCCTGAGAACGAGATATGTGCAGCTCCTATCGGGATTTGTCGGCACAGTCGGGCAGTCTTGCTGGTTTAGTTTTACCATTGTCGAAATGTCTTGTGCGCCAGGATTCCGAGCCTGATCGGGTGTCCCGCGATGGAGGATTGTCTCCGTGGATCGTGAGCTTGTGATGGGCTAAGTTGGCACACCACTGCAGGGTATAAACTTCCAAGAGCCGTGCCCACGGTTATGTGGCAGATGGGAACTTGTTAATATCCGGTTGTAGAGAACTTAACATTTGGCTCAATTAAAATGAATCAACCGCGTGTGTAGCCATGATGGTCTCTTCTCGGTGGAGTCTGGGAAGTGAACATGGTTTGGGTTATGTTTGAACGTAAGTAAGTTCAGGATCACTTCTTGATCACTTCTAGCTTCACGACTGTTGCATAGCTTCTCATCTTACTCTTATTTGCGTATGTTAGCCACCATATTTGCTTAGTGCTTGTTGCAGCTCCACCTCATTACCTTATCCTACCCATAAGCTTAAATAGTCTTGATCTCGCGGGTTTTGAGATCGATAAGTCCTCGTGACTCATAGATACTACCAAAACAATTGCAGGTGCCGATGATACCAGTGCAAGTGAGGCTACCGAATTCAAGTGGGCGTTCGACGAGGACCTTGGTCGTTACTATGTTTCATTTCCTGATGTTCTGTAGTGGAGCCCAGTTGGGACGATCGGGGATCTAGCATTTGGGGTTGTCTTCTTTTATTTTGGTTCCGTAGTCGGACCTTGATTGTACTCTGGATGATGTATGTTTAACTTGTTATTTGTGTGAAGTGGCGATTGTAAGCCAACTCTTTATCCCTTTCTTATTCCGTACACGGGATTACATGAAGATTACCCCTCTTGCGACAAAACCACCATGTGTTTATGCCTCTAAGTCGTGCCTCGACACATGGGAGATATAGTCACATTGTGGGCGTTACAAGTTGGTAATCAGAGCCATCCCCGACTTAGGAGCCCCCTGCTTGATTGAATCGTTGCCATTGTTGAGTCAAGAACAAAAATGTTTTGAGTCTTAGGATTATATATATCGGAGAGTAGGATTCTTTTTACTCCTCAGTCCCTTCATCGCTCTGGTGAGGCCTCCTAACATAGATGTTTTGACTTTTCTCTCCTCAAATTTCACTAAAAAAATTGTAGGATCACGCGGGTATCTGGGGATCGTTCCGATATTCTTGTGACGAGAACATTGTTCTTGGTGCCTCCTGACATTTAGGGGTTGTGGCAGTGTCCCAGGGAGTTGAGCTCCGAAGTGTTGTCGTCACAATTTTATCATTGCAGTTCTGAAATACCTGAGTTTGCCGACATCAAAAATCTCTTTTATGCAGTTGTTGGTGAGATAACCTCGACGCCACCCAGTACTGGGGCGGGAGTTCGGGAGTATTGCCATAGCTCGTATAACGGATGCTTTTCAAAGGTTGAGGTACACGATTTCCAGAGTTTTCTTGGTTATGTGTTGACAGATGGATACAGTTGGAGCGTAGGGCTTGTTAGTTGTGTGATATATATTGTGCGTCCCTATATCCCCAACACCAGATTGCATAACCAGAAAGTTTCGGGAGTTTTTAGGTGGGAATTCAAGTATCACGTAGGATATTTTTCTGACAGATGCATGATATGAGATTGCGGTTCGACGTCTAGTGGTCCGCCTATCGATGGTTGGTTTTACAGTGGACTCGGTGTGTCTTAAAGAGTCCTTGGCTATGCTAACTCGGGGACGCTTCATATGTCATGTGCACTGCATTGTACATGATGGTGTTGTATGATCGAGCCCGTGTGGGCCCCACCATGAAAATTTCGGACGAAATCTCTATCATATGTTTGTTCTGGCTTATTCTGCGAGCCAAATCCTTTGTTTTGTTTTGATTCGTGGTGTTCGAGTTGCTTCAATGTCAAGTGTTGATTCCATACCTTTTCCAAGCGGCGTTCTCATATTTATATGTGAATACTAATCCATATTTATCATCGAGGTTGTCATGCCAATTCTTTTCCAAATGATGTGCTTCTCTTCAAGTGGATCCGATCATTTTCAACATCCGCAAGATCAATTCTAAGTTTTCTCAACGGTGTTTGTTTCATTCGTCCCAAATTGTCTTTGTTTTCCCGCCCTCCCACCCTTTTCCTCCAAGGAATTAGATTTCTTAATCAAGTATCCATTTTTATTCATGTGAAGTCTCTTCATTGTTTTCCTTCAATGTTCTCACCCGGTGATTCTTCATGAAGATACTAACAAAACTTCGAGTTTATCATTCTTCGTTCTCGTTTCTTCTCCTGTGGATTCAATTCAAGCTTTCGGTGTTGACCATACCCTTTTCCCTGATTCAAATGCTTTCCGATGCCGGTGCACCCCTGAATCGTTCACCTCTCGCTATTCATTTGTTCCAGAGTGCTGAAGATGTCTCAGAAGATTCAAGTTTCCATTCTCAATTCGCTCAAGTTCTTTTGAGGATGTTAACTCATTCAAGCCATTTAATTCAACCGGTGCAGTCCCCCTTTTTTCAAGCAATCGTTCAATGGTGTATCTTTTGAGTGGGCCCTAACACATAGGTCTTTTCCTAGGATCTTGCCTGACTTTTCTAATTTTCTCATAGCTATTCTCAAATTCATTTCAAAGATTGACGTAAGAATGAATTATCATCAGTCAAATGTCTTTCTCCAAGATCGATTTCAAATTATTTTTCATTGTTGGCTCAACCTCTTTGTTTTTCATTCCGGAGTATCTTAACAATTCATGGTGGTGTTTCTCGTCGTCATTCTCAATATTTGAAGACCGAAGAAGAGTTCCTCTTAAATCCTTTCCCATTCTCTTAAAGATTCATAGTTAAAGCTTGATGCCATCCTCTCATAATTGTTTTCGATTGTGGGTATTCTTTTCACCCATCCGGAGCAATTCAGGAGTCTTTTCAGTTTGATTCTCCAGAGCCCATCATCTCGGAATTATTCATTCTAGCTTTCAACTCTTGTTCTCCAAATCTTACCTGTGCATTGTTCAAGTATTCTCTAATCAACTCGTGATCTCTTCATTCTCTTCTATCAATTCCTTGAAGTATTTTCATTTGTTTCTAATTCTTCCCGGTGTTTCTTTATTTTTTCTTCATTCATTTTCAATCCTTATGGCGGTTCATCCAACATTCCTCTTCTGTTGTTTTCGTATCAATTCATTCATTGTTTCAATCCTACCGGTGGATCGTTGAAGACTTTTCTCAATTCTACGGTATAGCTCTCTTAATCATTTCTACGAGAATAAGTAATATGCCAAATCCATTGCTTGTCATCAATTTAAATTGGTGAAGGATACACATAACTTAATTCTTATTACTGTTTCATCCAAGTGATCTAGTTTCTTCTTTCCGGATTTGTTCATCATGTCACATTTCTCGGTTCGAGATGCTTCATCTTTTCTTTTCCGGAGTTCCTATTTTTTTCCGCATTATCTCGTCGCGAAGCTCCATCTAAATCATCACAAGGCTTCACCTTGTGTTTTCAACTTGTCTTTCTTTCCGTCATCCTTTTATTACCGGAGTTCTTCACTAGGTTCTACATGGTGGTTCGTTAAGGATTCTTTTCATTCTTCAATTGCTCTTAAAGATCCCTCTCGAAGTTAAGATCCGCCAAGCTTTACTCTAAAATAAACATGGTGCTAAACACATGTCTTTTTTTGAGGAGTTCAAGCATTCTTCATCATGCATCCAAAGTGCACTCCTTTCTATCTCATCTTTTGAGGTGGTGTTATGTCAGTGTTGATAATTTGCCTTCGGGTTTCATGATTCACAAGTTGTCCGGAATGACATATTTTAAACCCATCATTTCAATTCGTTCATGAGATCCTTTGCAACCCATCAATCTCTTCATTGGAGTTATCTTGGGTTATATTTCACCTAAAGCTTTCCCTAAGATTGTTGCTATTTTTGGTGCTTATAATTGACCCAAGTTCTTCATTTATCCTTCCGGTGAAATAAGTTTCTAGTCTCCTTGTTGAAATGAATCCAATCTATTGGTTCCGTTAGTGGCAGAATTTCACCTCATAATTTTGAGACATTTTCCATAAGCCCACAACAGCCTTATTCTTTTGTTGTTTAATTTTCTACAACTCCATCCAATCCTTCTTTTTAAGGATGCTTTCAAATTCATTGGTGGTAAAAGTTATCATTTTCTTCTACTTTCTTTCTTCCCTCACGATCTAGCTTCTATTCTTGCGCTCCGGAGGCATGGTGATGTTGCTCTCTTCACTCATAATCTCGGATTGTGAGGAGCGTGTTCTTTTCGTGCTTATCCATTTCTAACCAGAGTGTCATGCCCTCTTTTCAGGTTCTTCCCATTCTGTCAAGTTTTACCTCCCTTCTCAACCGGAGTGCTGTCTGAAATCTTTCTTACCCATTGTGCCATTTTTTCAATAGTTCCGGAGGCAGTGTGTTGTGGATTTCATCAAGTATCCTCTCATATTGTCAAGTTCATATTCTATGCCTTCCATTTCCAACCGGAGTGTTGTCGTAATTCATCTTTATCATTCCTTGTACATCTCATTTCAACCAGAGTGCTTGCATGTACTTCTTGTCCATTGTAACACTTTTCTTACGTCTTTCAACCTACAAGGTTCTCATAATGTTCCTTGTTCCTCTTTTCTAACGAAGTGTTTTCAACTTTGTTCATCTTCATTGCATTCTTTCTTTCAATTTGTTCAAACTCTCAAGGTTCGTGGTTTCACTTGTTCGTCCAAGAAGCAACTTAGTTTACCTCTCCTCTTCCTTTTCTGCTTCTCTCCAGTGCCATCCTAGATCTTGAGATGAGATCCTCTTGTAGTGGTGGAGTGTTGTAACGCCCCGGATGTAACGTTCCATATTTGTAACTCCAACTCTTGCCTCTTTCGGCAATGTGATATGTCATTTCCATCATGGTTGGGCTTTTGTCCTCCGTTTTGCATTTTGTTCATGTCATGCATTTCATCTCGTCTCATCATCCGCATTGCATCTGCATGTTTTCCAAACTCGCGTCCGTCCCCGTCTCCCCGTTCTTTTGGTTGTCCGTTCTGAGCCCAGACACACTCGCACACGCCCGCGGCACGTTTTAAATAGTATTTTATAAGTGGCCGGAAAATGTTCTCGGAATGGGTTGAAAGTTGGCATGTGGTGTTGTTATGTTGTTAGTAAGCCGCCTGCCAAGTTTCATCGCGTTCGGGGTTCATTTGATGCCCCAACGGATAACTATAGCGACAATATAGTCGGTCAAATCGTCGGACGTTTCTGGTCTCCGGAAACTGTTGCCGGGCTGCCCTCTTTTCTCCCCTCTCAGCCCACACCCTCCTACACAGCCCACCTAGTTTCCCCCTCTATCCGGAGTCGTCCGATGATGATCAAGCGGCCCGAAAACAGATGAAAATCCCCTCCTCTAACCCTCCTTTTCCTATTTAAACACCCCCTAGTCCATTTTGGGCATTCCTAGTCTAAACCCTAACCCCCTAGCCCTCCTTCCTCGGATTTGGTGCCGCCACCTTGAAATCCGCGTCTAACCGCTGCCCCACCGCTACTTGTCGCCTACCCGCAGGCCAGCGCCGCCGCCAGCCTCGCCCTCCACCTCTCCCTGATTGCCACGTTGCCCCCTGGTCTCCCCGCGCCGCTGCAAAGCCCGTGGGCCCGCCAGGACCCGGACGGGGCCCTAGGAAGCCCATCAAGGCCCAAGCGCTGCACCGCCGCTCCCCTGGCTCCTTGCTACCTCTTGAGCACTTGCGTTGGTTTTCCCTTGAAGAGGAAAGGGTGGTGCAGCAAAGTAGCGTAAGTATTTGCATTAGTTTTTGAGAACAAAGGTATCAATCCAGTAGGAGGCTACGCGCGAGTCCCTTGCACCTACACAAAACAAATAAATCCCCGCAACCAATGCGATAAGGGGTTGTCCATCCCTACATGGTCAATTACGAGAGTGAGATCTGATAGATATGATAAGATAATATTTTTGGTATTTTTATGATAAAGATGCAAAGTAAAATAAAAGGCGATGAAAATAACTAAGTATTGGAAGACTAATATGATGAAAGATAGACCTGGGGGCCATAGGTTTCACTAGTGGCTTCTCTCAATAGCATAAGTATTTTATAGTGGGTGAACAAATTACTGTTGAGAAATTGACAGAATTGATCATAGTTATGAGAATATCTAGGTATGATCATGTATATAGGCATCACGTCCAAGACAAGTAGACCGACTCCTGCCTGCATCTACTACTATTACTCCACACATCTACCGCTATCCAGCATGCATCTAGAGTATTAAGTTCATAAGAACAGAGTAACGCCTTAAGCAAGATGACATGATATAGAGGGATAAATCCATGCAATATGATAAAAAACATCTTGTTATCCTCGATGGCAACAATACAATACGTGCCTTGCTGCCCCTACTGTCACTGGGAAAGGACACCGCAAGATTGAACCCAAAGCTAAGCAATTATCCCATTGCAAGAAAGATCAATCTAGTAGGCCAAACCAAACTGATAATTCGAAGAGACTTGCAAAGATAACCAATCATACATAAAAGAATTCAGAGAAGATTCAAATATTCTTCATAGATAAACTTGATCATAAACCCACAATTCATCGGTCTCAACAAACACACCACAAAAGAAGATTACATCGAATAGATCTCCACAAGAGAGGGGGAGAACTTTGTATTGAGATCCAAAAAGAGAGAAGAAGCCATCTAGCTAATAACTATGGACCCATAGGTCTGAGGTAAACTACTCACACTTCATCGGAAGGGCTATGGTGCTGATGTAGAAGCCCTCCGTGATCGATGCCCCCTCCGGCGGAGCTCCGGAACAGGCCCCAAGATGGGATCTCATGGATACAGAAAGTTACGGTGATGGAATTAGGGTTTTGGCTCCGTATCTGATCATTTGGGGGTATGTAGGTATATATTGGAGGAAGAAGTACATCGGTGGAGCAACAGGGGGCCCATGAGGGTGGAGGGCGCGCCTGGGGGGTAGGCGCGCCCCTACCTCGTGGCCTCCCTGTTGGTTGCTTGACGTAGGGTCCAAGTCTCCTGGATCATGTTCGGTGAGAAAATCACGTTCCCGAAGGTTTCATTCCGTTTGGACTCCGTTTGATATTCCTTTTCTTCGAAACCCTAAAATAGGCAAAAAAAACAACAATTCTGGGCTGGTCCTCTGGTTAATAGGTTAGTCCCGAAAATAATATAAAAGTGGATAATAAAGCCCAATAATGTCCAAAACAGAAGATAATATAGCATGGAGCAATCAAAAATTATAGATACGTTGGAGACGTATCAAGCATCCCCAAGCTTAATTCCTGCTCGTCCTCGAGTAGGTAAATGATAAAAACAGAATTTTTGATGTGGAATGCTACTAGGCATAATTTCAATGTAATTCTTCTTAATTGTGGCATGAATATTCAGATCCGGAAGATTCAAGACAAAAGTTTAATATTGACATAGAAATAATAATACTTCAAGCATACTAACTAACCAATTATGTCTTCTCAAAATAACATGGCTAAAGAAAGTTATCCCTACAAAATCATATAGTTTGTCTATGCTCCATCTTCACCACACAAAGTATTCAAATCATGCACAACCCCGATGACAAGCCAAGCGATTGTTTCATACTCTTAATGTTCTCAAACTTTTTCAATCTTCACGCAGTACATGAGCGTGAACCATGGACATAGCACTTATAGGTGGAATAGAATGGTGGTTGTGGAGAAGACAAAAAGGGAGAAGATAATCTCACATCAACTAGGCGTATCAATGGGCTATGGAGATGCCCATCAATAGATATCAATGTGAGTGAGTAGGGATTGCCATGCAATGGATGCACTAGAGCTATAAATATATGAAAGCTCAACAAAAGGAAACTAAGTGGGTGTGCATCCAACTTGCTTGCTCACGAAGACCTAGGGAATTTTGAGGAAGCCCATCATTGGAATATACAAGCCAAGGTTTATAATGAAAGATTCCCACTAGTATATGAAAGTAACAACATAGGAGACTCTCTCTCATGAAGATCATGGTGCTACTTTGAAGCACAAGTGTGGTAAAAGGATAGTAGCATTGCCCCTTCTCTCTTTTTCTCTCATTTTTTATTTGGGCCTTTCATCTTTTTTTGGCCTCTTTTTTCGTCCGGAGTCTCATCCCGACTTGTGGGGGAATCATAGTCTCCATCATCCTTTCCTCACTTGGGACAATGCTCTAAAATGATGATCATCACACTTTTATTTACATACAACTCAACAATTACAACTCGATTCTTAGAACAAAGTATGACTCTATATGAATGCCTCCGGCGGTGTACCGGGATATGCAATGACTCATGAGTGACATGTATGAAAGAATTATGAACGGTGGCTTTGCCACAAATACAATGTCAACTACATGATCATGCAAAGCAATATGACAATGATGGAGCATGTCATGATAAACGGAACGATGAAAAGTTGCATGGCAATATATCTCGGAATGTCTATGGAAATGCCATGATAGGTAGGTATGATGGCTGTTTTGAGGAAGGTATATGTTGGGTGTATGATACCGGCGAAAGGTGCGCGGTATTGGAGAGGCTAGCAATGATGGAAGGGAGAAAAGTGCGTATGATCCATGGACTCAAAATTAGTCATAAAGAACTCATATACTTATTGCAAAAATCTACAAATTATCAAAGCAAAGTATTACGCGCATGCTCCTAGGGGGATAGATTGGTAGGAAAATACCATCGCTCGTCCCCGACCGCCACTCATAAGGAGGACAATCAATAAATACATCATGCTCCAACTTCTTAACATAACGGTTCACCATACGTGTATGCTACGGGAATCACAAACTTCAGCGCAAGCATTTCTCAAATTCACAACTACTCAACTAGCACGACTCTAATATCACCATCTCCATATCTCAAAACAATTATCAAGTTTCAAACTTCTCATAGTATTCAACACACTCATAAGAAAATTTTATTAATCTTGAGTACCTAGCATATTAGGATTATTTAAGCAAATTACCATACTATTTAAGACTCACAAAATAATCTAAGTGAAGCATGAGAGATCGATAGTTTCTATAAAACAAATCCACCACCGTGCTCTAAAAGATATAAGTGAAGCACTAGAGCAACACTATATAACTCAAACGATATAAGTGAAGTACATAGAGTATTATAATAATTTCCGAATCATGTGTGTATCTCTCAAAAGGTATGTACAGCAAATATGATTGTGGTAAACTAACAAATAAAGACTCAAATAATACAATACGCTCCAAGCAAAACACATATCATGTGGTGAATAAAAATATAGCTCCAAGTAAAGTTACCGATAGAAGTAGACGAAAGAGGGGATGCCTTCCAGGGCATCCCCAAGCTTTGGCTTTTAGGTGTCCTTAGATTATCTTGGGGGTGCCATGGGCATCCCCAAGCTTAGGCTCTTGCCACTGCTTGTTCCATAATCCATCAAATCCTTACCCAAAACTTGAAAACTTCACAACACAAAACTTAAAATAGAAAATCTCGTGAGCTCCGTTAGCGAAAGAAACAAAACACCACTTCAAGGTACTGTAATGAACTCATTATTTATTTATATTGGTGTTAAACCTGCTGTATTCCACTTCTCTATGGTTTATAAACTATTTTACTAGCCATAGATTCATCAAAATAAGCAAACAACACATGAAAAACAGAATCTGTCAAAAACAGAACAGTCTGTAGTAATCTGTAGCTAGCGCAGGATCTGGAACCCAAAAATTCTAAAATAAATTTCTGGACGTGAGAAATTTATCTATTAATCATATGCAAAAATAATTAACTAAATAGCACTTTCCAAATAAAAATGGGAGCAGTTCTCGTGAGCGCTAAAGTTTCTGTTTTTTACAGCAAGATTAACAAGACTTTCCCCAAGTCTTCCCAACGGTTCTACTTGGCACAAACACTAACTAAGCACAAAAAACACAACCAAAACAGAGGCTGGATAAATTATTTATTACTAAACAGGAGCAAAAAGCAAGGAATAAAAATAAAATTGGGTTGCCTCCCAACAAGCGCTATCGTTTAACGCCCCTAGCTAGGCATAAAAAGCAAGAATAGATCTAGGTATTGCCATCTTTGGTAGGCAATCCATAAGTGGCTGTCATAATAGATTCATAAGGTAATTTAATTTTCTTTCTAGGAAAGTGTTCCATGCCTTTCCTTAACGGAAATTGGAATATAATATTTCCTTCCTTCATATCAATAATTGCACCAATCTTTCTAAGGAAAGGTCTACCAAGAATAAGAGACTCATTGATATCATGCGTATATGGAATAGATCTAAGTTTCAAAGAATCAACATCAAGAGAAATTCTATCAACATTCCTAGCCAAATCATCAATCTTAAGCAATTTCTCTTCAATCAAAGCATTGAAATTCTTTTGTGAAGTAATAAATTCTTTAATATTAGATTCAAAATCAGAGGGCATCTTATTAAAATTTCCAGAAGAATTCTTGTAGGAATTACCATAATTATTAGAGGAATTACTAGGATAAGGCCTAGGATTAAAGCTTCATCTATACGCGTTGTTACCAAAATTATTCCTACCAACAAAATTCACATCCATAGATTCGTTATTATTTTCAATCAAAGTAGACAAAGGCATATCATTAGGATCATAAGAAACACTTTTATTAGCAAATAATTTAATAAGTTCATCCATCTTTCCACTCAAAACATTAATTTCTTCTATCGCGTGCACTTTCTTATTAGTAGATCTTTCAGTGTGCCATTGAGAATAATTAACCATAATATTATCTAGGAGTTTAGTAGCTTCTTCTAAAGTGATTTCCATAAAAGTGCCTCCCGCGGACAAATCTAAAAGATTTCTAGAAGCAAAATTCAATCCGGCAAAAAAATTGTATAATCATCCACAAATTCAAACCATGTGTTGGGCAATTACGTATCATTAATTTCATCCTCTCCCAAGCTTGTGCAACATGTTCATGATCAAGTTGCTTAAAATTCATAATATCCTTTCTAAGAGAGATAATCTTAGCGGGAGGAAAATACTTAGAAATAAAAGCATCTTTGCACTTATTCCACGAATCAATACTATTTTTAGGCAAAGACGAAAACCAAGCTTTAGCACGATCTCTAAGCGAAAAAGGAAATAGCTTCAATTTAACAATATCGTTGTCCACATGTTTCTTCTTTTGCATATCACACAAATCAACGAAGCTATTTAGATGGGTAGCGGCATTTTCACTAGGAAGGCCGGAAAACAGATCTTTCATGACAACATTCAGCAAGGCAGCATTAATTTCACAAGATCCAGCATCGGTAAGAGGAGCAATCGGAGTGCTCATAAAATCATTGTTGTTGGTATTGGTAAGTCACACAATTTAGTGTTATCTTGAGCCATCGTGACAAGCAAGCAATCCAACATACAAGCAAACAAGAAATGGGCAAAAGAGGCAAATAGAGAAAGAGAGGGAGGATAGAGAGAGAGGGCGAATAAAACGACAGGGGTGAAGTGGGGGAGAGAAAAACGAGAGGCAAATGGCAAATAATGTAATGCTGGAGATAAGGGTTTGTGATGGGTACTTGGTATGTTGACTTTTACTAGACCTCGCCGGCAACAGCGCCAGAAATCCTTCTTGCTACCTCTTGAGCACTTGCGTTGGTTTTCCCTTGAAGAGGAAAGGGTGGTGCAGCAAAGTAGCGTAAGTATTTCCCTCAGTTTTTGAGAACCAAGGTATCAATCTAGTAGGAGGCTATGCGCGAGTCCCTCGCACCTATACAAAACAAAATAAATCCTCGCAACCAACGCGATAAGGGGTTGTCAATCCCTTCACGGTCACTTACGAGAGTGAGATCTGATAGATATGATAAGATAAGATTTTTTGGTATTTTTATGATAAAGATGCAAAGTAAAATAAAAGGCAATGAAAATAACTAAGCATTGGAAGATTAATATGATGAAAGATAGACCCGGGGCCATAGGTTTCACTAGTGGCTTCTCTCAAGAGCATAAGTATTTTACGGTGGGTGAACAAATTACTGTTGAGCAATTGACAGAATTGAGCATAGGTATGAGAATATCTAGGTATGATCATGTATATAGGCATCACGTCCAAGACAAGTAGACCGACTCCTGCCTGCATCTACTACTATTACTCCACACAGCGATCGCTATCTAGCATGTATCTAGAGTATTAAGTTCATAAGAACAGAGTAACGCCTTAAGCAAGATGACATGATGTAGAGGGATAAATTCTTGCACTATGATAAAACCCCATCTTGTTATCCTCGATGGCAACAATACAATACGTTCCTTGCTGCCCCTACTGTCACCGGGAAAGGACACCGCAAGATTGAATCCAAAGCTAAGCACTTCTCCCATTGCAAGAAAGATCGATATAGTAGGCCAAACCAAACTAATAATTCAAAGAGACTTGCAAAGATAACCAATCATACATAAAAGAATTCAGAGAAGATTCAAATATTGTTCATAGATAATCTTGATCATAAACCCACAATTCATCGGATCTTGAAAAACACACCGCAAAAGAAGATTACATCGAATAGATCTCTAAGAGAATCAAGGAGAACTTTGTATTGAGATCCAAAGAGAGAGAAGAAGCCATCTAACTAATAACTACGGACCCGAAGGTCTGAGGTAAACTACTCACACATCATCGGAGAGGCTATGGTGTTGATGTAGAAGCCCTCCTTGATCATCGCCGCCTTGGTGAGCTCGCCCAGGCCGCCCGCCTTCCCTTCCCCTCCTCTCTCTCACCCGAGCTTCCTCCCTCTTCTTCGCAGGAGCTCGCCGGCCTCGAGATCCTCCGTCACCGGATCTCGCGGCTCCGACCAGATCCTGGATGACGCTGCCCGGATCCGTCCATCCCCGTTGGATCCGCGTTGCCACCGTCGTTCCAAGCCCCTCCCTCGCGGGAGCCTCCTAGCGTTGACGCCCCTTGCATCCTGCTCGTGAGCGAGGCACGAGGGTGACAAGTTGTAACATCCCAAAATTCCAATTTGGAATGTTATACATAGGTCATCATATGCAGATCATATTTCATTTGCATTTTGGCTTTGTTATCCCAAAAATCCTAAGCAACTCAAGGGCCCACGGAGAGAGTTGGGGATTTTATTGTTTTCATATTTGAATTTTCTCAAATATTGAAAAATGGACCACTTTGGTTTTAATTATTTTTCTCTTCGAAAATATTTCATATCAAAAATATATGAGAGGAGATAATTGACTTCTCCAAAATAAATGAAATATCGGAGAAAAATGTTAAAATCAATTAAATAATTTTATTTGGATTTTATTGCTATTTTATTCGAATTAGAAAAATATGCATTTTTCAAAATTGCATTTTTATGCCAAGAAAATGTTCACTTAGTTCTAAATATTTTATTTAGACGATGAAAATTTGTTTTGGCATTTTTAGATTTTTATTTTTATTTATTTAGGATTTTTCTTGGCAGAATCTATTTAAAAAAATGTTTCGGACCGACTGGGCTGAAGCCCAGCCGGCCCACTCCCGCGCTGCCGTCCCCGTCGTCCCCGAGACGGACTCCGGCCGCCCCCTCCCGCACGCCAGCCCCCCCGGGCCTTTAAAGGCCGGAGCCGCCGCCCCTCCACCCCACACCGCCCCGCCACCCGACCCGCACTGCGCCTCACCGCTTGAGCCTCGCCGCCGCCTACCGCCGCCGCATCCCGCTCCTGCGCCGCTGTCACCTAGCCGCCGAAGCAGACTCCCCATGCCGCCCGTCCGCCTGAATCGAGCCGCCGGAGCCGCCGGATCCGTCGCCGGTTTTTTCTGTTTAGGTAAAAACCGCCTGGTTTTTCTTCAAAACCCTAGATTGTTTTTTTTATTTTATTTAGATTGGTTCGGTTTTCCTTCGGTTTATTTATTTAGCGGAAGCTCGTCCGTTCGTTCGTTTTAACGAACGTTGTTCGCTAGTTAGGTTCCGACAGCGAACGTTCATTCGCTAGTCTTTTCTTTTTATTTTATTTTCGGCCAGGGACCTATCCGCGATTATTTTCATCACAGATTAGCCCCTGATCTTCAAACCCTCGTGGTTTCTTAACCGTTTGTCCAAATCCAGTGAAACCAATGCCAAAATCTTCGTCTCGAACCCCTCTTTCTGCTTAATCAACTTGAACAAGGTCATGACAAATTAAAATTTGGTTTCAAGGAGATTTGTCTTCGAAGTTCTTTTGACCGTAGTTTCAGTTTCGTATCTCCGTTTTGATCGATTCTTTTTGCAAATCGAAGCTCTTCAGTTGAGCTTTCAGTTTGGATCTTCTTATTTGAAGTTTTACCTTTGCATCTTTGCTTGAGTGCTTATGTATGCTATTGTTTGTTTCCGATAGAATTCCTGGAGTGCGCAGCGTGCTACTACGAGTCACTAGGTTTTGCGGATCATCAGCAAGGCAAGTAACAGATTGATCGTACCCATTTATTACCCAGTTTTTATGCATTAGTTACAACCCCCAAACATTGCATGAGTAGGATATCTTAACATGTGGGTTTTGGGAAGTAGATGATGAGGTAGAACCTATTACCCTTTTTATTATCAAACCCCTGGGAGTTACTTCTATGTTATGCTATTATTGTCATGCTATGCTCGTAGATGTGGATTGGGTTTGAGTGTATCCATGATAGATGTGAGATTATTAATTAATGGTTTACTTAAGGTGGCTACTTAAACACACATCTGGGTGGATTGGTTGCGGGCACCTGGGGATATACCAGGATGTCCTTTTTGGTTCGCCACCCAGGCTCAAAGGGATCATAAGATTATTCATGCTAGAAACTTCCGTGTGCAGCCACAAGCTATTATGGGCTCTGGCATAGTTGAGTAAGTTGTGAGAAACCTTTCCATGATGGGCTAGCAGATGTAGGGGGTTGTTGGTGTACCGGCCTATCTATCGGTTAAGGAGGCCTCTTCAGAAAGACTGTGTCTCGGTCATCCGTTTCTCAAACACCATGCAGCGCGAGAAATACAATAGAGGAGATCAAGTCTTGTGGGGATAAGTGTGCAAACCTCTGCAGAGTGTACAAACTAACCATGGTTAGCCGTGTCCCTGGTTATGGACATCTTGAGTATCTGGTTCTTGAATTATCATGTTGATCTCATCACTCTAAATTAATTTGTTGGGATGTTAATTACTTTTAATTGGGATTGAGATGGGGATTTACCATTCTCAATGTTTATCAACTACCATGATAGTTAAATAAAATATATTTCTTTGTTGTAGGAAAAATTGGCTTTCGCAAAAACATTATAACCATAGAGCCTCCACCAGCCATATATGCATGCAGTGATAGCATTTACTTGTTCATTGCTCTGCTGTGTTATCTTGCCAGCATATTCCATGTGATGACCCATTTCGGGCTACAACATATCATGTTGCAGACTTTTCAGACGAAGAGTAAGATGCGCTAGGTCATTGTCGTGCACTCAGCTATGCCGTTGGGGTTGATGGACTCACTTTATCTTCCAAGTCTTCCGTTGTTATCTTATTTAGATGGCCTTAAGCCATATTTATTGTAATAAGATCTCTTTTGATACTATCGATGTAATAAGTGTGTGTAACATCCCAAATTTTCAATTTGGAATGTTATACAAGAGATCATCATTGCATATCATATTTATTGCATTTTGGTTGATCCTAGAAATTTCACGCAACTCAAGGACCCTCGAAGAAAGTTGGGGATTTTGTTATTTTCATATTTGGGTTATCTCAAATTTTGAAAATAGGATCGTTTGATTTTATTTATTTTATCTTCAATTATTTCTATTACAAAAATATGAGAGAGGGAATAAAATGACTTTCCCAAAATAAAGAAATATTGAGGATTCAATAATAAAATAAAATAAGATTTTATTTTGGTTTTATTTGCTATTTTATTTGAATTTAGGAAAAATGCGTGTTTTTCGAAATTGCATTTAGGCCCCAAATAAATGTTCATCCTGTGTGGCTTGATTTTAGAAGCCGGGGAAAATTTATTTGGGGATTTTTGGAGTCTGTTTAGTATTTCTTTTCTTTTTTATCCCGAGCGTAATTATTTAAAAAAAATCCGAACCGACCTTGGGCCGTAACCGGCCAGGACTCCTCCTGGTCAGGCCTCTTATAAGCGCCCCGAGGCCCCCGGCTGAAGCCCAGCCGCGCCCCCGCCCAAACCCTAACCCTAGCCGGCCCCGCCGCGCCGCCGCCGCCCGCACCGCCGCCACCCCACCGCCGCCCCGCCGGCCCGCTGCCGTCGTTCACCGGAGTTGTCGGAGGTAGTTTTTTTTCACCTCCGGTTTTTCTCGAAAAACGGTTCAGTTTTCCGACGGTTTTGTTCGTTTTTTCAATTTTGGTTTTTTTAAATATATCGGTTTTTCCGGTTTATATAATTAGCGAGCGTTCGTTTTAACGAACGTTCGTCGTTTTTCTTTTTCTCGGATTAAATCCGTGATTTTTCTGATCGTGATTTCTGATCCGATTTTCGTTTTAGTCTAACTTTTCGCTCGTTTATCGAAATCAGGCGATTCAAGCGCCTGGAGTTTCGTCTCGAAACCCTCTTTCTGTTTAACCAACTCAAACAAGTTTTTGCCATAGTAAAAATTGCCCTAGAATCCAGAATAGTAAATAAAGCTTGTTTCTTTTGCCGTTTGTCTTTCGTTGCTTCGCTCGTTTTGATTCTTTTTGCCAACCGGAGTTTTTAAGTTGAACTTTCTGGTTAGATCTCTTGTTTGAATTTTACCTGTGCATTAGTTGAGTGCTTATTGTATGCTTGTTTGTTTGCGATAGAGTACCCGGAGTGCGCCGCTTGCTACTTCGAATCGCTAGGTTTCCCGGATCATCAGCAAGGCAAGTAACACTTTGATCATGTTTTTCCCTCTACCCAGTTTTATTGCATTAGATCAATCCTCACACATTGCATGATTAGGATCTAATTAAATTGTGGGTCTGGGAAGTAGATGAGGTAGTACCTATTACCTGTTATTATCAAACCTTTGGGAGTTACTTCTGCGTTTGCTTATTATGCCATGCTATGCTAGTAGACGTGGATTGGGTGAGTGTATCCATGACAACTGTGAGATGTTAATTAATGGTTTACTTAAGGTGGCAACTTAAATACACATCTGGGTGGATTGAGGCACCTAGGTATTCCAGCGATTGCCTGTTTTTCTTTTGGACCGCCACCCAGGCTCAAAGGGATCATGAGATTATTCATGATAGAAACTTCCGTGTGCAGCCACAAGCTACTATGGGCTCTAGCATACTCGATTAAGTCGTGCGAACTCTTACAGTGGTAGACTAGCAGATGTAGGGGATGTAGGTTGGTACGGTCTACCCGTTCGTAAGGTGCCAGCGCTTCTGAAAGACTATGTCCCGGTCATCCGTTTCTCAAACACCATGTAGTGCGAGAATTCCAACGGAGGAGATCGAGTCTTGTGGGGAAAAGTGTGCAAACCTCTGCAGAGTGTATAAACTAATCATGGTTAGCCGTGTCCCCGGTTATGGACATCTTGAGTATCTAGTACCTGGATTATCATGTGAATCTCAACATGTTACTCAAAAAATTAATTTTGTTGGGTTTTGTTTAATGATGATGCTTAATTGGGATTGAGAATGCTGTCAACCATTCTCAATGTTTAACAACTACCATAATAGTTAAATAATATTTATTCCTTTGCAGTAGGGAAAAATTGGCTTTACGCAAAAACTGTAACCATAGAGCTTTCCACCAGCCAAATATGCATATAGAATAGCATGTTTCATTCCATTACTCTCTATGTGTTATTTTGCCAGCATATTCCATGTGCTGACCCGTTTCGGGCTGCAACATTAATGTTGCAGACTTTTCAGACAACGATTAAGGAGTTTTAGGTCGTGGTTCTATACTCAGTGATGCCGTTGGAGTTGATGGACTCACTTATCTTCCAAGCCTTCCGCTGTTATCGTAATTAGATGGCCTTAAGCCATATTTATTGTAATAAGTTCTCTTTTGAGACTCTCGATGTAATAAGTGTGTGATTTGCTACTCTGTTATAAATCCTTCAAGTACTATGTGGTGTCAGCATTACTGATCCAGGGATGACACCGGAGCACGGAGATTGGACCGTTTGAGGTCCGGTCGCTACAAGATGGTATCAGAGCACACGCTGACTGTAGGACACGACCACTAAGCTAAAGACCTAGATCACTACTCTCTCTCTCTTCTCTTTCTGACTTCTCATCTTTTCTACTCTTTTAGGATGGTGGATGCAAGGAACAAGTTCACTCAACCGGATGAAGATACACCCTTTGGATGTCACTTGAAGGAAGTCACTAGATACCTGAACATACGAGTACCAAGCTTCATCGGAACCTACAACGCCACTTTACCTGAAGAAGAGTGTTGGATGATTCAAGTTCAAGTTCCAGGAAGGACGTTCATGCCAGTCACTGAGCCCATAGAGTTTTCTTTTGATGCACCAACTTGGAGTCTAGGAAAGAGCATGGCAGCTCACATCACCATGGGACGCATTGGAGAAGTCTACTGCAATGATCTCAAGGATACTATCTACCAGATTTGTGGGCGCCGAGATGAGCACTGGGAGATGATCAGCACCAGAAAGGATAGATCTGTCGCAGCTTTTATCCAGGAGTTAAACCAGCACATTCAACGTCAAGAGAACCAGATGTGCACCGACATGATAGATCTGAAGAAGGCGAGGACAAGAATCAAGGAACTGGAGGAAGAACTCAAGGCTACACGTGAAGATTATGAAGAGGAAATAGAAGTATTGGTGGAGAAGAATGACGATCTGATCAAGAAGATCGGAGTATTTATGGGAGGCCCTACACCAGTAGAAGAAGACGAAGAACCCAAGGAGATTCGCCCGGAAGACTACATCATCATCGAAGACACCGACTCGGATCCAGATGATAGCGGTGATGACTATGTTGATGAAGCTGGAGCAGATATCATGGAGTCTGCAACCGAAGAATATTTCTAGTAGACCACCTCATCAGTAGTAGTAGTAGTCCACCATGTAAATATAGTAGTCCGAGCACTTCTGCGATAGTTAGATTGATTGTATGCCTTTGTTTGATTGATTGAATGAAGTGAATTGTTTGCTTTTGCCTCATGTGCATATGGGTTGTGTTTTCTCTTTAGACCCCTCTCTATTCTTAAATCTTATCTTTTCTAAACCCTCAGATGCCTCCGAGACATGACCCCGGATTTACTTTCCCACCGGAGCTCACCCAGTTGATCCAGCAGTAGAACACATTGATGCAGCTGCTAGTCCAGAATCAGAATCAGGGGAACAACAACAATAACCCACCACCACCACCACCACCTGTTGATCACTTAGCCCGTTTTCTTAGGCTGAATCCGCCGGTGTTTTCCAGTAGCACCGAGCCGATAGTGGCAGATGATTGGCTCCGCAAGACAGCTAGAGAGTTGACCACAGCAGGATGCACGGATGCGAAAAAGGTGAAGTTTGCCGCACATCAGCTTGAAGGACCCGCAGCATCATGGTGGGAGAATTTCACAGCCACTTTTCCTGTCGATACTATCACGTGGGACTAGTTTCAGCAGGCTTTTCGAACTGCCCATGTTTCAGCAGGAGCTATGGCCATGAAGAAGCGAGAGTTTCGCAACTTGCACCAAGGAGGATGGACAGTTGGCCAGTATGTGGAGGACTTTAGTAAGCTAGCACGTTATGCCCCAGATGACGTTGCTACGGATGCAGCTAAGCAGGAGAAGTTTCTGGAAGGATTGAATGATGAGTTGAGCATGCAGTTGATGGTAGCAACCTTCAACAACTACCAGGAGTTGGTAGATCGTGCTCTTATGATTGAAGGGAAGCATCAGCAGATTGAGAATCGCAAGAGGAAGTATGGACAAGGGAAGCACAATTTAGGAGCTCAGCAGAAGCCATGTTTTACCCCTAGACCGGGAGGACATTTTCAGCATACCCATGGAGGAGGTAGCTCGCACAATCATAATGGCACCAAGAATGGTAATGGGAATGGAGGAAGCAACGGACAGAATCGTACCAACCCATCGACCCCAGCCAAGAGAGACCTGAGCCAAGTCACTTGTTTTAAGTGCCAGAAGACCAGACATTATGCCAATGAATGTCCTGAATCACAGAATGGAAATGTCAATGGAAGCTCTGGGAAGAAGCCGAACCCTTTCACTAGGGGACAGGTGAACCACGTTAACATGGAGGAGGTTGAAGAGCAGCCGGATGCAGTAATCGGTAAGTTTTTAGTTAAGTCATTTACTGCACTCGTTCTTTTTTATACTAGTGCATCGCATTCATACATATCAAGGGGATTTGTGGATAAGTATAAACTGCCAACCCAAGCCCTTAGGTCACCCATGTTAGTAACCTCGCCTGGAGCAGAATATATGGCTAGCCTATGGTGTGATCGGTTGCCATTAAGGATTGGTAACTACGTATTTCCCTCAGACCTAATAGTGTTGGAATCTCAAGGATTGGATGCGATATTAGGCATGGATTGGTTGTCGATATATGGAGGAAACATCGATTGCGCCAGTAAGTCGATCTTGCTTACCACCCCAGAAGGAAGAAGGATCAAGTATGTATCCCGACATGTGCCAAAGAGGACTCAAGTAAATTGTTTAACAGGAGTTGTGCAGGAGGAAGTACCAGTGGTGAAGGATTTCCCGGATGTATTTCCAGAGGAGTTGCCAGGCATGCCACTGGATAGAGATATTGAGTTTTTGATTGAGCTTTTGCCAGGCACAGGGCCAATATCTAAGAGACCATATAGGATGCCTGCAAAGGATTTGGTTGAGATTAAGAAGCAGATTAAGGAGTTACTAGATAAAGGATACATTCGCCCAAGTTCATCGCCTTGGGGATCGCCAGTACTTCTAGTGGAAAAGAAGGATGGATTGTTAAGGATGGTTGTTGATTATCGAGGATTGAATGAAGTAACCATCAAGAACAAGTACCCACTACCGATGATCAATGATCTGTTTGATCGATTGCAAGAGGCTAAGGTATTTTCCAAGATCGATCTGCGATCAGGATACCACCAGTTGAAGATTTGAGAACAGGATACACCTAAGACAGCTTTTACCACCAGGTATGGGTTGTACGAGTATACCGTTATGTCATTTGGTCTGACTAACGCACCTGCATATCTTATGAACATGATGAACAAAGTGTTTATGGAGTTTTTGGATAAGTTCGTCGTAGTGTTCATTGATGATATCTTGGTTTACTCGAAGAATGAAGAGGAGCATAAGGAGCATTTGCGTTTGGTGCTTGGTAAACTCCGAAAACATCAATTATATGCCAAGTTTAGCAAATGTGAGTTTTGGTTGAAAGAAGTTGGATTTCTCGGACACGTTATATCCGGAGAAGGTATAGCATTAGATCCCACCAAAGTTGATATCGTGACCAAGTGGGAAGCGCCAACCACAGTTGGAGAGATCCGGAGTTTTCTTGGACTCGCAGGATACTACCGAAGGTTTATTGAGAATTTCTCAAAAATTGCGAAGCCTATGACAGAATTGTTGAAGAAGGATACCAAGTTCAAATGGACTAAGGAATGTGAGGCTAGTTTCCAGGAGTTGAAGAAATGTTTGGTTACCTCACCAGTGTTGATTTTACCAGACCAGACCAAGGATTATGAGGTGTATTGCGACGCTTCACGTCGAGGACTTGGAGCAGTGCTTATGCAGGAAGGAAGAGTTGTTTCATATGCCTCACGACAGCTTAAGCCCCATGAGTTGAATTATGCTACGCATGATTTGGAATTAGCAGCCATAGTGCATTCATTGAAGACTTGGAGACATTTTCTGATTGGAAACCATTGCGAGGTGTACACGGATCACAAGAGTTTGAAGTATATTTTCACGCAGAAGGAGTTGAACCTCAGACAAGGGAGATGATTGGAGCTCATCAAGGATTATGATATGAAATTGCATTATCACCCTGGAAAGGCTAACGTAGTAGCTGACGCGTTAAGCCGTAAGAGCCATGTCAACACCCTAATGACGGGAGATTTACCAAGGGAGTTAGCCGAAAATCTTCGAGAACTTTGCTTGGAAATAGTTCCAAGGGGCTATGTAGCAGCATTGGAGATTCAGTCTACTTTGATGGATAAGATCAGAGAAGCCCAGAAGACTGACAAGGAGATTGCCTCTATAAAGGAGAAAATGAGAAAAGGAAAAGCTAAGGGATTTCGTGAGGATGAGCACAATACCTTATGGTTTGAAGATCGTGTCTATGTACCAAAAGATTCGGAGATCAGGAAGTTAATTTTACAAGAGGCCCATGATTCACCGTATTCGATTCACCCAGGAAACACCAAGATGTATTTGGATTTGAAGGATATTTTCTGGTGGACCGGAATGAAGAAGGATATTGCATAATATGTAGCAGTTTGTGATGTATGTCAGAGAGTGAAGGCAGAGCATCAGAAGCCAGCCGGATTGCTACAACCATTGTCGATACCCGAATGGAAGTGGGATAAGCTAGGCATGGATTTTATTACAGGATTGCCCAGGACACGTTCAGGCTATGACTCGATATGGGTTGTAGTCGATCGTTTGACAAAGGTAGCTCATTTCATTCCAGTGAAGACTACCTATACCAGTGCAAAGTTGGCAAAGATATACATGACTAGAATCGTTTGTCTGCATGGAGTTCCAAGGAGCATAGTATCAGATAGAGGAACCCAATTTACCTCAAAGTTCTGGAATCAGTTGCATGAAACCTTGGGTACCAGACTGGAGTTTAGCACAGCTTTCCATCCACAGACAGGTGGACAGACCGAAAGAGTCAATCTGATTTTGGAGGATATGCTAAGAGCTTGTGCGCTAGATTATGGATCTAGTTGGGACGAGAATTTGCTGTATGCAGAGTTCTCTTACAACAACAGCTATCAATCCAGTTTGAAGATGGCCCCTTACGAAGCTTTGTACGGAAGGAGGTGTAGGACCCCATTGTCTTGGGATGAAGTTGGAGATCGCCAGTTGTTTGGACAGGATCTGATAAAGGAGTCTGAACAAAAGGTGAAATTGATTCGCGATAGGCTCAAGGTAGCTCAATCCAGGCAGAAGAGTTATGCAGATTCTAAACGCAAGGAGACAGTTTACGAAGTCGGAGACCGAGTTTATCTTCGAGTATCGCCACTTCAAGGAGTTAAGCGCTTTGGAGTTAAGGGAAAGTTAGCGCCACATTTTGTAGGCCCATACAAAGTTTTGGAGCGAATGGGAGAGGTAGCCTATAAGTTGGAATTGCCCGAAGGATTGTCGGGAGTTCACGACGTGTTTCACGTTTCCCAGTTGAAGAAGTGCCACGCAGAGATGGCTGATATACCACTGAGAGATACGGTACCACTGGAAGCGATTCAGTTGGATAGTGATTTGACCTATGAGGAGAAACCAGTTAAGATTCTAGAGTATGCCAGTCGAGTCACCCACAGTAAGGTTATCAAGTTTTGCAAGGTTTGGTGGAGCCACCACATGGAGGATGAAGCCACCTGGGAGTGAGAAGAAGATATGCTGCAGGACCACCCTCACCTATTTTCTAGCCAACCCGAATCTCGAGGGCGAGATTCATCTTAAGGGGGGTAGGTTTGTAACATCCCAAATTTTCAATTTGGAATGTTATACACTAGATCATCATTGCATATCATATTTATTGCATTTTGGTTGATCCTATAAATTTCACGGAACTCAAGGACCCTCGGAGAGAGTTGGGGATTTCGTTATTTTCATATTTGGGTTGTCTCAAATTTTGAAAATAGGATCGTTTGATTTTATTTATTTTATCTTCAGTTATTTCTATTACAAAAATATGAGATAGGGAATAAAATGACTTTCCCAAAATAAAGAAATATTGAGGATTCAATAATAAAATCAAATAAGATTTTATTTTGATTTTATTTGCTATTTTATTTGAATTTAGAAAAAATGCGCATTTTTCAAAATTGCATTTAGGCCCCAAATAAATGTTCATCCTGTGCGGCTTGATTTTAGAAGTCGGGGAAAATTTATTTCGGGATTTTTGGAGTCTGTTTAGTATTTTTTTTGTTTTTTTTCTCGAGTGTAATTATTTAAAAAAAAGTCTGAACCGACCTTAGGCCGTAACCGGCCAGGACTCCTCCTGGTCGGGCCTCTTATAAGCGCCCCGAGGCCCCCGGCCGAAGCCCAGCCGCGCCCCCGCCCAAACCCTAACCCTAGCCGGCCCCGCCGCGCCGCCGCCGCCGGAGCACCCCCGCCCCGCCGGGCCGCCGCCGTCGTTCGCCGGAGTTGGCGGAGGTAGTTTTTTATTCGCCTCCGGTTTTTCTCAAAAAACCGTTCGGTTTTCCGACGGTTTTGTTCATTTTTTTTAGTTTCGGTTTTTTTTAAAGAGATCGGTTTTTCCGATTTATTTAATTAGCGAGCGTT
This sequence comes from Triticum dicoccoides, assembly GCF_002162155.2. NCBI lineage: Eukaryota > Viridiplantae > Streptophyta > Magnoliopsida > Poales > Poaceae > Triticum > Triticum dicoccoides. The sequence continues at coordinate 451,359,984 of NC_041386.1, forward strand.
CGTTCGTTCTCTCGTTTTAACGAACGTTCGTCGTTTTTCTTTTTCACGGATTAAATCCGCGATTTTTCTGATCGCGATTTCTGATCCGATTTTCGTTTTAGTCTAACTTTTCGCTCGTTTATCAGAATCAGGCGATTCAAGCGCCTGGAGTTTCGTCTCGAAACCCTCTTTTCGTTTAACCAACTCAAACAAGTTTTTGCCACTGTAAAAATTGCCCTAGAATCCAGAATAGTAAACGAAGCCTGTTTCTTTTGCCGTTTGTCTTTCGTTGCTTCGCTCGTTTTGATTCTTTTTGCCAACCGGAGTTCTTAAGTTGAACTTTCTGGTTAGATCTCTTATTTGAGTTTTACCTGTGCATTAGTTGAGTGCTTATTGTATGCTTGTTTGTTTGCGATAGAGTACCCGGAGTGCGCCGCTTGCTACTTCGAATCGTTAGGTTTCCCGGATCATCAGCAAGGCATGTAACACTTTGATCATGTTTTTCCCTCTACCCAGTTTTATTGCATTAGATCAATCCTCACACATTGCATGATTAGGATCTAATTAAATTGTGGGTCTGGGAAGTAGATGAGGTAGTACCTATTACTTGTTATTATCAAACCTTTGGGAGTTACTTCTACGTTTGCTTATTATGCCATGCTATGCTAGTAGACGTGGATTGGGTGAGTGTATCCATGACAGATGTGAGATGTTAATTAATGGTTTACTTATGGTGGCAACTTAAATACACATCTGGGTGGATTGAGGCACCTGGGTATTCCAGCGATCGCCTGTGTTTCTTTTGGACCACCACCCAGGCTCAAAGGGATCATGAGATTATTCATGCTAGAAACTTCCATGTGCAGCCACAAGCTACTATGGGCTCTAGCATAGTTGATTAAGTCGTGCGAACTCTTACAGTGCTAGACTGGTAGATGTAGGGGATGTAGGTTGGTACGGTCTACCCGTTTGTAAGGTGCTAGCGCTTCTGAAAGACTATGTCTCGGTCATCCATTTCTCAAACACCATGTAGTGCGAGAATTCCAACGGAGGAGATCGAGTCTTGTGGGGTAAAGTGCGCAAACCTCTGCAGAGTGTATAAACTAATCGTGGTTAGCCGTGTCCCCGGTTATGGACATCTTGAGTATCTAGTACCTGGATTATCATGTGAATCTCAACATGTTGCTCAAAAAATTAATTTTGTTGGGTTTTGTTTAATTATGATGCTTAATTGGGATTGAAAATGTTGTCAACCATTCTGAATGTTTAACAACTACCATGATAGTTAAATAAAATTTATTCCTTTGCAGTAGGGAAAAATTGGCTTTACGCAAAAACTGTAACCATAGAGCTTTCCACCAGCCAAATATACATATAGAATAGTCTGTTTCATTCCATTACTCTCTATGTGTTATTTTGCCAGCATATTCCATGTGCTGACCCGTTTCGGGCTGCAACGTTAATGTTGCAGACTTTTCAGACGACGATTAAGGAATTTTAGATCGTGGTTCTATACTCAGTGATGCCGTTGGAGTTGATGGACTCACTTATCTTCCAAGCCTTCCGCTGTTATCGTAATTAGATGGCCTTAAGCCATATTTATTGTAATAAGTTCTCTTTTGAGACTCTCAATTTAATAAGTGTGTGATTTGCTACTCTGTTATAAATCCTTCAAGTACTGTGTGGTGTCAGCATTACTGATCCGGGGATGACACCGGAGCATAGAGATTGGACCGTTTGAGGTCTGGTCGCTACAGTGTGTGATTGCTACTCTGTTATAAATCCTTCGAAGTACTGTGTGTCAGCATTACCGATCCAGGGATGACACTTATGCACAGAGATTTTACCGTTTGAGGTCGGGTCGCTACAAGATGGTATCAGAGAACACACTGAATGTAGGACACGGCCACTAAGATGAGCCATAGGTCACTCTTCTCTACTCATTTCTGACTTCTCTCCATCTTCTACTCTATAGGATGGCAGACACAAGGAACAAGTTTACCCAGCCTAATGAAGACACACCTTTTGGACGACACTTGAAGGAAGTCACTAGGTACCTGAACATTGGAATACCAAGCTTCACCGGGACCTACGCCGCCACTTACCAGAAGAGGGGTGTTGGATGATTCAAGTTCAAGTTCCAGGCAGGACATTCACGCCAGTAACTGAGCCCATAGAGTTTTCCTTTGATGCACCAACCTGGAGTCTAGGAAAGAGCATGGCAGCCCACATCGCCATAGGATGCATCGGTGAAGTTTATCACAAGGATCTTAAGGACACCATTTAACAGATATGTGGGCGCCGAGATGAGCAATGGGAGATGATCAGCACCAGGAGGGACAGGTCCATTACAACTTTCATCCAGGAGGTAAACCAGCACATTCGACGCCAGGAGAACCAAATTTGCGCAAGCATGATAGATCTGAAGAAGTTGATGACCAGGAACATGGAGCTGGAAGAGGAACTCAAGTCTACACACGACGGATACAAGGAGGAAATCACCATACTAGTGGAGAAGAATAACGACCTGACAAGGAAGTTGGGAGTATTCATGGGAGACCCTGCGCCAGGAGGAGATGACGACCAACCCAAGGACTACATCATCAACGACGACACCAACTCCGACCCCAGTGATGATGATTACGAAGACGAAGCTGGAGCAGCTATCATGGAGTCTTCTACCGATCAAAATTTCTAGTAGACCATCATACTGTTAGTAGTATTTCCCCCATGTATATATTAGTAGTCCGAGTACTGTAATGATAGTTAGATCGATTGTATGTCCTTGCTTGAAATTGTTTTGTAGTGATATGTTTGTGCTTGTCTCAAGTGCATATGGGTAGTTCTTCCTCACTAGACCTCATTCTATTCTAATCTCTCCCCTCTAAAACCCATCAGATGCCTCCGAGACATAACCCCGGATTTGCTTTCCCACTGGAGCTCACTCAGTTGATCCAACAGCAGAATAAACTCATGCAGTTGCTAGTCTAGAACCAAAGCAGCAACAACAACAACAACAACAACAACAACAACAACAACAACAACAACAACAACAACAACAACAACAACAACAACAACAACAACAACAACAACAACAACAACAACAAAAACAACAAAAACAA
>NC_041386.1:451384305-451401463 GCF_002162155.2 Triticum dicoccoides
AACAACAACAACAACAACAACAACAACAACAACAACAACAACAACAACAACAACAACAACAACAACAACAACAACAACAACAACAACAACAACAACAACAACAACAACAACAACAACAACAACAACAACAACAACAACAACAACAACAACAACAACAACAACAACAACAACAACAACAACAACAACAACAACAACAACAACAACAACAACAACAACAACAACAACAACAACAACAACAACAACAACAACAACAACAACAACCCATTGCCACCACCTCCAGTTGACAACTTAGCCCGTTTTTTGAGGTTACAACCGCCGGTGTTTTCCAGTAGCACCAAGCCCATAGTTGCGGATGACTAGCTACGCAGGATTTGAAGGGAGTTAACCACTGCAGGTTGCACAGATGCTGAGAAGGTGCATTTTGATGCACACCAATTGGATGGACCTACAGCCTCATGGTGGGAGAATTACATGGCCACCTTCCCCATAGCCAATGTTACTTGGGAGCAGTTTCAGCAAGTGTTCCGCACTGCTCATGTCTCAACTGGAGCTATGAGCATGAAGAAGCGTGAGTTTCGCAACTTACGCTAGGGCAACCGTATTGTGGGGCGGTACGTGGATGAGTTTAGCAAGTTAGCTCGTTATGCCCCAGATGATGTGGCCACAAATGCCGCGTAGCAAGAGAAGTTTATGGAAGGGCTGACTGATGAGATGAGTATGCAGTTAATGGTGGCGACCTTTAACAACTACCAGGAGTTGGTAGATAAGGCTCTTATGATTGAAGGAAAGCAGCAGCAAACTGAGAGTCGCAAAAGGAAGTATTGACAAGGGAAATACAATTCAGGAGCTCAGCAAAAGCCTTGTTTCACCCTAAAATCGGGAGGATATACCCATAACCATGGAGGCCATACCCACAATGTGTCACAGCCCCAGTTCAGCCCTTGCTTGACTTTGCTTGTTCTTCTTGCCATCATGTTTAAATTCCAAAGAAACTTGAAATGGGGATTGCCTAAACCCATAGCATCAAAGGAATTCACTAGGTTCACCTAAAATATTTTCAGTAAATCCAAATGGCTTTCAAAAATGTTCATCATTTATGGAAAATGCTGTAAATAGTACCAGAGCTGATGCACATTTTTCCATGACATATTTGGGCTCTGAATTAAATCATACCTTATTTGCATTTGGGCATTTAAATTTTATATATTATTCTAAATGTCCAAATATTCATGAACTGAAATGTTTGCTGTTGGAAATAATCCAAACAGTGGCCATCAGAAGTCTCATGATTTCTGAAAATGCTCTGGCATTTTTAATAAATTCAAAACAAACAGACAGAAAATAGAAAACAGAAATAAAAGAGTGAGAGACTGACCCGGGCACTTACCTGGCGCTCTAGCCCACCTAGCGGCTCATCTGAGCTGGTCGGCCCAGCCCACCTCCTCCCCTCTATCGTCTTCCTCCCCCTCGCCCCAAAGCAGCTCGGTGGCGAGCGCCGACGCCGCCCTGGCCACCTCCTGCTTGCCACCGAAGCGCCCCCGACGAGTCTGGAGACGCCCCGCAGTCCCCTCGCTCCTCTCCCCTTCCACGAGCGCGGCCGAATGCAGACGTCGCCGCCGACGAGCTCCCCCACGGCCACAGCCATCTCCGAGCCCCTCCGACGCACCCCTGAGCTCCGCCATGAAGCCCCGGTCCTCCCCGCCGAGCCACATGACGCCAGACGCCCTGGAGCGCCGTCGTCGACGCCATCTCCGCCCTCTGCACCGACGGCCGTTGTCGACCGATTCATCGTCACCAGGCCATCCCCGAGCACGCTGAGATCACCGACGTCCCTGTCGTGAGCTCCTCTACCGAACCCCTCTCTCCCTGCAGTGAATCTCTTCCCCTAGCTAGCCTAGCCACCGGAGCCGTGAGCTCCTCGCCGCCGACAATGGTGCAGTCGTGGCCATAGTCATTGCAGCTCACGTACGAGCACACCAATGTGCTTAGAGCCTTCCCAGGAAGTTGTAGAACTCACCAACTCCTCCTATGGATCATCGTAGTGCCGAACCCATCGATCCCGTAGCTCCGGCCGCCGCTAACCTCAACGCCTGCGCTGCTTCCTGCCACCCTGCGGCCTCCCGTCCGGTCCATTGGATGCGGACGAGCAAGAGATCCTCCCCGGTGCGCTCAGCGCGCCAAACCACTGCCCGAAGCTCAAATCCGAGCCGCGCTGCTGTCGTTTTGGTCGCCGCCGGCCATGCTCTGGCGAGTGCCGACGTGGCCTCGCCATTAGCACTAACCCCGCCAGCTGGACCACCATTAGACGCGGACAGCGGGCCCCGCAGCGGGTCAAAGCCGTAGTCAACACGGGATTAGTTTCTGTCTCACTGACGTGTGGGCCCCAGGCCACTAACTAATCTAGGATTAGCATTAGTTTAACACTAACTAACTCTAGTTAGTTAACTAACTACTGACCAGTGGGCCCTACTGGTCAGGTTTGACCTCGAGGCGCCCAGTTGACCAGCTGACATCACAATGACGCAGTGCTGACGCAATAACTCATATTCTGGATTTAAGTTTATTTAGGAAATTCCAGAAAATAGTATAAACTTCTAAAAATCATAGAAATTCAACCGTAACTCCAAATGAAATAAATTATATATGAAAAATGATCAGAAAAATATGAAGAATTTGTTTATGGCACTTTCATGCATGATTGAAAAAGTTAACCTAACTGAATAGGATAAATCATGATTAGGGCAATTTATGAACTAGCATTTGGAGTTGGAGTTTAACCTTGTTTGAATTCCACTTCAATTAATTTGGCTTAATGCTGCATTAGGTCAATTTAGTTCCTTAACATGACATGGCATTCATTTGATTGTGCATTGCAGTGAATGTTGGTTCTTTTGTGTTTGCCGGTGGTTGTCCCCTCTCAGTAGACGTTACTTCAATGATGTGATCGATGACACCGATGAAGAACTATACTATCTTCAGAAGTGCCAGGCAAGCAAAACCCCCTTGTTCATTCTGATACAAACCCACTCTCTCGCTCCTGCTCTCTTTTACTGCATTAGGACAACAACGATTCAACTGTTACATGCTGCGGTAGTTGAACCCCTTTCCTTTGCATGACCTGTCATTGCCACAGTAAATAGATGAAACCCACTAGCATGAGTAGGAGTTGTTTGAGCCCTGATGTGCCTACTCATTCATGTTTGCTTGTCATGCCTGCTATTGCTTAGAGTTGTGTCAGGTCTGATTCATCGGGGATGAATTGGAAAGTTGTGAACATGACCTACTGTGTGACCTAAGTGTGTGAACAGATTTGGTAAAGGTAGCGGTGAGAGGCCATGTAGGAGTACATGGTGGGTTGTCTCATTGAAACCGTTCTCAAGAACTAAGTTCTGTGTTTGTGATCCATGAAACAGCTACTACCACACATTGGGCCCTGAAATATGACCCCGCTCGACTTACTGACCCCTCTTGTCCTCTGTCTAGGAGTTGCAACTAGTTTCGGGTGTATATAGGATATATGTTGGTCGCCGTGCGTAGCGCTGACCCTAGGGGTGGGCTATGATGTGGTAGATACACCGTGGCACGGTGTACCGGGCGCCCGTTTGGTGTCTCGGGAACCCTGCACACATCATTTGGGGCTGTGAGCGAAACTTCGGCCGGATCTCCTCGTGGATGGAACCCGAATAGGCGATAAACCTGGACTAGAGACTTGTGCGGTTAGTCAGGTCGTGGTCTACACCCACGTCCGCTTTCGCTTGAAGTCTGCCGAGCACATGTCATGTGCAGACGCTAAGTGGTGGAAACATGTGTGACAAAGTACACCCCTCCAGGGTATAAAACTATTCGAATAGCCGTGTCCGCAATAAAGGACTTCTGGGTTGCCTATAACAGTTCATAGAGAAGTGAAAGTGGATACTCTAAAATGCACAAGATAAGCGGGAGTGCTATGGATGGCGTTCTCGTAGGGAGACGGGAGCGGATCCATAGTGGTGTATTGATATGGTGAATATGTGGACTCGTGTGCGCCACCTCAAAAGAGTTACTTGCAGTCGTAGTTTAAGATAGCCACCGAGTCAAAGCTGGCTTGCTGCAGTTAAACTCCCCCACCCCCCTGTTGATACCAATGCATATGTAGCTAGGTCTGATGTAAGTCTTGCTGAGTAATTTTGTACTCACGTTTGCTTAATTTATGTTTTGCAGAGAGACTTTAGTCTCGCTAGTAGTTTCGCGTGGACTTCGACGTTTAGCTTGATACCTCAGCTACGATCTTGTGCCCTCGGCAGGATCTGGTAGACAGTCAGACTTCTTAGCCTTTTTCATTTGTAGATGTCTGTACTTAGACATGTTAAGCTTCCGCATGTGCTTTGATTTGTATGCTATAATTGTTGGGTCATGAGACCCATGTTTGTAATATCTCGCTCCTCGGAGCCTAATGAATAAATACTTGAGTTGTAGAGTTATGTTGTGATGCCATGTTGTATTTACACATATCGAGCATATTGTGTGTATGATTGAAATGCTTGGTATGTGTGGGATCCGACAATCTAGTTGTTTATCCTTGGCAGCCTCTCTTATGGGGAAATGTAGTCTAGTGCTTCCATGAGCCATAGTAGTCCGCTACATCCCGGTTCACCGGAGTCCTGTTAGCCCAGCACTACTGCTCAGGACACTTGACTGGCCGGCATGTGTTTCACTTCGTTCCTGTGTCTGTCCCTTTGGGGAAATGTCACGTGGTGACATCCAGAGTCCTGCCTAGCCTGCTACAGCCCGGGTTCCCAGAGTCTTGTTAGCCCAGTGCTACAGCCCGGATTCACACACTGTTGACCGACATGCTCGATGTGATTCATGTATGCCTGTCCCCATAGGTTGGTGACGCTTTGGATTCACGACTAGCCATGTCGGCCCGGGTTCCCTGTCATATGGATGCTAGCGACACTATCATATACGAGAGCCAAAAGGCGCAAACGGTCCTAGGCCATGGTAAGGCGACACCCATGGGAATACCGTGCGTGAGGCCGCAAAGTGATATGAAGTGTTACCGGCTAGATTGATGTGACTTGGAATCGGGGTCCTGACAGCTTTGGTATCAGAGCCTGACTGCCTATAGGATTACCAAGCCAAACTGGTCGAAGTTGAGTCTAGAAATGCTTTAGCTATATAAGGGAATTGATTGGGGAAGGGAACGTAAGCCTCTTTTTACTCCTTTACCTTATGTCCTTCTGATCTGAGTCAACCTCTTCTTTTCTACGGGGATTAAGCACTAGGCCTTCTCATCTATCTATCAGGATGACGTGTTACTAAACCGTAGTTGCCTAGGATTGTTGAGTTTAAGCCCGAGTTCGGTTCCTACTACTTCTGTGTGTTGGCAGTTCATCTCAGAACTTTGATATTGTGATGTTAAGTGGTTATGCCACCATTTTGCAGGATGTCTCAAATCATTTTGAGCATTTACAGCCGTTATGCTGTCCGAGTCATCCCAGGTTTCTAAATAGTCTGATGCATTTGCAAATCGCTTCTTTCCGTTCCCGATGTTCCTTTGGGCCAGTTCAACCACACTAATTTGTGATTTGAGGTACTCTATTGCCTCAACATATATGTTGGAGCTATTATTATGCCCCTAGGTGTTTTAGGGAGTCACCTAGTAATCTAGCAATGCTTTGTGTTCCCGTTGTGATGATTCTGTCCACCATTCTCGAAAGCATCCGGTGATGCCACTTAGTAGTAGGCATTCTACTCCTGGGTTTTGAACCCAAGGTTCACCTATTTCATGTTGTTAGTATTTGCTAGTTCCCTCAAGATATTAGTAACCCTGCGATAGTCCTCGAGGTCTGTGGTATATCCTTCTTCCAATACCATGAACCAATATGGCAAAAGCCTTTGAACCAAAAGATCACAATAAGAGTGCTCTTGATGAGTTCTCCATTCTGCATTGTGAATCTGCCAGTCCTACCTTTCTGCATGGGTTGTCCGGAAGAAATGTTGAGTTTTGCTCGACATACTAATCTATGAATCCACAACTCAAAAAGTTATATGTTCCTTGAGTTGTTCCTCTTCAGTTGTATTCCGACCATCCTCTATCAGTTGATAGCCAAGAGTGTGTGTGCATTTGTGTTCATCGATGCCTTTTATTCTTGTGGTCCGTCAAGTTGTTCTATTCCGAAATGACTAGGAGAAACAAACCCCAGTACCTCGTCCATTTCCAGGATTGGGACAAGGAGTAGTTGTGCTCTGCAGATCAAATGCCAATCCAGCTTTTGCTCTGTTCTACCCTGGAGTATTACCCCCTTTATGTCAGGATTGTCATGAGAATTGCACCATCTCTTATGAATTCTTGACGTAGTGATACTTCTCGCTATCATTGTTTCATTCCTCGGTCTCGTGTTGTCGCAATCGGAATGCCGACAAGTGAACCATGATGTGTGAAATCAATACTACTAGCAACCCCGTTGCTTGGTAGCTAATGGGCAATAATTTCATTCTTAGCATGTTGGTTATTGAATCATCATCCTAAGATGGATCGTGCTACCTAGTCCTTATTTTTAGTGCACTCTTCGATCAATGAAATAGGATTGTGGCAATCCATCACTCTCTTGGTCCCATCGTCTTGCCCCGAAAAGCAAGAATGTTCTCGAGTTTAGTAACATATCGGTGGTTCATGATTTTCCGAAGATCTTCTCGGAAGTATTACCTGGTTGTCACCTGACCGCTATGTTGAGTTCGTGATCATGTTGGTTTTTTCCTCTAAATCACCCCTTCTCCAAGAATCTATGTTGGATATCCCTGAGCTAGTTGGTTGAGCTAGACAACAACTTGGAGAGTTGGAAGGTAGAAGCTTTGCTTAACTTAGTTCATCTCTAAGGGATATCTTCTCTGTGTGTGTGTGTTGAAGAAAGATGATATCTCCATTGATTGGTCCTCGTGATCAGTTGTTGGACCTATTGTCTTATCCAATCTTTGATTTGACTATGGGCTATCGTAAAATCAAATTAGAACCAACGATGTTCGTACTGTTGTCTTACCCGTGGTTGTTTCCCCGGGCATACACCATTATATTTTTTGGGTCTGACCGATGCTATCACCTTGTTCACATAATTGTGTAATTCCACTTATATGGAAACCTGGATGAATTGTTGTTGAGCCCATCAGCAACATTTTTATCTTCTCCATGATTCATGTTGAGCATCCAGTTAGCATTGGAAATTTTTATAATCATTATCTTCATGTTCCGTTCATGAAGAATATGTTCGGCTGAAAGGAGTGACTTCCTCTAATTCATGTGCATTTGATGCAAGTTGCCACCGTGAATTCGAGAAAGTCAATGTTGCTTCCTCTGGAACCATCCCAAGTCAGTTATGCATGTGCGAAGTATACACTGGTTTGCGAGACTAGCTACCTCCACTCCATGTGTAATTCCTAACACCCCAAGCCACTGATTGACTTGTTCAAGGAAACAAAGTCTAGCGCGCGTAAAGACTTCGAAATCTTTGATGATGGATCCTAACCTGAACTCGATAGTGTTCTATTGTAAGACTACTACATGGTCATGCTTGTCTTGGACAGCGTGTTCACAGGTTTGTAGCAGAACCAGCTCATGTTTTGGAGCATGCTATCGTAGTTCATTTTCCTGAGAATCCCGCAACGTCATCTCTTTGGTTAGTGTTGCAAATTTTCTTTTCCAGACATGCTGTCTGAAATGTCATGTTACCAACCAGATCTGAATCTCAGACAGATATGATGGTTGGAACTAGTCCAAGATCTATGATGTAGGTTCCAACAAGGTTGATGTTGGCCGACACACCTAGCCGGAAGATCTATCATTATAGTATCTTGATTGAGCTATTTGACCATCTTCTCCATGAGGATTCAGTGCAACATATTCTAGAAGTTGTTCCTTACGGATCCTTGTACTCCCAGTTTCTTCGATTATTCTATAACCATCCAAACGGTGGAATCACTCTCGTTGAGTTATTCCCAGTTACCAGAATCATTCCCAGCATTTGCATTTTGTTCCCAGCTTGCACCACCATTGTGCCAATTCCCATGAGCTGACCTCTCAGTAATTGTTGTCCAGGATCATCCTCAAAGTGGTCCTGTCATGGGTCCCATCCATTTTCGGTGATAAGCAAAAGTCATCCATTGCGTTGTCTTCAACAAGGTAGTCCACATCATCCATCCTAGTTCGAGTATGCAATTTCTTCGAGCTCTTTCAAACAATCAATTGTAATTTGCCTTAAGCTGGTATGAAGAGTTTCAATGATCTATGGATCAAAAGTAATTCTTTTTGCCACTAAAGGGAACAGTCCAATGAGTCACCTTTCCCAAGGTGCCCCATTACGGGATCATGGCAATTATTTCCTCCCCACCTTGACACCATCCACCATCTTTCTAAGTGTGGAATTGTTGCCCACCAAATCAAACCCTGTCATTGTTCTTCCATCCCTCTCGATGTGTTTTGTGTCTCAACTCGAGATGTTTCAACATCTCATTCCGCGAGTGATATTGTATAGCTCGATCTTTGAGAAGACCAATCCTAGTAGGGTTTCTTTCCGTTGTCATCGCGTGGATGAAGATCTCAAAAGCGAGGATGTCAAGATCAACGTATGCAATGAATCAACAACCTTATGAGGTGCAACCTGGAACGTGAAGATTATGTTATCTTGTGTTCCCCCCCTCACCTTACCCTATGCTTGAATCTCAGGATGAGATTCTTGTTTAGTGGGGGTGAGCTGTCACAGCCCCAGTTCAGCCCTTGCTTGACTTTGCTTGTTCTTCTTGCCATCATGTTTAAATTCCAAAGAAACTTGAAATGGGGATTGCCTAAACCCCTAGCATCAAAGGAATTCACTAGGTTCACCTAAAATATTTTTAGTAAATCCAAATGGCTCTCAAAAATGTTCATCATTTATGGACAATGCTGTAAACAGTACCAGAGGTGATGCACATTTTTCCATGACATATTCGGGCTCTGAATTAAATCATACCTTATTTGCATTTGGGCATTTAAATTTTATATATTATTCTAAATGTCCAAATATTCATGAACTGAAATGTTTGTTGTTGGAAATAATCCAAACAGTGACCATAAGAAGTCTCATGATTTCTGAAAATGCTCTGGCATTTTTAATAAAGTCAAAACAAACAAACGGAAAATAGAAAACAGAAATAAAAGAGTGAGAGACTTACCTGGGCACTTACCTGGCGCTCTAGCCCACCTAGCGGCCCATCTGAGCTGGCCGGCCCAGCCCACCTCCTCCCCTCTGTCGTCTTCCTCCCCCTCGCCTCGAAGCAGCTCGGTGGCGAGCACCGACGCCGCCCTGGCCACCTCCTGCTTGCCACCGAGGCGCCCCCGACGCGTCTGGAGCTGCCCCGCAGTCCCCTCGCTCCTCTCCCTTACTCTCTGCTCTCTCTCTTTCTCCCTCTAGCCCCTTCCACGAGCGCGGCCGAACGCAGACGTCGCCGCCGATGAGCTCCCCCACGGCCACAGCCATCTCCGAGCCCCTCCGACGCACCCCTGAGCTCCGCCATGAAGCCCCGGTCCTCCCTGCCGAGCCACATGACGCCGGACGCCCTGGAGCGCCATCGTCGACGCCATCTCCGCCCTCTGCACCAACGGCCGTCGTCGACCGATTCATCGTCACCAGGCCATCTCCGAGCACGCTGAGATCACCGACGTCCCCGGCGTGAGCTCCTCTACTGAACCCCTCTCTCCCCGCAGTGAATCTCTTACCCTAACTAGCCTAGACACCGGAGCCGTGAGCTCCTCGCCGCCGACAATGGCGCAGTCGTGGCCATAGTCATTGCAGCTCGCGTACAAGCACACCAATATGCTTAGAGCCTTCCCAGGAAGTTGTAGAACTCACCAACTCCTCCTATAGATCACCGTTGTGCCGAACCCGTCGATCCCGTAGCTCCGGCCGCCACTAACCTCAATGTCTGCGCTGCTTTCGGCCACCCTGCGGCCTCCCGTCCAGTCCATTGGATGCGGACGAGCAAGAAATCCTCCTCGGTGCACTCAGTGCGCCAAACCACCGCCCGAAGCTCAAATCCGAGCCGCGCCACCGTTGTTTTGGTCGTCGCCGGCCATGCTCCGGCGAGTGTCGACGTGGCCTCGCCATTACCACTAACCCCGCCAGCTGGACCACCATTAGACGCTGATAGCGGGCCCCGCAGCGGGTCAAAGCCGCAGTCAACATGGGATTAGTTTCTGTCTCACTGACGTGTGGGCCCCAGGCCACTAACTAATCTAGGATTAGCATTAGTTTAACACTAACTAACTCTAGTTAGTTAACTAACTACTGACCAGTGGGACCTACTGGTTAGGTTTGACCTGGAGGCGCCTAGTTGACCAGCTGACATCACAATGACGCAGTGCTGATGCAATAACTTATATTCTGGATTTAAGTTTATTCAGGAAATTCCAGAAAATGGTATAAACTTCTAAAAATCATAGAAATTCAACCGTAACTCCAAATGAAATAAATTATATATGAAAAATGATCAGAAAAATATGAAGAATTTGTTTATGGCACTTTCATGCATGATTGAACAAGTTAACCTAACTAAATAGGATAAATCATGATTAGGGCAATTTATGAACTAGCATTTGGAGTTGGAGTTTAACCTTGTTTGAATTCCACTTCAATTAATTTGGCTTAATGCTGCATTAGGTCAATTTAGTTCCTTAACATGACATGGCATTCATTTGATTGTGCATTGCAGTGAATGTTGGTTCTTTTGTGTTTGCCGGTGGTTGTCCCCTCTCAGTAGACGTTACTTCAATGATGTGATCGATGACACCGATGAAGAACTATACTATCTTCAGAAGTGCCAGGCAAGCAAAACCCCCTTGTTCATTCCGATACAAACCCACTCTCTCGCTCCTTCTCTCTTTTACTGCATTAGGACAACAACGATTCAACTGTTACATGTTGTGGTAGTTGAACCCCTTTCCTTTGCATGACCTGTCATTGCCACAGTAAATAGATGAAACCCACTAGCATGAGTAGGAGTTGTTTGAGCCCTGATGTGCCTACTCATTCATGTTTGCTTTTCATGCCTGCTATTTCTTAGAGTTGTGTCAGGTCTGATTCATCGGGGATGAATTGGAAAGTTGTGAACATGTCCTACTGTGTGCGAGCTAAGTGTGTGAACACAATTTGGTAAAGGTAGCAGTGAGAGGCCATGTAGGAGTACATGGTGGGTTGTCTCATTGAAATCGTTCTCAGGAACTGAGTTCTGTGTTTGTGATCCATGAAACAGCTTCTACCACACATTGGGCCCTGAAATATGACCCCGCTCGACTTACTGACCCCTCTCGTCCTCTGTCCAGGAGTTGCAACTAGTTTCTGGTGTTTATAGGATATGTGTTGGCCGCCGTGCATAGCGCTGACCCTAGGGGTGGGCTATGATGCGGTAGATACACCGTGGCACGGTGTACCGGGCGCCCGCTTGGTGTCTCGGGAACCCTGCACACATCGTTTGGGGCTGTGAGAGAAACTCCGGCCGGATCTCCTCATGGATGGAACCAGAATAGGCGATAAACCTGGACTAGAGACTTGTGCAGTTAGTCAGGTAGTGGTCTACACCCACGTCGGCTTTCGCTTGAAGTCTGCCGAGCACATGTCATGTGCAGACGCTAAGTGGTGGAAACATGTGTGACGAAGTACACCCCTGCAGGGTATAAAACTATTCGAATAGCCGCGTCCGTGGTAAAGGACTTCTGGGTTGCCTATAACAGTTCATAGAGAAGTGAAAGTGGATACTCTAAAATGCGCAAGATAAGCGTGAGTGCTATGGATGGCGTTCTCGTAGGGAGACGGGAGTGGATCCATACTGATGTATTGATATGGTGAATATGTGGACTCGTGTGCGCCACCTCAAAAGAGTTACTTGTAGTCGTAGTTTAAGATAGCCACCGAGTCAAAGCTGGCTTGCTGCAGTTAAACTCCACCACCCCCTTGTTGATACCGATGCATATGTAGCTAGTTCTGATGTAAGTCTTGCTGAGTACTTTTGTACTCACGTTTGCTTAATTTATGTTTTGCAGAGAGACTTCAGTCTCGCTAGTAGTTTCGCGTGGACTTCGACGTTTAGCTTGATACCTCAGCTACGATCTTGTGACCTCGGCAGGATCTGGTAGATAGTCAGACTTCTTAGCCTTTTTCATTTGTAGATGTCTGTACTTAGACATGTTAAGCTTCCGCATGTGCTTTGATTTGTATGCTATGATTGTTGGGTCATGAGACCCATGTTTGTAATATCTCACTCCTCGGAGCCTAATGAATAAATACTTGAGTTTTAGAGTTATGTTGTGATGCCATGTTGTATTTACACATATCGAGCATATTGTGTGTATGATTGAAATGCTTGGTATGTGTGGGATCCGACAATCTAGTTGTTATCCTTGGCAGCCTCTCTTATGGGGAAATGTAGCCTAGTGCTTCCATGAGCCATAGTAGTCCGCTACAGCCCGGTTCACCGGAGTCCTGTTAGCCCAGCACTACTGCTCAGGACACTTGACTGGCCAGCATGTGTTTGACTTCGTTCCTGTGTCTGTCCCTTCGGGGAAATGTCACGTGGTGACATCCGTAGTCCTGCCTAGCCTGCTACAGCCCGGGTTCCCGGAGTCCTGTTAGCCTAGTGCTACAGCCCGGATTCACACGCTGCTGACCGACATGCTCGATGTGATTCATGTATGTCTGTCCCCATATGTTGGTGCCGCTTTGGGTTCACGACTAGCCATGTTGGCCCGGGTTCCCTGTCATATGGATGCTAGCGACACTATCATATACGTGAGCCAAAAGGCGCAAACGGTCCCGGGCCATGGTAAGGCGACACCCATGGGAATACCATGCGTGAGGACGCAAAGTGATATGAAGTGTTACCGGCTAGATCGATGTGACTTGGAATCAGGGTCCTGACACAATGGAGGAAGTTCGCATAACCACAGTGGCCCTAGGAATGGAAATGGAGTGGAGCAAGCAGTCAGAACCGCTCTAACCCAAGCACACCCGCCAAGAAGGACCAAAGTCACGTTACTTGTTTCAAGTGTGGGAAGACTGGTCACCGTGCCAATGAGTGTCCTGAACTCAAGAATGGAAATGGCAATGGAAGCTCCGGGAAGAAGCCCAACCCTTTCAACAAGGGACAAGTGAACCACGTGAACGTGGAGGAGGTTGAGGAGCAGCCAGATGTAGTTATCGGTAAGTTTTTGGTTAAGTCATTTACTGCAATAGTTCTTTTTGATACTGGTGCATCACATTCATACATATCAAGGGGATTTGTGGATAAGTATAAGTTGCCCACCAAAGTTCTTAAGAAGCCTATGTTAGTAAGCTCACCTGGAGCGGAGTATATGGCAAGCACTGGATGTTTTTAGATGGCATTGACCATAGGTAGTCATGTTTTCCCCTCAGACTTGATAATCTTGGAATCACAAGGATTGTATGTGATACTCGGTATGGTTTGGCTATCGAAGTATGACGGAAACATTGATTGCGCCAGTAAGTCAATTCTGCTCACCACATCGGAGGGAAAAAGGATTAAGTATGTATCCAGGCATACACCAAAGAGGACTCGCGTAAATTCCCTCACGGGAGTTGTTCGGGAGGAAGTGCCTGTAGTGAAGGACTACCCGGATGTATTTCTAGAGGAACTACCAGGCATGCCGCCGGATCGATACATTGAGTTTTTGATAGAGCTATTGCCAGGCACCGGACCAATATCGAAGAGACCATACCGGATGCCCGCAAATGACCTGGAGGAGATTAAGAAACATATTAAGGAGTTATTGGAGAAAGGTTACATTCGCCGAAGCTCGTCACCATGGGGAGCCCTAGTGCTCTTGGTTGAGAAGAAGGATAAATCTTTGAGAATGGTTGTTGATTATCGTGCATTGAATGAAGTGACGATCAAGAACAAGTACCCACTACCGATGATCAATGATTTGTTTGACCAGCTACAAGGAGCTAAAGTATTTTCCAAGATCGATCTTCGATCAGGATACCACCAGCTGAAGATCCGAGAACAGGATATACCTAAGACAGCCTTCACCACAAGGTACGGGCTGTACGAGTACACGGTTATGTCATTTGGATTGACTAACGCCCCTGCCTATTTCATGAGTATGATGAACAAGGTGTTCATGGAGTTTTTGGATAAGTTTGTTGTGGTTTTCATTGATGATATTTTGGTATACTCGAAGAATGAAGAGGAACACAAGGAGCATTTGCGTTTAGTTCTCGAGAAGCTCAGGGAACATCAGTTATATGCCAAGTTCAGCAAATGTGAGTTTTGGTTGAAGGAGGTTGGATTCCTTGGACATGTTATATCGGGAGAAGGTATAGCAGTAGACCCTACTAAGGTTCAGTCAGTCACTGAGTGGTTGGCACCCACCTCAGTTGGAGAGATCCGTAGTTTTTTGGGACTCGCGGGATATTATCGGAGATTCATCGAGAATTTCTCTAAAGATTGTGAAGCCTATGACAGAGTTGTTGAAGAAAGACACTAAGTTTAAGTGGACAGATGAATGTAAGGCAAGCTTCTAGGAGTTGAAGAAACGATTGGTTACAGCCCCAGTGCTGATTCTGCCGAATATACGCAAGGATTTACAAGTGTATTGCGGCGCATCTAGCTTAGGACTTGGGGCATGCTTATGCAAGATGGAAGAGTTGTTTCGTATGCCTCACGACAGCTTCGACCGCATGAGTTGAATTATGCCACGCATGATTTGGAGTTAGCAGCTGTAGTGCATGCACTCAAGACCTGGAGACATTTTCTTATTGGAAATCATTGTGATGTGTACACGGATAATAAGAGTTTGAAGTACATTTTCACACAGAAGGATTTGAATCTCGGGAAAAGGAGATGGTTAGAGCTCATAAAGGATTATGATATAAAGTTGCATTATCATCCAGGCAAGGCTAATGTCGTAGCAGACGCTTTGAGCCGGAAGAGTTACGCCAATACCCTCGTAAGCGGAGGATTGCCAAAGGTGTTAGCTGAAGATCTCAGGGAGCTACGTTTGGAGATAGTCCCTAGAGGATTTGTTGCCGCATTACAAATTCAGTCGACAATATTGGGAAAAATTCGAGAAGCTCAGAAGGATGATAAGGAAATTGCCGAGATAAGGGATAAGATGAGCAAAGGAAAAGCCAAGGGTTTTCATGAGGATGAGCATGACACCTTATGGTTTGAGGACCGTGTTTATGTGCCCAATAATGCAGAGATCAGGAAGTTGATACTTCAGGAAGCTCATGACTCGCCATACTTGAAACACCCCGGAAACACCAAGATGTATTTGGATTTGAAGGAGCGTTTCTGGTGGACTGGTATGAAGAAAGATATTGCCGAGTATGTAGCCATATGTGATGTATGCCAGAGAGTGAAGGCAGAACATCAGAAGCCAGCAGGATTACTGCAGCCTATGCTGATACCCGAATGGAAGTGGGATAAGCTTGGCATGGATTTCATCACCAGATTACCCAGGACCCGATCGGGATACGATTCTATTTGGGTAGTAGTGGATCGCTTGACCAAAGTGGCTCACTTTATCCCAGTGAAGACCACCTATACAAGTGCGAAGTTGGCCAAGATATACATGACCAGGATCGTATGTCTGCATGGAGTTTCGAGGACCATCGTATCGGATAGAAGAACACAGTTTACTTCAAAGTTTTGGCACCAGCTGCACCAGACTTTGGGCACCAAGCTAGATTTCAGTACAGCCTTTCATCCGCAGACAGATGGACAGACCGAGAGAGTAAAGCAGATTCTGGAGGACATGTTGAGAGCTTGTGCGCTTGATTAAGGATCTAGTTGGGATGATAATTTGCCCTACGCAGAGTTCTCTTACAACAACAGTTATCAAGCTAGTCTGAAGATGGCCCCTTTCGAAGCTTTGTATGTAAGAAGGTGCAGAACACCGTTGATGTGGGATGAAGTTGGAGACCACCAGTTGTTCAGACTAGATTTGATCAAAGAGTCTGAAGAGAAGGTTAAGTTGATTCGAGACAGACTGAAGGTAGCTCAGTCCAGGCAGAAGAGTTATGCAGACTCAAAACGCAAGGAGGTAGTCTATGAAATCGGAGACAGAGCATATCTTCGGGTGCCACCCCTGTGAGGAGTTAAACATTTTGGAGTTAAGGGAAAGTTAGCCCCAAGATTTGTAGGACCATACCGAGTTTTGAAACGTATAGGAGAAGTTGCCTACAAGCTGGAGTTACCCGAAGGACTGTCAGGAGTTCATGATGTGTTTCACGTTTCCCAGTTGAAGAAGTGTCATGCTGAGATGGCCGATAATCCTCTAAGAGACATAGTGCCACTGGAAGCAATTCAGTTGGATAGTGATCTGACCTATGAGGAGAAACCAGTGAAGATTCTCGAGTTTGCCAGCCGAGTCACACGCAGTAAGGTTATCAAGTTTTGCAAAGTTCAGTGGAGCCACCATACCGAGGATGAAGCCACCTGGGAATGAGAGGATGATCTATGTACAGACCACCCACACCTATTTTCTAGCCAACCTGAATCTCGAGGGCGAGATTCACCTTAAGGGGGGTGGGTAGGTTTGTAACATCCCAAATTTCCAATTTGGAATGCTATACATAGGTCATCATATGCATATCATATTTCATTTGCATTTTTGCTTTGCGATCCCAAAAATCCTAAGCAACTCAAGGACCCACGGAGAGAGTTGGGGATTTTATTGTTTTCATATTTGAATTGTCTCAAATACTGAAAAGTAGATCAGTTTGGTTTTAATTATTTTTCTCTCTGAAAATATTTCATATCAAAAATATATGAGAGGAGATAATATGATTTCTCCAAAATAAATGAAATATTGGAGGATAAATGTTAAAATCAATTAAATAATTTTATTGCTATTTTATTCGAATAAGAAAAATATGCATTTTTCAAAATTGCATTTTTAGGACAAGAAAATGTTCACTTAGTTCTAAATATTTTATTTAGACGGTGAAATTTTGTTTTGGCATTTTTAGATTTTTATTTTTATTTATATATGATTTTCTTGGCGGAATCTATTTAAAAAAATGTTGCGAACCGACTGGGCCGAAGCCCAGCCGGCCCACTCCCACGCCGCCGTTCCCGTCATCCCCGAGACGGACTCCCGAAAGAGTCCGATGCCGCCACGTCGCCGGCC
>NC_041386.1:451402153-451430413 GCF_002162155.2 Triticum dicoccoides
CACCGCGCCCCGCCGCCTGAGCCGCGCCGCCGCCTCGCGCCGCCGCCGCCGCATCCCGCTGTCGTGCCGCTATCGCCTAGCCGCTGGAGCCACCACCCCACGTCGCCCGTCCGCCGAAATCGAGCCGCCGGATCCATCGCCGGTTTTTTTTCGGTTTAGGTAAAAACCGCCCAGTTTTTCTTCAAAACCCTAGATTGGTTTTTTATTTTATTTAGATCAGTTTGGTTTTCCTTCGGTTTATTTATTTAGCGGACGCTCGTCCGTTCGTTCCTTTTAACGAACGTTGTTCGCCGGTTAGGTTCAGACAGCGAACGTTCGTTCGTTAGTCTTTTCTTTTTATTTTATTTTCGGCCAGGGACCTATCCACGATTATTTTTATCACAGATTAACCCCTGATCTTCAAACCTCGCCGTTTCTTAACCGTTTGTCCAAATCCAGTGAAACCAACGCCAAAATCTTTGTCTCGAACCCCACTTTCTGTTTAATCAACTTAAACAAGGTCTTGACAAATTAAAATTTGGTTTCAAGTAGATTTGTCTTTGAAGTTTTTTTAACATAGTTTCAGTTTCGTATCTCCATTTTGATCGATTCTTTTTGCAAATCGAAGCTCTTCAGTTGAACTTTCAGTTTGGATCTTCTTATTGAATTTTTCCCTTTGTATCTTTGCTTGAGTGCTTATGTATGCTATTGTTTGTTTGCAATAGAATTCCCGGAGTGCGCAGCGTGTTACTACGAGTCACTAGGTTTTGCGGATCATCAGCAAGGCAAGTAACACATTGATCATACCCCTTTATTACCCAGTTTTTATGCATTAGTTACAACCCCCAAACATTGCATGAGTAGGATCTCTTAACATGTGGGTTTTGGGAAGTAGATGATGAGGTAGAACCTATTACCCTTTTTATTATCAAACCCCTGGGAGTTACTTCTACGTTATGCTATTATTGCCATGCTATGCTCGTAGACGTGGATTGGGTTTGAGTGTATCCATGACAGATGTGAGATTATTAATTAATGGTTTACTTAAGGTGGCTACTTAAACACACATCTCGATGGATTGGTTGCGGGCACCTGGGGATATACCAGTGCTGTCCTTTTTGGTTCGCCACCCAGGCTCAAAGGGATCATAAGATTATTCATGCTAGAAACTTCCGTGTCCAGCTACAAGCCATTATGGACTCTGGCATAGTTGAGTAAGTTGTGGGAAACCTTTCCATGATGGGCTAGCAGATGTAGGGGATTGTAGGTGTACCGGACTATCTATCGGTTAAGGTGACCTCTTCGGAAAGACTGTGCCTCGGTCATCCGTTTCTCAAACACCATGCAGTGCGAGAAATACAATGGAGGAGATCAAGTCTTGTGGGGAAAAGTGTGCAAACCTCTGCAGAGTGTACACACTAATCATGGTTAGTCGTGTCCCCGGTTATGGACATCTTGAGTATCTGGTTCTTGAATTATCATGTTGATCTCATCACTCTAAATTAATTTGTTGGGATGTTAATTACTTTTAATTGGGATTGAGATGGGGATTTACCATTCTCAATGTTTATCAACTACCAACAACAACAACAACAACAACAAAGCCTTTAGTCCCAAACAAGTTGGGGTAGGCTAGAGGTGAAACCCATAAGATCTCACAACCAACTCATGGCTCTGGCACATGGATAGCAAGCTTCCACGCACCCCTGTCCATAGCTAGCTCTTTGGTGATACTCCAATCCTTCAGGTCTCTCTTAACGGACTCATACCATGTCAAATTCGGTCTACCCCGCCCTCTCTTGACATTCTCCGCACGCTTTAGCCGTCCACTATGCACCGAAGCTTCTGGGGGCCTGCGCTGAATATGCCCAAACCATCTTAGACGATGTTGGACAAGCTTCTCTTCAATTGGTGCTACCCCAACTCTATCTCGTATATCATCATTCTGGACTCGATCCTTCCTTGTGTGGCCACACATCCATCTCAACATACGCATCTCCGCCACACCTAACTGTTGAACATGTCGCCTTTCAGTCGGCCAACACTCAGCGCCATACAACATTGCGGGTCGAACCGCCGTCCTGTAGAACTTGCCTTTTAGCTTTTGTGGCACTCTCTTGTCACAGAGAATGCCAGAAGCTTGGCGCCACTTCATCCATCCGGCTTTGATTCGATGGTTCACATCTTCATCAATACCCCCATCCTCCTACAGCATTGAACCCAAATACCGAAAGGTGTCCTTCTGAGGTACCACCTGGCCATCAAGGCTAACCTCCTCCTCACACCTAGTAGTACTGAAACCGCACATCATGTACTCGGTTTTAGTTCTACTAAGCCTAAACCCTTTCGATTCCAAGGTTTGTCTCCATAACTCTAACTTCCTATTTACCCCCGTCTGACTATCGTCAACTAGCACCACATCATCTGCAAAGAGCATACACCATGGGATATCTCCATGTATATCCCTTGTGACCTCATCCATCACCAATGCAAAAAGATAAGGGCTCAAAGTTGAACCCTGATGCAGTCCTATCTTAATCGGGAAGTCATCAGTGTCGACATCACTTGTTAGAACACTTGTCACAACATTATCGTACATGTCCTTGATGAGGGTAATGTACTTTGCTGAGACTTTGTGTTTCTCCAAGGCCCACCACATGACATTACGCGGTATCTTATCATAGGTCTTCTCCAAGTCAATGAACACCATATGCAAGTCCTTCTTTTGCTCCCTATATCTCGCCATAAGTTGTCGTACCAAGAAAATGGCTTCCATGGTCGATCTCCCAGGCATGAAACCAAACTGATTTTTGGTCACGCTTGTCATTCTTCTTAAGCAGTGCTCAATGACTCTCTCCCATAGCTTCATTGTATGGCTCATCAGCTTAATTCCATGGTAATTAGTACAACTTTGAACATCCCCCTTGTTCTTGAAGATTGGTACTAATATACTCCGTCTCCATTTATCAACTACCATGATAGTTAAATAAAATATATTCCTTTGTTGTAGGAAAAAATTGGCTTTTGCAAAAACATTATGACCATAGAACCTCCACCAACCATATATGCATGTAGTGATAGCATTTACTTGTTCATTGCTCTATTGTGTTATCTTGCCAGCATATTCCATGTGCTGACCCGTTTTGGGCTGCAACATATCATGTTGCAGACTTTTCAGACGAAGAGTAAGGTGCGCTAGGTCATTGTCGTGCACTCATCTATGTCGTTCGAGTTGATGGACTCACTTTATCTTCCAAGTCTTCCGCTATTATCTTATTTAGATGGCCTTAAGCCATATTTATTGTAATAAGATCTCTTTTGAGACTATCGATGTAATAAGTGTGTGATTGCTACTTTGTTATAAATCCTTCGAAGTACTCTGTGTGTTAGCATTACCGATCCAGGGATGACACTTATGCACAGAGATTTGACCGTTTGAGGTCGGATCGCTACACAAGCGCGTTGACCGTGCGTGGTCTGCGCGTGGGCCTCGGCCTCGCCCGCCAGCCCAGCTGGACCAGTCGGCCTGCCTCCTCACCCGATCTGGGCTTGGCCCATGGTGAGCAGCTCCCCCAGCCCAGAGTGCTCAGATTCGGCCCGTTCGTCTTTTTTCCTGTTGTCAGCGATTTGTTAAATTTCGAGAGCATTGCATATTTATAGAACTACCCCTATTTTGAATTGCTAATAACTTTTGAACCATGCATCCAATTAAAACATGTCATATATGAAACTTGCTTAGAATTTTGTCTAGTTTCATAATATGCCACTTTCATCAGTGTTAAAAATGTTTAAATTGTTGTTTGTTTAGATTTGCTCAAATGCCATGTTAAAATGATTTATTTCATAACTAATTAACCGTAGCTCCATCTTAAGTAAACTGTATATGTAAATGGGGTAAAAAATGCATAGATTAACATGGTGGCATTACTTTGCATGTTTAACAACTCTAAAATTGTGTATAGGTCAGAACAGTACTGAGGGAGTCCTGGATTAGGGGGTGTCCGGATAGCCGGACTATACCTTCGGTAGGACTCCTGGACTATGAAGATACAAGATTGAAGACTTCGTCCTGTGTCCGGAAGGGACTTTCCTTGGCGTGGAAGGCAAGCTTGGCGATACGGATATGTAGATCTCCTACCATTGTAACCGACTCTGTGTAACCCTAGCCCTCTCCGGTGTCTATATAAACCGGAGGGTTTAGTCCATAGGACGAACAACAATCATACCATAGGCTAGCTTCTAGGGTTTAGCCTCTCTGATCTCGTGGTAGATCTACTCTTATACTACCCATATCATCAATATTAATCAAGCAGGACGTAGGGTTTTACCTCCATCAAGAGGGCCCGAACCTGGGTAAAACATCGTGTCCCCTGCCTCCTGTTACCATCCGCCTAGACGCACAGTTCGGGACCCCCTACCCGAGATCCGTCGGTTTTGACACCGACATTGGTGCTTTAATTGAGAATTCCCCTGTGTCGTCACTTTTAGGCCCGATGGCTTCTCCGATCATCAACGACGATGCGATCCAGGGTGAGACTTTTCCCCCTGGATAGATCTTTGTATTTGGCGGCTTTACACTGCGGGCCAATTCGCTTGGCCATCTGGAGAAAATCGAAAGCTACGCCCCTGGCCGTCAGGTCAGATTTGGAAGTTTAAACTACGCAGTGGACCTCCGCGGAGGCTTGATCTTCGACGGATTGGAGCCGCAGCCGAGCGCGCCGCACTGTCACGATGGGCATGATCTAGCTCTGTCGCCGAACAGTGCCCTAGAGGCCGCACCCGCATCAGCTCCGACCCTTAATTCGGAGCCAACTGCGCCAATCGAGGATGGGTGGTTGGACACCGCCTCGGGGGCTGCAATCTCTACGGCGATCGAGCCGAACACCAGCCCTATTCTCTGCGAAGCCCGTGACTCCAAGGAGCCGGACTCCTGTCCAGACTCCGAGCCCTCCGCGCCCCTACCGATCGAACCCGATTGGGCGCCAATCACGTAGTTCACCGCCGCGGACATCTTTCAGCACTCGCCCTTCGGCGATATTCTGAATTCATTAAAGTCTCTCTCTTTATCAGGAGAGCCCTGGCCGGACTATGCTCAACAAGGTTGGGATGCGGATGATGAAGAAATTCAAAGCCCACCCACCACCCACTTCGTAGCCACTGTCGATAATTTAAATGACGTGCTCGACTTCGACTCCGAAGACATCGACGGTATGGACGACGATTTAGGAGATGAACATGAACCAACACCTATAAGGCACTGGGCAGCCACCTCATCTCATGATGTATACATGGTGGACACACCCAAAGGAAGCAACGATGAGGAACACAGGGATGCAACGAGGGATCGTTCACTCGAAAAGCAATCAAAGCGGCAACGTAAGCGCCGCTCCAAGCCCCGCCTCGACAGAGACAGCAGCCATACAGACCCAGCCATAGAGCAGGATGAGCCAGCGGACGATGAACATGCCTTCGAGCAACCGTCCGAACAGGGCAACTTGGATAAACAAACCGAACACCCCGTCCCCGGCGAAAACAACAGTTCGGACGACCTTACGCTGGATAGGCTCATGGAGCAGAAGAACCTATACGAAGGGCTCGTCGCTACTGCGTGTAGCCTGAAAAAGCAGAAGCGGAAGCTCAAAACTGTGGAAGATGCACTCAGAATCAGATGGAGCAAAGTACGCAACACCGCAGACAAATATGGCGGCAGTCGCCGCACAAAAAGCTATCCAAAGCGAAAGCTACTGCCTGAATTTGACAAGGAAGCCTTAGAGCCCCCGCAGTCAAAAAATAGGAAGGCCACCCGGTCGGATAGATGACCGCATGGCCAGCATGGAGCGGCAAGCGGCGACGCACACAAGCCGGCACGCGATCCACCAAAGGATCTGCATCAAAAAGATGGCCCAGCCAGATCTATCTACGGGCCAAGAAAGCAAGCTCTAGTAAGCAATGCAACACACCAAATATCCGAACATCACGGCACACCAAAATACAGGGGTGCCGCACACCTCCTATGTTTCACCGATGACGTGCTGGACCATGAATTTCCAGCGGGATTCAAGCCCGTAAACATAGAGGCGTACGACGGAACAACAGACCCTGGGGTCTGGATCGAGGATTATATCCTCCACATACACATGGCCAGAGGAGATGACCTCCACGCCATAAAATACTTACCCCTCAAGCTTAAAGGGCCAGCTCGGCATTGGCTCAAAAGCCTTCCCGAAAACACCATTGGAAGTTGGGAAGAGCTTGAGGATGCTTTCCGGGCAAATTTTCAAGGGACCTATGTCCGCCCTCCGGATGCAGACGATCTCAGTCACATAACTCAACAGCCCGGAGAGTCAGCCCAGAAATTCTGGAACAGATTTCTTACTAAAAAGAATCAGATAGTCGACTGTCTAGACGTCGAAGCCCTAGCAGCTTTTAAGCATAACGTTCGAGACGAATGGCTCGCCAGACACCTCGGCCAAGAAAAAACAAGAACAATGGCCGCATTAACAAGCCTCATGACCCGCTTTTGCACAGGAGAGGACAGCTGGTTGGCAAGATGTAGCACCAGCGACCCAAGTACATCCGAAGTTAGGGATGGAAACGAAAAAACCCGACGCAACAAGGACCAGCGCCGGAATAAGAGAAACGGCCCAAAGAGCACGGCGGTCAACGCCGGATTCAAAAGCTCGCGACAGAATCAGAGAAAGCCGCCCCTCAAGGATAACAGGGACGAGCTATCCAACTTAAACAAAATCTTGGACAAGATATGCCAAATAAACAGTACTCCCGGGAAGCCTGCGAACCATACCCACAGAGATTGTTGGGTTTTCAAGCAATCTGGCAAACTCAACGCCGAACACAAGGGGCTCGACACACCAAGTGAGGACGACGACGAACCCCACAAGCAAAGCACCAGGAAACAAAAGTATTTCCCACAAGAAGTCAAAACAGTAAACTTACTTCACGTGACGAACAGAATGGCGCCAACAGAGATACGCGCCATACGGCCTATCCCAAAGGAGTCTCGCCCATGGTTGTTAAAACCGATCACCTTCGACCATCGGGATTACTCTAGAAGTATCCGGAATGCAGGATGGACTACCTTGGTATTAGATCCAATAATCGGCGGACTCCACTTTACAAATGTCCTGATGGACGGCGGCAGTGGTCTAAACCTGTTATACCAGGACACAATCCGCAACATGGCGATAGAACCAACAAAAATTCGCCATAGCAAAACCTCCTTTCAAGGGGTAACGCCAGGCCCGGATGCCCGTTGCATGGGTTCTCTCCAGCTAGAAGTTATGTTCAGCTCCCCCGATAACTTCCGTCGCAAACAGCTAACTTTCCACATCGCCCCATTCTCAAGTAGCAATCAAGCACTGCTGGGACGTGAAGCTTTTGCCCGCCTTAACGCAATACCGCATTATGCATCTCTCACGCTTAAGATGCCCGGTCCACGAGGCATCATCTCAATAAAGGGAAAACATTGAGTGTTCCCCCCACGCGGAAGACAGTGCGGCTGCCTTGACAGCCCCACAATAAAGCGGCTTCACCAGCCAAAGCACCTAAATAGGTCGTCAAGACCACGGACACGGCTAGACGAGTCTGGCATAAACATACAATTGATAAAGGCTTAACAGCCGTATACCCCTGTACTAGGGGCTCCACGCATATAAAACAAGAGACAATAAAGCTCAATTTTACCCATTTCGATTTATACTTCGTTTATTTAGTATAACTCATGTTCGGCACGATCTTTCCTAAACTAAGTTCCTCTCTTTTACAGATGAACACCATGCTACGCCCGTCCAGGATACGACACAACGGAGACACATGCGCACACGTGCAGCAGGGACCCGTTCCAAGGATTCTTTTCAGATTAAGACCCTGCGTAAACCTTTTTTACTATCTCTTGTTGATACACATCCCCTGGTTTCTTAGTATAACCAAGGAGGAGGCTGGCGTTTTGGCATGTGGCCACGTCAGAGTTTTGCGCGTACCTGGACACTAGGGGCTTATTACTAAGGGTGTTATCCCGCCCGCCCTCATAAAGACCGAATACCTTAGGGAGTGTTTGGCGTCGCGAGTTTGGCCTTATATGCATCAGCTCCGAATCATGTCTTTGGTCAAATGTTGG
The DNA here is from genome assembly GCF_002162155.2 of Triticum dicoccoides. Lineage (NCBI taxonomy): Eukaryota > Viridiplantae > Streptophyta > Magnoliopsida > Poales > Poaceae > Triticum > Triticum dicoccoides. The sequence continues at coordinate 451,410,267 of NC_041386.1, forward strand.
GTTTGCCCGGCTCCTGTGTTTTTCTACCTTACGTTTCGCTCTATCGGCTAAGGCGGCACCAGGAGAACTACTGCGATTGTGCCCCGGTTCGGCCAGGCGAGCACCTCAGTAGAGAAAGCCGAAAACTGACTGTCATGATATAGTGTGAGACTGGTCAACCACTCGATGACTTACTGGAATCTTTAGGATTCCTCCGCATTAATGAAGGGCCGCTTCCCGGCCAGGCACATACACGCCCCGAGTTCGGGCGAGCGCAGGCGCCACCAGGGGCTATATAAATAGCCTCACTGTCAAACTCCTATGGCTAAGTGAAAGTGATAAAGCATCATAGTCCGATTGCCTAGTTCGCTGTGCTATCACCTCCTTTGTAGGACCAAGACGTTGGATCAAGTGTGAAAATGCGCCTTCTGCAAACACCCCCGCATTATGTGCGTGGGGGCTGAAGCCGACGACTGCCATCTTTCAGATTATATATACATATATGTTAAACAGCCGCACGGGATGTATTATAATACTTGCAGGCACAAGTATAAAAAGCTTCTACAATTTATCAAAATATTGTTTTACAATAATATATGCTATTCGAATATAGTATCCTTCGAGCACTACGTCTCTATTAAACGAGCGCCTTGTAGAACTTCCTGAAAATAGTGCTCGGCAGATACTCGGCTTCCATCCGAGTCTGGGGATGCAACAGCGGTGGCCTCCATTTCTACCCAGTATGTCTTCACACGGGCAAGAGCCATCCGTGCACCCTCTATGCACGCTGACCTCTTCATCGCATCGATACGCGGCGCCGCACCAAGGAACTGCTGCACTAAGTTGAAATAACGGCTCTGGCCTCTCTGGCCACAAATGACTCATGACATACTTCATGGCGAGTCCGGACAACCTATTTAGCTCGGCCCATTCGGCCAAATGATCGGCTAATGAAAGTGGACGCTCCGGATTGTGGAACTGCGACCAAAAGAGCTTTTCCACTTCGCGATCTTCTTGATCTTGGAAGTGTTCGGCCGCATCCGCAGCACTCGCTGCCAAATCCAGATAGGTGTCCGCTGTACTCCACATCCGGTCTAACGGAGCATGTTTAGGATCACAGAACTTCCTCCGCAGCATAAAGGGATTTCTAGCCGCGATCTCTCTGGCCTGATGCAGCTCCTCCTTCATAGCCCTCATTGCAGAGCGAGCATCCTTGGCATCGGAAACGGCCTTCTCCAGGTCCGTCCGTTCCACCCGATCTTCTTTTTCAAGAAGCTTGCAACGGTCAGCAATGTTCTTCAGCTTCACGGCCATCTCGGCCATTTCCTTCTTGATTTGGCAGTGAGCAGCCTGTTCGGCTTTGAGCTCTTCAATTGCCTTTCCGGCAGCCACATCACTTTTCCTGGCTTGCTCCTTGGCTCAGGCAAGTTCCGCCCGAAGATTCTCCATGGCAGCAGCACCATTTGCATCAAGCACACACATTGTAAGATACTGGCATAAAGATCCTCTTACCAGGTGCCGCCGGAGGAATTACATACCTTGGGCCTCGTCAAGCCGCTTGTTGACAAGCGCGATGTCGGCACCTGCCACATCAAGTTGCCGCTTTAGCTCGGCAAATTCATCAGTCCGGCTTGACACCGGGCACTTCGCCACCTACGTATGAAGGCGGCATATTAGACCTGAGATTATGATCCTCTGTGCACCGTCACTTTTGACAACGCACAGAGTCTCAGGGGCTACTATCTACACAGGGCGCATCTTATTTATGCGCAACTGTCCAAAAAGGGTACATTATTTCGCGTACCTCAAAACCTGTCAGCAAACTCCTGCCGGCCTCGTGCAATCCGCTCTCCGCGGATGAAAACCTCTCAATCACCATACCCATCAATGCACGGTGCTCCTCTGAGATAGATGCTCGCCCTAGCAGATCCTTCAGCCCCTCCGACCGTGCACCAGACGGCACCGGACTCGTCCGATGGCCCCTTTTGAAGGCCGGACACGGAGGGCTTTGGGGGGCCATATGACTACCTTCCGGCCCTGCCGGATCCAAAGAAACCCTCCGCGACGATACCTCAGGGTCGCCCGCCTCGCAAGGCGGTATGGCAGGGGGAGGCGTTCCACTCTCCATCATCTCCGGAAGAAGATCCCCCGAAGACGAGCTCTGCTGAGAAGGGCTAAGGTCCGAGCTACAAGGTAAATTTTCAATTACATTTCTCAGATATAAAGCAAGGATTCCTCTCGTTTCTTAAAAAGAAAACTCCTCTCTACTTACGGCTCGGCGGAGGGCTGATCCCCTTGAGGGCATAATTCGGCTGAAGTATCCCCCAGCACAGGACCCTCTGGCGAAGATTTCTTCCCCCGCTTTGAGGCCATGGTCTCCGGGTCTTCAGAGGCGGTCCTCTTCTTCCCCTGAGGAGAGGAATTTTCGATTCCTCCCTTTCGGACAACCTCCTTCGAGGAGGTTGTAGCTTCCTTGTCCCCTCCCTCGCTTTCCTTTGAAGGCACAACCTCCAACATCCTGACTAGCACGGGACCCGGCGTGGTCTCGGGGAGGGGGGCCGGACACCTGATTAGCTTTGCTTTAGCTAACCACTCCTGTTTAAAGGACAGCTCTTTTAGGGGCAATTTTATGATAAATATACGGATAGCGAGTCCGGGCACAAGGCTACTTACTTGAGTATCCGGACGATTGCAGCTCAGACCTGCGTCCTCCGTAGAATCCGGACACACTACTTGTGGTCCGAAGAACAATTTGCACATCTCCACGGGCGTCATGCCAAGAACATGTTGGCGAACTCGTGGTCCCTCCAGGTTGAACTCCCACAGGCGGAGGGGGCGACGTTTGCAGGGCAGAACTCGGCGAATTAACATAAACTACGTCACCACGACCAGACTGATGTCTCTTTCTAGGAGATCTCGGGTGCGGCCCTGCAACATGGGCACGTCCTTTGCCGGCCCCCAGTCCATCCCCTTATTGACCCATGACGCCAGTCATGGCGAGGGACTCGAGCGGAAAGCAAGCAGCGCCACCCACTTGGCGCTCTTGGGAGTTGTGATATAAAACCACTCTCGTTGCCATAAGCTGGACTCCCCTTGAAAAGAGCCCTCGGGCCATGGAGCACCCGCATTCTTGCTTATAAAAGCACCTCCGCACTCCGCGTGCCGTCCCTCGATCATCTTCGGCTCTACTTTGAAGGTCTTGAGCCATAGTCCAAAGTGAGGAGTAATACGGAGGAAGGCTTCACACACAACAATGAATGAGGAAATATGGAGGATGGACTACGGAGCTAAGTCGTGAAATTCCAGCCCATAATAAAACATGAGCCCCCTCACGAAGGGATCCGTCGGGAAGCCTAGCCCCCGAAGGAAGTGAGACATGAACACCACACTCTCACCAGGCTTGGGAGTGGGAATGACCTGCCCTTGAGCAGGCAGCCTATGCGAGATTTCGCCGGTCAAGAACCTGGCCTCTCTCAACTTTAGCACGCCCTCCTCCGTGACGAAGGAGGGCATCCATCACCCTCGAAGGTCGGAACCGGACATTGTCGAAGGTTCGAAACGCCTGAAATCTGGAGCCTTGGGTGTTGGAACTCGAGACGAACGGCAAACTCGTTTGAGATTGAAAGAAAGAAGTAAGGCCTTGGTCTCTTTATAAGAGGTTGAATACCAAGGGCCCTCCCCGTGACCGTTTGGGACTCGCCTTTGATCGGGAAAACATACCAACGGGAACGGTTGGGTTACCCACGCCCATATTGATGAGAATCCCGGAATAAGGGGACACGATCTCTGCTTTGACAAGACGTGCCAAGGAAACCGCCTCGCTAAACGCGCTGAGGTGGGACAGTAAAACAATTCGAATAAAGACTTGGCCGTGGTGTGATGTCACGCTACGGAATACATCAGCAGATTAGATTTGTGTAAATATTATTCTCTCTATGGCAATATGTGGAAACTTATTTTGTAGAGCCGGACACTACCTTTGTGTTCAAAATCTTCTACGAAGTACTTGGAGGAGGAACCCGCCTTGCAATGCCGAAGACAATCTGCGTGCCGCACTCGTCGTCATTGAAGCCTGGTTCAGGGGCTACTGAGGGAGTCCTGGATTAGGGGGTGTCCGGATAGCCGGACTATACCTTCGGCCGGACTCCTGGACTATGAAGATACAAGATTGAAGACTTCGTCCCGTGTCCGGAAGGGACTTTCCTTGGCGTGGAAGGCAAGCTTGGCGATACGGATATGTAGATCTCCTACCATTGTAACCGACTCTGTGTAACCCTAGCCCTCTCCGGTGTCTATATAAACCGGAGGGTTTAGTCCGTAGGACGAACAACAATCATACCATAGGCTAGCTTCTAGGGTTTAGCCTCTCTGATCTCGTGGTAGATCTACTATTGTACTACCCATATCATCAATATTAATCAAGCAGGACGTAGGGTTTTACCTCCATCAAGAGGGCCCGAACCTGGGTAAAACATCATGTACCCTGCCTCCTGTTACCATCCGCCTAGACGCACAGTTCGGGACCCCCTACCCGAGATCCTCCGGTTTTGACACCAACATTGGTGCTTTCGTTGAGAATTCCTCTGTGTCGTCACTGTTAGGCCCGATGGCTTCTTAGATCATCAACGACGATGCGATCCAGGGTGAGACTTTTCTCCCCGGACAAATCTTCGTATTTGGCGGCTTTGCACTGCGGGCCAATTCGCTTGGCCATCTGGAGCAGATCGAAAGCTACGCCCCTGGCCGTCAGGTCAGATTTGGAAGTTTAAACTATGCAACGGACCTCCACGGAGACTTGATCTTCGACGGATTCGAGCCGCAGCCGAGCGCGCCGCACTGTCACGATGGGCATGATCTAGCTCTGCCGCCGAACAGTGCCCTAGAGGCCGCACCCGCATCAGCTCCGACCCTTAATTCGGAGCCAACTGCGCCAATCGAGGATGGGTGGTTGGACACCGCCTCGGGGGCTGCAATCTCTACGGTGATCGAGCCGAACACCAGCCCTATTCTCTGCGAAGCCCGTGACTACAAGGAGCCGGACTCCTATCCAGACTCCGAGCCCTCCGCGCCCCTACCGATCGAACCCGATTGGGCACCAATCATGGAGTCCACCGCCGCGGACATCTTTCAGCACTCGCCCTTCGGCGATATTCTGAATTCATTAAAGTCTCTCTCTTTATCAGGAGAGCCCTGGCCGGACTATGGTCAACAAGGTTGGGATGCGGATGATGAAGAAATTCAAAGCCCACCCACCACCCACTTCGTAGCCGCTGTCGATAATTTAAACGACGTGCTCGACTTCGACTCCGAAGACATCGACGGTATGGACGACGATGTAGGAGATGAACATGAACCAACGCCTATAAGGCACTGGGCATCCACCTCATCTCATGATGTATACATGATGGACACACCCAAAGGAAGCGACGAAGAGGAACACAGGGATGCAACGAGGGATCGTTCACTCGAAAAGCAATCAAAGCGGTGACGTAAGCGCCGCTCCAAGCCCCGCCTCGACAGAGACAGCAGCCATACAGACCCAGCCATAGAGCAGGACGAGCCAGCGGATGACGAACATGCCTTCGAGCAACCGTCCGAACAGGGCAACTTGGATAAACAAACCGAACACCCCGTCCCCGGCGAAAACAATAGTTCGGACAACCTTACGCCGGATAGGCTCATGGAGCAGAAGAACCTCTATGAAGGGCTCGTCGCTACTGCGCGTAGCCTAAAAAAGCAGAAGCGTAAGCTCAAAACTGCGGAAGATGCACTCAGAATCAGATGGAGCAAAGTACGCAACACCGCAGACAAATATGGTGGCAGTCGCCGCATAAAAAGCTATCCAAAGCGAAAGCTACTGCCTGAATTTGACGAGGAGGCCTTAGAGCCCCCGCAGTCAAAAAATAGGAAGGCCACCCGGTCGGATAGACGACCGCATGGCCAGCATGGAGCTGCAAGCGGCGACGCACACAAGCCAGCACGCGATCCACCAAAGGATCCGCATCAAAAAGATGGCCCAGCCAGATCTATCTACGGGCCAAGAAAGCAAGCTCTAGTAAGCAATGCAACACAACAAATATCCGAACATCACAGCACACCCAAATACAAGGGTGCCGCACACCCCCTATGTTTCACCGATGAGGTGTTGGACCATGAATTTCCAGCGGGATTCAAGCCCGTAAACATAGAGGCATACGACGGAACAATAGACCCTGGGGTCTGGATCGAGGATTATATCCTCCACATACACATGGCCAGAGGAGATGACCTTCACGCCATAAAATACTTACCCCTCAAGCTTAAAGGGCCAGCCCGGCATTGGCTCAAAAGCCTTCCCGAAAACACCATTGGAAGTTGGGAAGAGCTTGAGGATGCTTTCCGGGCAAATTTTCAAGCGACCTATGTCCGCCCTTCGGATGCAGACGATTTCAGTCACATAACTCAACAACCCGGAGAGTCAGCCCGGAAATTCTGGAACATATTTCTTACTAAAAAGAATCAGATAGTCGACTGTCCGGACGTCGAAGCCCTGGCAGCTTTTAAACATAATGTTCGAGACGAATGGCTCGCCAGACACCTCGGCCAAGAAAAGCCAAGAACAATGGTCGCATTAACAAGCCTCATGACCCGCTTTTGCGCAGGAGAGGACAGCTGGTTGGCAAGATGTAGCACCAGCGACCCAAGTACATCCGAAGTTAGGGATGGAAACGGAAAACCCCGACGCAACAAGGACCAGCACCGGAATAAGAGAAACAGCCCAAAGAGCACGGCGGTCAACTCCGGATTCAAAAGCTCGCGGCAGAATCAGAGAAAGCTGCCCCTCAAGGATAACAGGGACGAGCTATCCAACTTAAACAAAATCTTGGACAAGATATGTCAAATACACAGTACTCCCTGGAAGCCTGCGAACCATACCCACAGAGATTGTTGGGTTTTCAAGCAATCCGGCAAACTCAACACCGAACACAAGGGGCTCGACACACCAAGTGAGGACGACGACGAACCCCACAAGCAAAGCACCAGGAAACAAAAGGATTTCCCACAAGAAGTCAAAACAGTCAACTTACTTCACGTGACGAACAGAATGGCACCAACAGAGATACGCGCCATACGGCCTATCCCAAAGGAGTCTCGCCCATGGTTGTTGAAACCAATCACCTTTGACCATCAGGATTACTCTAGAAGTATCCGGAACGCAGGCTGGATTGCCTTGGTATTAGATCCAATAATCGGTGGACTCCACTTTACAAATGTCCTGATGGACGGCGGCAGTGGTCTAAATCTGTTATACCAGGACACAATCCGCAACATCGGGATAGACCCAACAAAAAATCGCCATAGCAAAACCTCCTTTCAAGGGGTAACGCCAGGCCCGGATGCCCGTTGCATGGGTTCTCTCTGGCTAGAAGTTATGTTCAGCTCCCCCAATAACTTCCGTCGCGAACAGCTAACTTTCCACATCGCCCCATTCTCAAGTAGCTATCAAGCATTGCTGGGACGTGAAGCTTTCGCCCGCCTTAACGCAATACCGCATTATGCATCTCTCACGCTTAAGATGCCCGGTCCACGAGGCATCATCTCATTAAAGGGAAAACATTGAGTGTTCCCCCCGCGCGGAAGACAGTGCGGCTGCCTTGACAGCCCCACAATAAAGCGGCTTCACCAGCCAAAGCACCTAAATAGGTCGTCAAGACCACGGACACGGCTAGATGAGTCCGGCATAAACATACAATTGATAAAGGCTTAACAGCCGTATACCCCTGTACTAGGGGCTCCACGCATATAAAACAAGAGACAGTAAAGCTCAATTTTACCCATTTCGATTTATACTTCATTTATTTAGTATAACTCATGTTCAGCATGATCTTTCCTAAACTAAGTTCCTCTCTTTTACAGATGAACACCATGCTATGCCCATCCAGGATACGGCACAACGGAGACACAGGCGCAGACGTGCAGCAGGGACCCGTTCCAAGGATTCTTTTCAGATTAAGACCCTGCGTAACCCTTTTTTACTGTCTCTTGTTGATACACATCCCCTGGTTTCTTGGTATAACCAAGGAGGAGGCTGGCGTTTTGGCATGTGGCCACATCAGAGTTTTGAGTGTACCTAGACACTAGGGGCTTATTACTAAGGGCGTTATCCCGCCCGCCCTCATAAAGACCGAATACCTTAGGGAGTGTTTGGCGTCGCGAGTTTGGCCTTATATGCATCAGCTCCGAATCATGTCTTTGGTCAAATGTTGGGTTTGCCCGGCTCCTGTGCTTTGCTACCTTACATTCCACTCTATTGGCCAGTGCTCCTCTGAGTGTTGGTCCGAAACGGGCAGCCTGCGGGGCCACCTCGGGGAAACTTGAGGGCTGGTTTTACTCGTAGCTTGACCTATCCGGTGTTCCCTGAGAACGAGATATGTGCAGCTCCTATCGGGATTTGTCGGCATAGTCGGGCGGTCTTGCTGGTTTAGTCTTACCATTGTCAGAATGTCTTGTGCACTGGGATTCCGAGCCTGGTTGGGTGTCCAGCGATGGAGGATTGTCTACGCGGATCGTGAGCTTGTGATGGGCTAAGTTGGGACACCCCTGTAGGGTATAAACTTTCGAGAGCCGTGCCCGTGGTTATGTGGTAGATGGGAATTTGTTAATATTCGGTGGTAGAGAACTTGACAATTGACTTAATTAAAATGAATCAACCACGCGTGTAGCCGTGATGGTATCTTCTCGGCGGAGTCCGGGAAGTGAACACGGTTTGGGTTATGTTTGAACATAAGTAGTTTCAGGATCACTTCTAGCTTCACAACCGTTGCGTAGCTTCTCGTCTTACTCTTATTTGCGTATGTTAGCCGCCATATTTGCTTAGTGCTTGCTGCAGCTCCACCTCATTACATTATCCTACCCATAAGCTTAAATAGTCTTGATCTCGCGGGTTTTGAGATTGCTGAGTCCTCGTGACTCACAGATACTACCAAAACAGTTGCAGGTGCCCATGATACTAGTGCAGGTGATGCTACCGAACTCAAGTGGGAGTTCGACGAGGACCTTGGTCGTTACTATGTATCGTTTCCTGATGTTCAGTAGTGGAGCCCAGTTGGGACGATCGGGGATCTAGCATTTGGGGTTGTCTTCTTTTATTTTGGTTCCATAGTCGGACCTTGATTGTACTCTGGATGATGTATGTTTAACTTGTTATTTATGTGAAGTGGCGATTATAAGCCAACTCGTTATCCCTTTCTTATTCAGTACATGGGATTGTGTGAAGATTACCCCTCTTGCGACAAAACCACCATGCAGTTATGCCTCTAAGTCGTGCCTCGACACGTGGGAGATATAGCCGCATTGTGGGCATTACAACTACCTTCCAATATATCAATCTTTACCTCTCAACTATTTAGATACTCCTTGTCATGGTCGTGATCTCATCCAGGACTCCAAACAAACTTCGGTCACCAAAACACATCACTCATAAATATAAATCGTCATCGAACGTTAAGTGTGCGGACCCAACGAGTTCGAGAACTATGTAGACATGACCGAGACACCTCTCCGATCAATAACCAATAGCGGAACCTGGATTCTCATATTGGTTCCCACATATTCTACGAAGATCTTTATCGGTCAAACCGTTATGACAACATACGTTATTCCCTTTGTCATCGGTATGTTACTTGCCCGAGATTCGATCGTCGATATCTCCATACCTAGTTCAATCTCGTTACCGGCAAGTATCTTTACCCGTTCCATAATACATCATACCGCAACTAACTCATTAGTCACATTGCTTGCAAGGTTTATTATGATGTGCGTTACCGAGAGGGCCCATAGATACATCTCCGATACTCGGAGTGACAAATCCTAATCTCGATCTATGCCAACCCAACAAACACCTTCGAGACACCTGTAGAGAATTTTTATAATCACCCAGTTACGTTGTGACGTTTGATAGCACACAAGGGGTTCCTCCGGTATTCGGGAGTTGCATAATCTCATAGTCAAAGAAATATGTATAAGTTATGGAGAAAGCAATAACAATAAAACATAACGATCATTATGCTAAGCTAACGGATGGGTCTTGTCCATCACATCATTTTCCTAATGATGTGATCCCGTTCATCAAATAACAACACATGTCTATGGTTAGGAAACTTAATCATCTTTGATTAACGAGCTAGTCTATTAGAGGCTTACTAGGGACACAGTGTTTTGTCTATGTATCCACACATGTATCAAGTTTTCGGTTAATACAATTCTAGCATGAATAATAAACATTTATCATGATATAAGGAAATACAAATAACAACTTTATTATTGCCTCTAGGGTATATTTCCTTCAAAATTTGTGAGGGCGTAAAAATGGATAGTAATTGACGGAGTGCTGTTGTGGTGTAAAAATGGATAGTAATTGGCGAAGGACTTGTTTAAACACGTCATCTATGAATGGCTAATCTGATTATAGAACGTTCAAACCAATGCGCTTTCCAAACTATGATATAGGATAAGTGGTATATCCATAGTTCAGAAAATTTTGGCAGCTGAGGAATAACGGGTTCCAAAATAGTTTTTTGAGTGAACACTACCCTCATGGATGATCCATTGTCTTGTATTTTTTTCTTTTTTTTTGAACTGGTCGAAGAAATAGATTAGGGAATGGAGTGAAGAGGTTGGTCAAGTGACATTTTTATTTTTATTTTGTCTCTTCTCGTTGGCTGTTTATAGACTGTCGTGATGGAGCTCGTCCTAGAGGTGACTTCAATGACAGCATTGTGGCTGAAGCCTCGGTCTGGTTGGCCATATGGAAGGAGAAGGTAAGGTGGACGACAGGAGCGACATCAGCTATTCTCCTCATGTAGGTGAATGCACCGAGGGAGAAGGAGGCTCGGGTTTTTTGGTATTCCTTCTAGATTACTATTCATGTGAATGCATAGTGTTGATTTATTGTTTTTATTGCAGTGTATTGTTCTGGGTTACAATTCAGGTACTGTTTCGGTTTAATTTTTGGTGGGTTAATGTTTTCGCTTTATTGAGATATTGCTCCGTTTCAGTGGTTTTATTTTTTTGGGTTTTATTTGGGCTATTGTTTCAGTTAGCCGTTCTGACTTTATTCGGATACTTTTCCATTTTTGTTCGGATACTTGTTAGTGTACTGCCCACTACTGTTGTCATGGTGTAAAATGGACAGTAATCGATAGAGAATTTTTTTCCATGGATTATTGCTCATGCAAGTATACTATTCTCGTTTACTGTTTTGTGCCTCGGCAGCACCATCACCGGAAAGGAGCAGGAGACAATCGAGGCAGCTTTGTATCGATACGCCGATGGAGAGAAATGATATGGAAAAATCCTAAAGCTTAACCTTTTACACAAGGACGCGAGGATGGAGGAGGGGGAGAGAGATGATGCATAAAAAGTACCCATTTTTCAACAAGGGGAGCATTTTTTCCTTCGAAACATGTTTGATATGACTGTTCGATGGACATTACTGTTCACATTGGGGCAGTGTTTATACGGGGCACTGTTCGTTATCCATACGGTACGGTTCACTGTTCCGGTTTTGTTTGGGTAATTGTTTGTGTGTTGTTTGCTGATGTCATGGTGTAAAAATGGATAGTAATCAGTAAGAATTTAATTCCCCCATGGATTACTGTCCATGAAAATATACTGTCCCAATTTACTATTTTGTGCCTCGGCAACACCATCATTGAAATGGAGCGGGAGACGATCAAGGCGGCTTTGCATCGGTACGCTGGTGGAAAGAAATGATGTGCAGAAAAATCCTAAATCTGAACCTTTTATATAAAAACATGAGGGTCGGAGAAGGGGAGAGAAATGGTGTGTAAAAAAAATCCTAATTTCTTTCTGAACCACGGGCGTTTTTTAAACACTGTTCACTATTTTTTTCAAATCAGGACGGGTTTTTTAAACACAGTTCATTTGTTTGTTTTCTGCTACCATGTAAAATGAACAGTAGAAACGCAAAAAAATCAAAGAATGGGGAAAAATGCCATGTAAGATGAACCGTAGAAATGCAAAAAAAATATCAAAGAATGGAGAAAACCCGAAGCCTTCCCGCTTTAGTACAGTACTCCCTCCATTCCCTTATACAAGGCCAATGTAGAAAATATATTTTGCATCTATATAAAGTCACTAATAGTAACCGAGAAAATTTAATGATGTTTTCTCGTACTATCAACTTATTTAATACTTGCATGTATATAGCCATAATGACACTGTACTATTTCCTTCTCATTACTTCCTTGCATGCATGTGGGCATATTAATCATCCCGGTTAACGAGAAAAAAGGTTGGCTTGCAAAGCAGTTATTAAATTTTACCTTGGTATCTGTAATTTAAGTTTGTGCTCTTGTATAAGGCTGGTCATAGTGGGAGTAACATAGGTAGTAACTTAGATGCCACATAAGCAAAAATGATGAGGTGGCAAGTAGTTAATGAGGAGAGAGGCAAATAGAGTAACATAATATGTTACCATCACATAGCGCTTCCCAATGCAAAATGAGTCTACAAAATAATAAATGAAGACATCTATGTTACCACATATATGATACTACCCACTATGAAGGTAGTAACATAGACTAGTAACATATGCATGTTACTAGTCTAAGTTATTCTCCACTATGACCAGCCTAAGACTAGCCACAATGGGTAGTAACATAAAGTAGTAACATTGGCATGCGAAAATGCATAGGAGCTCTCGAGTGCTATGCCCCCCTATATTCAAAAATAATTTAGTAATTCAAAAGAGGTCGAAAAATCCTATAACTTTTTACGGAATCAAACATGACCAAGTATTGCACCCGTATAAAAAGATTAAATAGGGAATGGCTTTTATTGTATCTGGGGTCAAAGATTTCCCAAAAAATGCTAGATACAAGTACTATTCATGCTATATTGTTGTCATAAATTTATTTATTTTGCCCTGAAGTCAACGAGTACAATACCTTGGCCAAACTTTTTATATGAGTACAATACCTAGTCATATTTGATTCAAAAATATATCCAGGATTTTTTTGACTTTTGTTTTGAATTATTAAATTATTTTTAAATATAGGGGGGTGGAGCACCCGAGTGCTCCTAATCCGCTTCCCATTGGCATGTTACTACTTTATGTTACTACCTCTATATAGTGAAGAGTAACATATGTGTGATAACATGAAACACTTCATTTATTAGGCTATAGACTCATCTTGCCTTCATATGTGTGATGTTACCCACACAGTGGCGGAGCTTGCAGCAAATTACTGGGCGGGGTGGCAGGCCAAACTGCAAGAAATTAGGATTCCCTCGGACCATGGGCTGGCTCTAATAGGAGCGGGTGCAGCAAAGCTGGGCGGGCCATGGCCATGTAGCCTTGTTGAAGCTCCGCCGGTGTTACCACATGCTTTTTTTTTTCTTTATTTATGGTTTGTTACATCATCTATTTTATCTAAATATGTGTGATGTTATTACATATGTTATTTTCATTGTGGGTAGTGTAAGGAAATGGAGGGAGTAACTTCTTATGTACTGAGATGGTATACGGTAACTAAAATAGTTATATACTCCTCTGTTTTAAATAAATAAATTATACTAAAGCAGCAACGTTTAATTTGGAACGGAGAGAGTACCGTATACTCATCTACTACCGTGCTACTGGTCTCGGAGTAATCGGTGTGGCACCAACAAGTCACTCGTCCGGTCACAAATCAAATGTCCAGATCCACATACAGAAGGGATCGTCAGCAGCGTAGTAGGAGCAGCTGGGCATGGCTGACTCCCCAGGATTAGCTCGTGCTCGTGACGTCCTGCGCGTGAGCGCCGACGACCGGGCGCGGGTGGACGCACTCTCCTCCGCCGCATCCGCATACGTATCGGCGGCTTCTCCTCATCTGTCGCCGAGCTTCTTCGAGGGGTTCGCGCTGCGCAGGATCCGCGTCCTCAGCGTCCACCCGGGATTCATCCACTGCTCCTACCACGTCCCTGCAAGCCTCACCGTACTTCACTGGCTTTCTTGGTTCCTTCGTTATTAATTCAGTCCCCTTGATCCGCGCCAGCTAAGCCAAATACATACATGCACGTACACACGCGGGACTCTAGCACCGGCTGCCTCGCCGCCGGTGTTGTGGTGGCCCTGGTGGACGAGATCGGCTACGCCGCCGCCATCTCCGACGCCCAAAACTTCAAGGTCTCCGTTGACATGTCCGTCGCCTTCCCCGATCTCTCCCAGGCCCGCGCAGGGGACCGGCTAAGCATAACGGCGAGGGTGCTCGGGCACAAGGGCGCCTACTCCGGCACGCACGTGCTCCTCACCAACGCCGTCACCGGCAATGTCGTCGCCGAGGGCAGGCACTCCGTCTTCGGCAACCTGAAGAAGGCACCACTCAAGCCAGCAGCCACTACTAGTCTTAAAAGCAACTTGTGACTCTGACTCTGCCTACTCCTACTCCACTACCGTCTATTATGCACCTTCTTTCCTAAATGGCCACTCATGTATCTTTCTTGTCAAGAATAAAATGAAATACACTACTAAAAAGGAATAAAAGGATGCGTGTTCTCAATGGGAATATGTTGTGTACTGAATCCATCCCAGACTCACTGTCTTGTGCTGCTTTTTCGTGTCCAGCGTGCGCACCTACCATTGTCAGCCATTTGATCGGCAGACCAAGCAGCTACCCAACCAGCTAAGCATCACTTCACGTCCCCGTCAATTAGCCCCAAACAGCCTGGCCTAAACATCACGTCCCCATCGATTAACCCCAAACAGCCTGGCCTAACACATAAAAATATCTATGCCAAATAAGTTACTAATTATAAGTTCTACGGAGTAGTAAGTTAAAAAAAACTATAAGCTCTAGTGCTCACCAGTGTCTGATCTACCCAGCAAGCATTTCAGTTGTAACATTGCAAGGAAGATGACTGACAACACAGGACATCATCTACAATTAAAAAACCAAACAAAGGCAGTGTGCTTATTGCAACGAAGATGGAGACAACACAGGACACCATCAACAATTAGAATACCAAGCAAAGACATTGTTGCCTTCCTGGCTCGTCACAGACAAGATCTACTGCAGCTAATGTTCATCCATCCAACACAAATTTAACAACACTTTTGACATCTCCGAACTACCTCAGCATTTGTTTAAGGTCCTGTCAAGACCGACAAAAATTTATTATAGTTTCTCACAGTTGAGGTGTCAAATTTGTCCTTTGTACCACAACTCCCAAGGGTTAACGTCTTATGTAGGAGAAAACAAATGCGCGCACATTCTTGTTGTATACCACCTTCTACAAAACCCATATCATCTCATCTTTAATTTGCAGGCTTTCTCACAAAGGCCTTCTGAACCTGCACAGGCACACAGAAAAAAGTTAGTGTACCGATTTCGCATGCTTACATAACATAGTCGCACTGTGATAGTTACAAATTCAGCTTACCTGCTCCAGTGTCAAGAACATGATCACATTCCATGATCCCAGTCTAGCAAAGTTTGGAAGGAAGCCTTTGTAAAATGCCAGAGGTCCCTGCACACAAAAAAAATCCTATTAATCAGCAACCTGCTTGGACTTTCGTTTGCATTCAACAGGTATACAAAGCAGTTCCTATGAGCCTAGAACATATCCAGAATATTCAGCTCACAGACAAACGAGTATATCATTAACAAAACACAGCTCAAAGGATATCTAAGCAATTATGAAAGGTTACTCGGTACAGAGGGAGGACACTATCAATATATTCCAAATCAAGGTTAAGAGTTAGTTGTTCCGAGAAAAAAAATATACGATTCCTACAATGAGCAGTCACCTTTTGTTTGCCATCATATATCTTTTATTTGCATGATCGCTTGGAAATAAAGCACTGTTAAACCACCGTTCAAATTTGAGAGCCACCAGAATGACAATCAAGGCAGTTAATTCTAACAGAGGCTGTATAAGTTGCCAATAAATTACCTACTGTCAACACATACTATTAAAATATGAAATGGGACGAATTTTCTCCGCAAACATGACCCAGCCCCAGATGCTAGATGTGCTTGAAAAACATGTTGTAGACAAGTATCACTCATCTAATGCTGACTGAAAAGTATAAAAAAGGCATGAACAGAGTAATAGAGTGGAACATACATCATTCTTCAGGGTCTTCACAAAACAATCAATAGTGTTCTTGTAGGCAGAGTCACCCATCATTCTTGACTTAACCTGCAAGAAGGTGTGTATTGTTAG
The DNA here is from genome assembly GCF_002162155.2 of Triticum dicoccoides. NCBI lineage: Eukaryota > Viridiplantae > Streptophyta > Magnoliopsida > Poales > Poaceae > Triticum > Triticum dicoccoides. The sequence continues at coordinate 451,426,458 of NC_041386.1, forward strand.
TAAAGAGAAACATCTATGCTCGCATATCTTTAAGGTAAGAACTCAACTGCTAATCAATACTCAATAATACAGAAAGACTTCTTTGATAATGATCCAAAAATGGAAGCTGCATTTATTTTCAAAGAAAGACCAGTATCTGAGTTTCATAGGAAAATAGAACAGCTTCGATGCAAGCAAATTAGCATATGGTGGCCATGGATGCACACATTAAAAAAAGGCATAAATCTGCAGAATGGCAGAAGTATAAACCTCACAGAAACTGAACTAAGAAATCAGCTTTGCTGAAAGAACATGAATACGCCATGAAATAAAGGTCAGAACTGGCATATCTCAGTTTAAACTTGGAATAGTGTGTGATGCTGTCAAAGATAACCATTTGTAATAGACAATAGTTACTACCTACTGGATAAATACACCAAGAAAGCATTGCTCGGAATAATTAATTCGCAGTTGGTTGTATAGGAAATAACATTTTAGACAAGATCACTAGAGTAGGGATAATTATCACTGAGCGAGGAGGACATCTCACCACATCGACCGGAGAACCAACACAAACAGCAAAGAAGCCAGCGCCCAAACCAGACAAGATATGAGTGACCACGTCATCTTTGAACCCAGGAAGTTTCAAAATGGACTGCATGATACACAATACAGTTGACGACAGCAAGATAATAAGCAATCAAATAAAGGAAATAATGACAAGAATAAAGGAAATGACGACAAGAAGCACACCTGCTTCACTTGATCATAACTGGCCAACTCAGCAGCGTTTATGATGGCGTTACGTGCAACATTCGGACCAATGCCAGTCCACAGAGCAGCAACCCCTTCCTAAAATGATGATGCCGGCATATTTGAAGCAAGCAATTTGGGATATGTAACAATCCACAGTTAGCTTGCAAAACAAGAGCAGAAGCAACAACTGACCTGCCTAACAATCTTGGCATAAGCATCCATTGCCCCAGTATAACGGCGCGGCACACCAGGTGCCAGCTTCCCCTCAGACTGAAGCCTGACTTTGACAAGGTCAGTGGGGTTGGCCACAGCGATTGCAAGGGCACCTGAAGCAAGTCAGACACACCATGTTATGTTGCTGCATACTTCATTTCACATGGAGGGGGAAATTGATTGAGAATCCAACGATGAGGGTACCAGTGGTGAAGCCAGCGGCTATCTTCTTGGACAAAGGTACATCCCCAACATGGTTCTCGCCAACATAGAAGGATTTGACCTGAAGATGGTCAGGCACAACAATCCGGGTCAAGTTCATTGTTGAGTACCACTACAACTACTGACGCAATGCAATACCATACATATACATAAAGAAGGGGGGAAAGGGAGGGAAGGGAACTCACGGGCTCATAGAGACCAATGCGGAGACCGCCGTAGATGCACTGGCGGTGGAGGCCAGGGACGATGCCCTTCCAGAGCGCGGCGGCGCCTTCCTCCTTGGCGATGGTGGCGGCGGTGCCGAGCAGGCCACGGTACTTGGGCCCAGCGAGATCCCCGGCGACGGCCTTCTTCTGCAGCTGCAGCCTGACCTTGGCCGTGTCGAGGGGGATCGTGGTGATCTGAGAGAGGGGAAGCCCATTCGATTAAACCAGGAGCGGAAAATACATGAGGAAATAACGAGATTAGCGGCGTGATCCTGGTCGGGGAGCGGCCAGGGCGCAGGGTGGCATTGGAAATCGGACGATCCAGCGAGAGAATAAAAACGAAGCGTAAAGCAGCGGGCGATCCCGTCCCCGTCGCCGTCGCAGGAACAGGACGCTGGTGAGTGGCGTCTGGTGGAGATCCGTGGGGCGGTGGAAGCAGGGGTTAGGTTAGGGTTTAGTACCTCGGCGAAGCAGGCGGCGATGGCGCTGGCGGTGAAGCGGCCGGCGAAGGAGATGTCGACCTTGGAGCCGTGGTCCGGCGCCATGCTTGGCTTGGCTTGGCTGACGGGTGGATGCAACCGCCCGCCACCGGCACCACCGAGCGAGACGACGGACCCCTTCTGTCACAAGTGCTGTCACACACACACAGAGGAACGAAGGAAGGAAGGAAAGGGGGGAAATAAAGAGGAAGAGGGAAGTTGGCGCCTCCAAGGGAAAAAGGCAAAAGAGCTTTTGCCTTCCCTCTGCTCTGCTGTTTCTCCTTCTTTTCTCTTTTTTTTTTTTGATTTGATTTGAATGAACCCTCTGCTGTTTCTCGAATTTATCCTGCTTATTAATTATTAATTACCCTATTGGGTTGATTCGATTCTGATCTGATCTGGAAATGGAGATGATCGATGACTCAGATGCGCATCACGCCTACTAATCCATCCCACTAGATTAGTTGTATTTCCTTCCTTCCTTTGTATCAATCCATTCATCCATCCATGTTTTGGGGACTTCCAGAATGCTGACCATGTGGGGACGTGTCCTCCAGTTTCTTCTATGCACGTCTCCTCCTGGTGTTCCCCTACTGTTTCGTCGCTGTACTCCTTTACTGATTGCACTGGTCGATCCACCGTTGCATAGGTTCCTTCGAATATACACGACCCCCCTGGAAAGCAAATTGGGTCACAACCTGACGCAGAATTTGGAGGGGATGCGTGGAGGTTGCATATGGCTAGATCTGAGTCGACCGAGACTTAACGAAGTCTTGGTCAAGTGATAGAATATATAAAAGTGAATAAAACAAAAGTTTAAATAAAAATTTTACACGAATCTCCATGCAAAATCTCACAAATATAGCATCGACTAAGACTTCGTTAAGTCTTAGTCGACTGAGATTTAGTAATCTCGTTTGGTTAACTTGCAGTATAGAGGAATTGAATGCTTGAAGATTTTTCTTCTTCCTTTTTTCATGAAATACACAAAAGTCTTGCGTATCATTGCATTGATAGGTAGAGCGAGATTACACAGGTTGATTACAGAATGGTGTAAAGGGAACGACCAGCTAGCATGTACACAAGGATGGCGTGCATAGAAGGCCGCGACACACTGGAACGTCGGGTGTGCCAGCCGCGGGGGCTGGAGTCTACGTTTCTGGCAAGATTAGGGCAAGTCCTGTTGCGCCGGCACGTCGTGCCTCCTCCCGGATCGTACTCACGGCGCATCCCACGGCAGGGGAGTCATCGTCAAAGAGGCAGCCGTTACGATGCTACCAGATGTGCCCAGGCGGTGATGCGATGGAGGCAAGGTCGCGTCGTAGACAACTCGTGGTACTAGAGATGGCCGATGAGAGCCAGGCGATGAACTTCTCGTCGGGGTTGGGGATCGTGGCGATGGATCGGCACCATGAAAGTACCTCGTGCCAGACTTGGCAGAAGAAGGAGCATCCCGTAAGAAGGTGTCGTCTCAGGTTCGCAGAGTGGACAGAGCGGCCCATGGGGGAGGTCGTGCCTTGCTAGGTGATCAACGAGCCAGCAGCGGCCAAGCAACGCTAGCCAGACGAAGAACTTGATGCGAAGTCGTGCCCAAGGGCGTCATGTGATACGCCAATGGGGGGTTGTTGTCGTAGATCTAATGAAGAGGGCTTTATAGCAAGAGCTCGCGGTGTAGGCACCCATGGCAGTCCAGCATCAAGACAGCTTGTCCGGCTCGTCGGACAAGGTCACCAAGCGTAGGCGTCGCCAGAGAGCCATGTACTAGACAGCCATGGCCGCGCCCATGGCGCCCTGGATGTCCGCGATCCAGGCGCGGTCGAGGAGTCCATCGGGCACCGATCGCACTTTGGGTCGCCGCTTAGGTACGGTGCCATAGACTAGTGGCACGCTGGAGATCCGGGATTCCGAGGCCACCTGGAGAGACTGGCCTGCAGACACGGTGCTAGCTGACAAGACAGTGGCCACCGCTCGCTTCTTTACGCCCATACCAGAGGAAGTTGCGGATGAGGTGGTTAATTTGCTTGAGGATCGAAGGGTTGATGGCCATCGCGATGAGGATATGCACTGGCATGGCCGAAAGCACATGCCTGCAAAGCGCAAG